>NW_027185764.1:1089518-1091293 GCF_028583685.1 Petaurus breviceps papuanus
GATAGATAGATAGATAGATAGATAGATAGATAGATAGATAGATAGATGGAGAAGCAGAAGGTAACTGAGTAGTGTGAGATAATCAGGAGATAAGGAAGAGCCAACCAAAAAGAGGAATTGTTATTTTATACTAGATGTAAGAGGGGGCCTTTTAAGCTCCTTGAACAGGAGAAAGATGTGACCAATGAAGCATATAAGGCATATTAATTTGTTAACAATGTGAAAGACTGACCGGCGAGAGAAGTCACTAGATATAGGGAGATCAACAAAAGACTCTTGGGAGAGTTGAGTAGAAAAGAGAAAGGGGTTTATTTGGATATAAATCTAAAGGTCAGCAAATTTTTTAAAAAGAGAAACTATTCATTCTTAAAATCTTCCTCTTCATCAAATCTCTTTATCTTCAGGGGTCAATAGGGTACCATGGGATTCTGAAATCTAATTTAAGAAAATAAATGAAGGAACTATATTTCTAATGTAGTTTGCTTCCATGGAAATGATTTAATTGGTAATAAAAATTAAAAATAATTTCTGAAAAAAAGAAAAATAATTAGAAAGGAGCAAATGGAAGTTAATAATTTTGTAAGAAATCAAAAAATTTTAAACCAAGCAAAAAAAAAATAGAAGAAAATGTGAAATATGTCACTGGAAAAACCACTGACCTGGAAAAGAGATCCAAGAGAGAGAATTTAAAAATTATTGAACTATGTGAAAGCCATTATCAAAAAAAGAGCCTAGCTTTCATCTTTCAAGAAATTATCAAGGAAAATTTCCCTGACATTCTGGAACCAGAGGGTAAAATAGAATTTGAAAGAACCCATTGTTTCCCTCTTGAAAGAGATCCCAAAAGGAAAACTCATAAGAAGACTGTGGCCAATTTCTATAATCCCCAGTTCAAGGAGAAAATATTGCAAGCATCCAGAAAGAAACAACTCTAGTATTGTGAAAAAACAATCAGGATAACACAAGATCCAATAGCTTCTTCGTTAAGTCATCAAAGGACTTAGAATATGATATTCTGTAGGTCAAAGGAGCTAGGATTAAAACCAAGAATCACCTACCCAGCAAAACTCAGTATAATACTTCAGGGGAACAAAAGGATTTTCAATGAAATAGAGGACTTTCAAGCATTTTTGATGAAAAGATCAGAGGTGAATAGAAAATCTGACTTTCAAATACAAGAATCAAGAGAAGTATAAAAAGGTAAATAGGAAAGAAAAACCATAAGGTACTTATTAAAGTTGAAATGTTTATGTTCCTACATGGCAAGATGATATTTGTAACTCCTGAGAACTTTCTAAGTATTAGGTTATTTGGAGGGAATACACACACATATGCATGTATGTAGGTGTGTGTGTGTATACACACACATATATACACAATATTCATATATATGCACACACATACACACACACACACACACACACACACACACACATATATATATATATATATATATATATAGAGAGAGAGAGAGAGAGAGAGGTCTAAGGGTGAATTGAATAAGAAATAGGAAGAGATGAAATTTAAGGGGTAAGAGAGGAATATATTTGGAGAAAGAGAGAGATAGAATGGTGTAAATTATGTCACATAAAAGAGGGAAGAAAAAGTTTTCACAATGGAGGGGAAGAGGGAGTAGGTGAGAGGGAATGAGTGAAGCTTATTCTCATCAGATTTGGCTTAAGGAGGGAAAAAGATGCACACTCAATTGCGTATCTTACTCTACAGGAAAGTAGCCAGAAAGGAATAAGCGGGGGGGGGGGGGGGGGGGGGGGGGG
>NW_027185764.1:1091693-1115905 GCF_028583685.1 Petaurus breviceps papuanus
GGGGGGGGGGGGGGGGGGGGGGGGGGTGTGAGGTAGAAAGGAGGCCAGGTTGAGGGACTTGATAGTCAGAAACAAACACATTTGAAAAGGGATAGGGTTAAAGGAGAAAATAGATTAAGTGCGGGGTGGGGGGTGAGGGTGGGAGGGATATGATGGAGTGAAATATAGTTAGTCTTTCTCAACATGACAATTATGGAAGTGTTTTTGCATAACTACTGCAATGGCAATGGGAATTTGATGATAGTCCCTGCCCCTTAATAAGTCTAAGGGAATTTGAATATCTTCCCTGCTTTGTAAATAAACTCTGCCTCCTAATAGGCTGAATGTTATCACATGGAGCCTGTGATGGGAGGAGTTTGCTGAAGGGTAGAGCAAAGCCACAGGAAGCTGGGAGTCAGAGCCTGCTAGACAGCTGGGAGGAGAATTTATTTCCAAGGGAGTCAGTCATGTTTGTGAGTAAATATTGGTCTTGTGTTGGTTTGTGGGAAGGCTAAAGGATACTGTGGCTCTCTGTGCTGTTGTGGCTAATTAACTTCTTTGCTACTATGATGGAATCAGCTTACTGGTTTTGGGATTTGGTTTTCTTGTGTCTGAATAAATGTTTCACTTATGTTTTCTATATGGAAAGTCTGTTATATTTTGCAATTGAGCATTAGGCAGACATATTTATAGTGATTGTGGGTGCTGTGAATTGCAGTGTGAATTGTAGAATTGGTGCTACAAATACACATGTATAATCTATGTTGAATTGCTAGCTTTTTCAATGAATATGGGTGGGTAGCAAAGATGGGAGAGAATTTGGAACTCCAAGTTTTAAAAAGAAATGTTAAAAGTTGTTTTTTCATGCAACTTGGATGTAAGATATATGGGAAATATGGTACAGAAATCTATCTTGCCCTACAAGAAAGTAAGGGGGAAGGTGATGGAGAGAGTGATAGAAGGGAGGGCAGACTGGGAAAGGATAATCAGAATACATTCCATCTTAGAGTGGAGGGAAGGGGAGAGATTGGGAGAAAATTTGGAACTCAAAATCATATAGAAATGAATTTTGAAATAATTAACTGACTGATTAATTATTAAAAAAAAAGAAATTATGAAGGGAAACTTCCCCAACATCCTAGAACCAGAGGGTAAAATAGATATTGAAAGAATCCATTGATCACCACATGAAAAAGATCCCAAAATGCAAACTCTAAGGAAAATTATAGCCAAATTTTAGAGCTTTCTGGTCAAAGAGAAAAATACTTCGATGAGCCAGAAAGAAACACATCAGTTATCATAAATTCATAGTCAGGATCACAGAAGATTTAGTAGTTATTATGTTAAAGGACCACAGGGCTTAGAATATGTTGTTCTAAAAGGCAAAAGAATGAGGATTACAACCAAGAGTAAGCTTGCCAGAAAACAAAGCAAAACATAACTGAGTATAATCTTTCAAGGGATTATATAGATATTAAATGAAATAGAGGACTTTTAAGCATTTCAGATGAAAAGGCAAGATTTGAACTAAAAATATATAGTTTCCAAATCAAAGACTAAAGTGAACCATTTGAAAGATAAGCATGAAAGAAAAATCATAAGGGACTATATGGAAAGATGAGACATAACACCTAAGAACTTTATCATTTTAGGGGTAATTAGAAGGCTTCTGCTTAGACAGAAAGCATAGAAGTGATTAAATTATGTTGGCATGATTAAATCAATGGGTAAGAATTAAGCATGCCCCGAGAAAAGGGGAAAAGGAGAGGAAGAATGAGGAAAATTATCTTAAATAAAAGAGTCATACAAGAAAGAGTTTTTACAGGGAAGGTAAAATGGGTGGGTGGGAAGCATTTGAACCTTTTGCTCATCTAAATTGAATCAGAGAGAGATAGTATATTTTTATATGTGTGTGTGAATAGTATATATATATATATGTAGATATATGGTATATATCTATATATAGTGTATATATGTGTGTGTATACAGATACATACATACATAGATGCATGCATGCACACACATTTTCAATTTGGTATATAAATCTATCTTATCCAACAGGGAAGTGGTAAGGAAAGGGGATTAGAGAAAGGGAGAGCATTGACAAAATGGAGAGAAGATAAAGGAAGAAAGTGGTCAAAATCAAAATAGACTTTAGAGGAGGGAAAGTATAAAAAGAAAAGAGGATAAACCGAAGAAAAAAGGATAGAAGTAAATACACAGTTAATGATCATAACTGGGAATGTGAATGAAAAGAATTCACAAATAAAATGGAAGCAAATAGCAGAATGGATTAGAAACCAGAATCAAACCATGTGTGTTAAAAAAAAAAAAACATATTTGAAACACAGAAACACAAAATAGAGTTAATATCAGAGTGTGGAACAGACTTAAACCAAAATTTTAAAAGGCATGGGTAGCACTCATGTTCTCAGTTACAGTAAAAGTGAAAATACACCTAATGAAAACCATAAACAAGGCAACTATATATTACTAAAATTCACCATAGACAATTAAGTAATATCAACACCAAACATATATATGATCCAAATTCTTAAAGGAAAAGTAAACTCAATTACAAGAAGAAATAGACAGTAAAACTATACTAGTGGGGGACCTCAATATTTCCCTCTCAGAGCTAGATAAATATAGCCATGAAATAAATTAGAAAGAAGTTACAAAGATGAATAGAAATTTCAAAGAGTTAAATTTGATAGACTTTTGGAGAAAATAGAATGTGAATGAATAGGAGTATACCTTTTTCTCAGCTCTATATGGCATTTGCACATTATCTGACTATGTATTAGGGCATAAAAACATCAAAGATAAATGCAGAAAAGTAAAAATACCAAATGTACACTTTTCAGAACATAATGTAATAAATATTACATTCAATAGCGGGCCATGGAATCATAGATTAAAATATAATTTGAAATAAAATAATCTGATTATAAAGAATGACATGGTCAAGGAACAAATCATAGAAATGATATGTTCATTATAGATAATGAAAACAAATGAAACAACAAATGAAAATTGTTGGGGTATAGTCAATGCAATATTTTGGAGGAAATTTTAATCTCTAAACACTTGCATCAATAAAAGAGAGAATGAGCAGATCAATGAAGTAGGCAAGCAACTTAAAAAAAAACAGGGAAAAATTAAAAATTCCCAGTTAAACACCCAAGTAGAAATACTGAAAAATAAAAAGAGAGATTGAAATTCATTGAACCAATAATTAATTGGTTCAAAAACAAAAAAAAAATAGGGATTTGGTTTCATTAAACAAAAATTAAATAAAATAGCAGACTAGTCCATAGCAAGGTCAGAGCAGACCTCAGATGACTGACAGCAGTGAAGATTCCTAGTGAAGGACAGGGGTGTGTCAGAGCTGGACGAAAGAGAAGCACAGTCCTATGGAGGGCCTGCAGCAGTAGCACTAGCTATTTCTGTGACTTCCGCCCACAGACTAAATTTCTGAAAGTCACCTATGTAAGATTCTTGGAGTCAAGGTGGCAGAATAAATGGTAAGTCACTGTCATCCTCCCTTGTTGAGCTCGAAAAACTCAGCCCAGGAATAATCCTGGAATAGTGCAGTCAGCATCAAGGGTATGCAGTGTTTTACCTCAGGAAGCTAGAGGGTTAACAGAAAAGTTACCTCCTGCTGTGGTTAAAGGGGACCAGTACAGGATGGGAAGCATCCCAGCAAGATATCAGCAGGTTCCACCTCAGTGGACCAGTGGGAGATCCTGGGGCCCAGGGTGGTGGAGCCAGCAAGCACCAACACCAGGAGTCATGCTTTTGTACTGTGAGGGAAGCACCAGCAGCTGAATCAACCTGGGCTTTAGTGCAGCCCTAGGAGAGGAGGAGACACCCAGTGGCCAGAACACCCCTCTCCCACACCGTACACCATGAGTTTCAATATAACTATGGGGAAATGTAGAAAGACCTCCCCTGGCCTCAGCACACACCAACCAACTGCACCTCAGCACCAAGTAAGCTACAGTCTTATATAGCTTACAGCTGCCAGAACCAGAGGCTACAGCACACAAAGACAGTAACCAGGTACCTAACCCTCATTGCAAGAAGTCTAGGACAAAGCCTCCTGTGTCCCAGAAGCAGAGATAAATTCTAAAAGTCAGGAGGAAGGTAATCACAATGAATAAAAATAAAACTAGAAAAGCAAAGAGCATAGGTTATTAATAAGGGGAGAGGAAAGATCAAAATACAAATTCAGAAGATTTCAGCCTTGACACTATCCCCACATCTGAAACCTCAGAAGGGAATATGAACTCATATCTATATCAAAAAGCATTCTTGGCAGAGATAAGGAAGGATTTTAGAAGTCAAATTAGAGAGGTATAAGGGAAATTGAAAAAGATTCTTTTAAAAATAAAATTGACAAAATTCAAAAGAAAAAATTCACTGAAGAAAACAACTCCTTAAAAAGTAAAATTGGCCAAATGGAAAAAGGATGTATAAAAACTAACTGAAGAAAACAATTCATTAAAAATTAAAATGGGGGGGTCCAAGGTAGCAGAGAAGAAGTGGGGACCTCCTTCAAATCTCCCCATCAAATCTCTCAAAATACCTGTAAAAAATGACTCTAAACAAATTCTAGAGCAGCAGAAGTCATAAAATAACAGAGTAAAACAGATTTCAAACCCCCCAAAATCTGGAAGGCTGACAGGAAGGGTGTAACAAACAGACTGAGAGCAGAGGGCAGCTCAGCATGGGACACTGGCACACACAGATTTGGAGCAGGCCTTGGGGCACTGAATCCCTGGCAGCTGTGGTGGTTTCCAGACTTCTCAACTCACAAACTCCAAAGACAGCTTTCAAAGGTGAGTGGGAAAGCTCTCAGACTGGATGAGAGAGGAATGTGATCTGGTCCCAGCTCCAGCACCAGCACCAGTCTCAAGGAGGAGGCACAGTGGTGGCTGCTTCTGGAACTCTTGTACTACAGACAATGTGGGAATCCAGTAGCTGATCTGGGGTGCAGTCCTGACTGGTAGTCCTGAGGCAAGGAGAAATGCTGGTGAGGCAGAGTTGGTGGTGACTGTGGAGAGGGAATCCTCTTCATAGTTTCATGGTAGAAAAGAGTGCTTGTGGTTGCTCACAGATCATAGTGCAAGCCAGGAGAGGAATAAACACCTTACCTTTGATTGTACCACTGTGGAGGAACTGAGAATTTATAGCTCCCTAGAAATACCTCTGAAAACAGAAGCACAAAACACATGAAACATGGGGCAGTAGACCCTCCACTTAATAAAGAGCTCAAAAGTCAAGTAATTGGCTTGAAAAATGAGCAAACAGGGAGAAAAGAAGACTACAGAAGGTAACTTTCTTGGTGAAAGTTATTTTCATACATCCCCAACAAGGAAAATCAAAGCATACAACTAGAGGAAGATCTAATCATATGAACAGAAGAAGACAGGAAGGCCAAGCCTCCTACACTCTAAGCCTCCAAGAAAAATATGAAATGGTCTCAGATCAGGGAAGAACTCACAAAGGATTTTGAAAATCATGTAAGAGAAGTAGAGAAAAAAATTTGGAAGAGAAATAAGAGTCATGCAAGAAAATCATGAAAAACAAGTCAACATCTTGCTAAAGGAGACTTAAAAAAATAACACCTAAGTCAAATGGCAAAATATGCCCAAAAATCTAATGAGGAGAATAGTCTTAAAATAAGAATTAGACAAATGGAAAAGGAGGTCCAAAAGCTCCCTGAAGAAAATAATTACTTCAAAATTAGAATGGAACAAATGGAAGCTTAACTTTATGACAATTAAAAATTATAAAAACAGAACCAAAAGAATTTTTAAAAAGACAGCATGAAATATCTCATTGGAAAAACAACTGACCTGGAAAATAGATCCAGAAGAGATAATTTTAAAATTACTGGACTACATGAAAGCCATGATCAAAAAAAGAACCGATACATAATCTTTCAAGAAATTATCAAAGAAAACAGCCCTGATATTAACCAGAGGATAAAATAGAAATGTAAAGAAGCCACTGATCACTTAATGAAAGAATTTCCAAAAGGAAAACATTTAGGAATATTATAGACAAAAATCTAGAGTTCCCAGGACAAGGAGAAAATATTATAAGCAGCTGAAATGAAACAATTCAAATATTGTGGAAACACAGTCAGGATAACACAGGATTTAGCAACTTTTATACTAAAGGATGAGAGGGATTACAATGATATTCCAGAGGTCAAAGAAAGTAGGAATAAAACTAATAATGGCCTACCCAGAGAAGCTGAGTATAATATTTCAGGGAAAGTGAAATTTCAATTAAACAGAGGACTTCCAATCATTCTTGTTGAAAAGACCAGAGGTGAATAGAAAATTTGACTTTCAAACACAAAACTCAAGAGAAAGAGGAAAGAGAAATCATAAGGGACTGACTCATTAAAGATGAACTGCTTACATTTCTACATGGAAAGGTGATATATGTGTATGTATGTGTATGTGTATGTTTGTATATATATATACATGGGTATATATGTATCTGTGTATACATATACATGTGTATGCATACATATATACATGCATGTGTATATATGTATGTATAGAGAGAGGGCACAGGGTGCAGGGTGAGTTGAATATGAAGGAAAGATATTTGACAAATAAAATTAAGTGTTGATAGGAATATACTGGGAGAAAAAGGGAGAGGTAGAATGTAGTAAATCATCTCACATAAAAGAGGCAAAAAGAGTTTTTACAATGGAGGGGAAGAACAGGGAGGTGAGAGGGAATAAGTGGCCCTTACTCTCATTGAATTCAGCTTAAGGATGGAATAACACACACTCTGTTGTGTATGGAAATCTATCATACCCTGAAGGAAGGAAGAGGGGAAGGGAATAGGAAAGGAAGGATAATAGAAAGAATGGCAGATTGGGGGAAGGAGTAATCAGAAGCAAATGCTATTGTGGGGGAACAGCTCAATGGAGAGAATGAAATAAATGGAGGGCAAGACAGGATAGAAGGAAAAGTGATTAGTCTTTCTCAACATGACTGTTATAGAGGTGTTTTTGCATGGCTACACACGTATGACCTATATTGAATAGCTTGCTTTCTCAATGGGAGTGGGTAGAGAGGAAGCCAGGGAGAGAATGTGGAACTCAAAATTGTTTTGCATGAAACTGGGAAATAAGATGTACAGGCAATGGGGTATAGAAATCTATCTTGCCCTATGGGGAAACAGAAGGGAGGGGAATAGCAGAAGGGAGAAGTAGTGATAGAAGTGATGGCAGATTAGGGTAAGGGGTCGTTTGGGTGCATACTGTTCTGGGTTTGGGGGAAGGTACACATGGGGAGAAAATTTATAATTCAAAATCTTTTGGAAGTGAATGTTGAAAACTTAAAATAAATTTTATAAAAAAGAAAAAATAGAATTATTTAAGTATAAGCTAATGACTCTATGAGGCATCAAGAATCAGCCAGATAAAATCTAAAGAATAAAAAAAAAAACAGAAGAAAACATAAAATATCTCATTGGAAAAACAACCAACCTGGAAAATAAATCCAGGAGAGATAATTTAAGAATTATTGGTCTAATGGAAATCATTGATAAAAAAAGAGCCTGGATAGTATATTCCAAGAAATCATCAAGGAAAATTGCCCCAATGTCCTAGAACCAGAAGATAAAATAGTCTTCAAAAGAACCCCTCAATTCCCTCCTGAAAGAGATCCCAAATTGAAAACACTAAGTAATATTGTAACCAAATTCCAAAATCATCAGGTCAAGGGAAAAATACTGCAAGTAGCCAGAAATAAACAATGCAAATATTGTGGAACTACAGTCAGGATAACACAGGACCTTGCAACATCTGCATTAAAAGATTGGAGGGATAGCATTATGATATTCCATAAGTCAAAAGAGCTTGGGCTACAACCAAGAATCAACTACTCAGCAAAATTGAGCATAATCAGGCAAGGAGATGAACATCAGATGAAATAAGAGACTTCCAAACGTTCCTGATGAAAAGACCAGTGGTCAATGAAAAATTTGATATTCAAATATAAAACTCAAGAGAAACATAAAAAGGTAAACAGGAAAAAAAATAAAAGAAAAAAAATCATGTTATTCAATAAGTGCAAACTGTTCACATCACTACAGGGGAGGATGATTTATACTTATAAATCTTGAGAATTGTATATTTGTTGTGACATTTAAAAGGGATGTACATGAAGAGTATTGGTATAAATTAACTGATTTAATGATAAAAAGTCTAATGAAAAGGTGCAAAGGCATTGTAATGGAAGAAGAGGAAAGGAAGAGGCAGAAAATGCTAAATCGCATCACATAAAGAGACACAAAAAATATTATATTAGAGGGAAAGAAGGGAGAGAGATGATCAGTTTGAACTTTACTCTCATTGATTCCAGGAGGGAATAATATACTAAGTTACTTATAAAAATCTAACTTCCCCTATAAGCTGTAGGAGAGGAACGGGGAAAGAAAAAGGGAGGTGGTGGTTAGAAGGGAGAAAAAAAGTAATAAGGAAAAAGGAAAGAAAATCGATGGCAGCTGAAAAAAGGGAGGGATGACTGAAGGAGGTGGTAGTCAAAAGCAAAACTCTTTTGAGGAAGGTAAGGGAAAAGGGAGAAATATAAGTGTAAACAGAGGGGGAAATAGAATGGAGAGAAAGGCACAGGTAGTAATCATAACTGTGAATGTGAATGGGATGAACTCTTTCATAAAACATAAGCTGAAAGCAGAATGGAGGAAAAACCATAACCCTACAATATGTTTTTAAAGAAACAAATTTGAAACAGGGGAATAGACACAGGTTAAAGGTAAAAATCTTCAAGTGAAGTAAATAAAAAAGAAAAGGAGTTGCAATTCTAATCTCAGACAAAACAAAAGCAAAAATAGATCTGGGGGCAGCTAGGTGGCACAGGGAATAAAGCAGCAGCCTTGGAGTCGGGAGGACCTGAGTTCAAATCCAGCCTCAAACACAACACAAAAACTATCTGTGCGACCTTGGGCAAGTCACTTAACCGCAATTGCCCTCCAACAAGCAAAAAAAAAAAAGTAGATTGAAATAAAAGTGGTAAGTAAAGAAATTATATCCTGTGAAAAGGCATCATAGACAATGAATAATTTCATTACTAAACATATATGCATGAAGTGGTATAGCATCCAAATCCTTAGAGGAAAATTCAAGTGAGTTACAGGAAGAAATAGACAGCAAAACTATACTAGTGAGGGACCTAAGCCTCCCCCATTCTGAACTTCATAAATCTAATCTCAAAATAAACAAGAAGAAAATGAGGTTAAAAGATATTTACAAAAAGTAGATATGGTAGGTCTCTGGAGAAAATTGAATGGGGCTAGAAAGGAATATACATTTTTCTTAGTGGAACGTGGCACATACACAAAATTGACCATGTACGAGGACATAAAAACCTCACAATCTAGTGCAGAACAGCAGAAATATTAAATGATTCCTTTTTAGATGATGATGCAATAAAAATTATGTGTAATAAAGTGCCATGGAAAAATAGACAAAAATTTCATTAGAAACTAAATAATCGAATCCTAAAGAATGATAGGGCCAAACAACAAATTATAGAAAAATCAGTAACTTCATTCAAGAGAATGACATGAAACAACATACAAACTTATGAGAGCAGTGAATGCCATTCTCAGGGGAAGTTTTATATCTCTGAATGCTTATATGAATTAAACAGAGAAAAAGAAATCAATTAATGGAGCATGCAACTGAAAAAGTTAGAAAAAGAACAAATTTAAAATACTCAATTAAGTACCAAATTAGAAATACTGAAAGCAAAAGCAGAGACTAACAAAATTGAAATTAAGAAAATGATTTAACAAATAAATAAAACTAAGAGCTTGTTTTATGAAAAAAAAAACAATAAAATTGATAAACCTTTTGTTACTTTGATTAAAGAAAAGAAAGAAGAAAACCAAATTACCAGTATCAAAAATGAAAAAAAGGTGAATTCACCTCCAATGAAGAAGAAATTAAAACACCAATTCAGGATTATTATGACCAATTGTATGACCATAAATTTGACAATCTTAGGGAAATGGATGAATATTTACAAAAATATAAATTGCCCAGATTAACATAAAAGGAAGCAAAATACTTAAATAATCCCATCCCAGAAAAAGAAATTGAATGTACCATCAATGAACTCTTTAGGAAAAAATCTCTAGGGTAAGATTTGATTTACAAGTCAATTCTATCAAACATTTAAAGAACAATTAATTCAAATTCTATATAGACTATTTGGAAAAATTGATGAAGGAGTCCTAGCACATTCTTTTTTTACATATAATTTTGGTACTGATACCTAAACCAGGAGGAGCCAAACAGAGGGCGAAAAATATTACAAACCTATTGCTTTAATGAATGTAGATGCAAACAATTTAAATAAAATATTAGAAAAAAAGATTACAACAACTTATCATGATAATAATACACTTTGATTGGTTGGTTATATACCTACCAGGAATGCAGAGTTGGTTTAATATTAGGAAGACTATTAGGATAATTGATCACATCAACAACAAAACTAACCGAAACTATATGATTATCTCAATAGATACAGAAAAAGCTTTTGACAAAATATAACATGCATCCTATTAAAAACACTAGAGAAGGGCAGTTAGTTGATGTAGTAATGCAATAGAGCACTGGCCCTGAAGTCAGGAGGACCTGAGCTTGGATTTGGCCTCAGACACTTTACACTTATGAGTTGTGTGAGCTTGGGCAAGTAACTTAATTTCAAATGCCCTGCCTTACCCCCTCCAAAAAATAAGAAAAGTAAAAATAAAACACTAGAGAGCATAGTAATAAATGGAGTCTTCCTTAAAATGATAAGTATCATCTACTTAAAACCATTAGCAAATATTATATGTAATGAGGATGTGTTAGATGCATTTTCAATAAGATCAGGGGTGAAACAGAGATATTCATTACCACCACTGTTATTTAATGTGGTACTAGAAACATTAGTTTAAGCAATAAGAGAAGAAAAAGAAATTGAAGAAATTAAAATAGGCAAAGAAGAAAACTAAGTTATCACTCTTTGCAGATGATACCATGGTATATTTAGAAAATCCTAGCAAATCAACTGAAAACTATTTGAAGTAAAAACAACTTTAGCAAAGTTGCAGGATATAAAATAAAACCACACAAATCATTAGAATTTCTATAAATAACTAACAAAGTGCAACAGCAAGATATAGAAAGAAAAATTCCAATTAAAATTATAGTACACCAGGGCAGCCAGGTAGCACAGCGAGTAAAAGCACCAGGCCAGTGTCGGGATGACTTGGGGGATCGAATTTGGGCTCAGATACTTAGCACCCACTCAGAAACACCTGGCCATGTAACCTTGAGCAAGTTACTTAACCCCAATTGCTTTAAAAAAATTTATAGTAGACCTCATAAAATATTTGGGAGTCTATCTGCTAAAACAAACTCAGGAACTATATGAACACAATTACAAAACACTTTTCACACAAATAAAATCAGATGGAAATAATTGGAAAAAAAAAAACATCAGTTGCTTGTGGGTAGGCCAAGCTAATATAATATAAATGACAATTCTACCTAAATTAATTTACTTATTCAATGGCATACCAATCAAACTACCAAAATTATATTATAGAACTAAAAAAAAAATATCAAAATTCATCTGGAAGAACAAAAGGTCCAGAATGTCAAGGGAATTAATGAAAAGAAATGCTAGGGTAGTGTAATGGCAAGCAAATGAGCACCTTGTTTCAGTTATTTATTTAGCACCTTGCTTCAGTTGAAATGCCTTTGAGCCTTTCCAGTGATTATATCAAGTCTTTGTCAAGAAACAGATCCTGTGAATCCCACAGTGGGAGGGAGTTGCCAAAGATAGGAACAGGAAAGACATTAAGAAGTGGGTGTAACAGGGAGTAGCTAAAGATCATATAAAAAGGTGAGCACAGCTAGGACTGAGCAGAACTGAAAAGGGAAAAACTTGTGGTGGCCAGCACTCTGTTCTGTCTGTGTTGATTTGTGTTTATGATACTTTGTACAGAAGCCCTAAAACCTTACTGGAAGCCCTGAAAGAGGATTGTTTTCTGTTTACAGAAGTCCTGGAGGAGGAGGGTTTCAGAGGTCTTGGGGCTATAATGATAATATGTGTTGAGTTCTCAGACCTTGTTTTTGGGTCTGTGTTGATTTCACAGGTAGACAGTGAACAGATGATGGTGCTGGCAATGTGCATGAATGCTGTTTTGGCCATGTTAAGCTTTGTCTTCCCAGAAACAGAAACAGCAAAGGACTTGAGGTCGACTGGACACTGTGAGTTTCAATATGGAATGGGAACCGGAAGAGGAGCTGGGCGAAGAGCTGGACAAGGAGCTGAGAGCTGCTTGCCTGTGAATCCAGGTGAAAGTTGGGAAGATTCAGGCAAGAGCTGGACCTATGAAGAGGAAACATGGATCCTGGGAGCCAGTCGAGCCAAAATGAAAAGACCTCTCCTTGGGTACTTAGTGCTGACTGAGAAGCTCCTGAAAGAAGAAACTGTGGCCTATGCATGGGAAACTTTGTACATTGTACCTTGTACCCCTTAAGGATTATTGAGTAAAAGATGATGGGAAACTAATCCCCAATTGAGAAGACTTTTTGACTGAGAGATTAAGACAATGTGACCTAGGGGTGGGAAAGCTTTGTCCTTTGTACTTTGTGTCCCTTTAGTAGGATTGCCCCTTAAGGATGATTGAGTTAGGAACTTATTGAATGATATCTTTTGTTTAAAACTATGTAGCCACTTTAGTGATAAGTTGTTATTTTATGTCATAGTGAATGTTGTACTTTGGTTTCTGTAAATATTTTACTTTTGTTTATTGATGAATAGAGAGTTCACTATATTATGTGATCAGAACCTTAAAGCTATTCACAGCAGCAGTCCTCTTGAGAGCTGCCCATGCTTGGTAGGTGACCTAGCCATAACACATCTTAAATTGTATTATAAATTAGAAATCATCAAAACTACTTGGTATTGACTAAGAAATAGAGATGTAGATCAGTGGAACAGGTTAGGTACAGAAGACACAGTAGTCAATGATTATAGCAATCTACTGGTTGATTCATCTGAAGACCCCAGTTTCCGGGATAAGAACTCACTCCTTAACCAAAACTGGAATATAATATGGCAGAAACTGGGAACAGACCAATGTCTGACACCATATATCAAAATAAAGTGAAAATGGATACACGATTTAGACATAAAGGTTGATACTATAAACAAATTAGGGGACTAAGGAATAGTTTATCTGTCAGATTTATGGAGAATGGAAGAATTGATTACTAAACAAGAGAGAGAGATTATGAAATGCAAAATGGACAATTTTGATTACATTAAGTTGAAAAGTTTTACACAAAGCCAATGTAACCAAGATTAGGAGGGAAGCAGAAAACTGGGAAAGAATTTTTGCTAGTGTCTCTGATAAAGGCCTCGTTTTTTCTTTTTCCTTCTTTTATTTAATTTTAGTTTTCACGATTCATTTCCACAAGATTTTGAGCAACAAATTTTCTTCCCATCTTTCCCCTACAGCCCACTGGAAGATAGTGAGATTACTGAATATCCCTTCCCAAAATCTGCTCTCTCTTATATCTTCCTGTATTGCCCCCCCCCCGCCCCCTTCCAGCTTTCTAGTAGGGCAAGATGGATTTCTATACCCCAGTGCCTGTAAATCTTATTTAGCAGTTGCACGTAAAAAACATTTTTTTAACATTTGTTTTTAAAACTTTGATTTCCAGATTCTTTCCCTTCTTCCCTCCTTACCCACCCCCACTAAGATGACAAACAATTCAAAATAGACTGTACATGTGTAGTTATACAAAACGTTTCCATAATAGCTGTGTTGTGAAAGACTATGTTTCCCTCCATCCTATCCCAGCCCCCACTTATTATATTTTCTACTTTGACCCTGTCACTTTTCAAAAGGGTTTGATTCTAACTACCCTCTCCCCCAATCTGTTTCACTCTGTCATTTTGTGGCTTCTGCCACTCCAGAATTTGTTTAGAGGCATTTTTAACAGTTATTTTGAGGAGTTTGTGGGGAGAATCAAGCAAGTCCCTGTTTCTACCCCACCATCTTGGTTCCCCCATTCCCCTTTTTACTTTATTTTTGATGGAATTAAATGCTACTTTCTTAGAGATTGATGAACTATCCTACTGCTAAATCCTGTGGAGTTCTCACTTTTCATTTAGCAGCTTCTGAATTTCCCCATCATTTTCATCAAACCACTAAAGGTGCTTGCAAGTGTTCTGACTCAGATGAGCAAATACAGTGCTATACATAAATTTTCGAAAGCTGCCCACTCCTTATCTACTCCATTGTTGCCAATTGTGTATTGACTCAACTTTCTCTCCAAGTTAACAACTGTTCCCTCTCTGAGAAGAGCTCTAATCTGTTGACATTGATACTTCTTGAATGCAAATATTTTGCTTGGATATGGTCAATCCACACATTGCCTTTGTCACTCTCACATCCTGTCTCTCCTCTTCTTATAATCACATAGTCTATTACATATCAATGTTTGTTGCATGAAGTTTTATTGCATTTAGGTAAACAGAAGACCATGTTGGTGATGAGGTCATGAGATGCACAAGTCTTCAGTAGTAAGTAACCATCGCTGTTGTCATTTTCTCCTCCATTCTTCCCCAGGATTCCCTGCCAAGGTAGTATTTCTGAGCCTACTCCAGCATCAAAGTTCCCCAGAATAATAAGCTTGATATCTTTGGGCACATTGATCATAAGGGTCTCCAGGTCTTCAAAGAATTTTTCTTTGACTTCATCAGTGCTTATCACGGTGAGAACATAGGCACTGATGATCATGGAATGACATTTTCTTGCTAGTGGCAATTGCATTGTCATGAGCCTGCCATTTACTCCTTTTTGTAAGCATACAAGGTTGTTAACTAGATTAGTTTTGCTTGCAAACCCTATGCCAGTTTTATGCCATTCCCCTAGCCTCTCCAGGAAAAAAAAGAAAACATGTATCCATCTCCTACTTCAGTAAACTGACTTTCATTTGCTAGTCTTGTTTCATTGAGGGCTGCTGTTTGCATGTGATATCTGCTGCATTCTCTTGCAACACGAGTTGTTTGTCTTTCAGGCCTACTGTATTTTGTGTTGTCTGTAAGTGTTCATACGTTCCTTAGGCAGATGGTGAGTAGCATCATCTTTGTAGACATTTTTATACCTTTTTTTCTTTTTTGTGTTTTGACCATAGACTGGGATTCCTGGCTTGCTGGGATAATCAGGTCATAGTTGGGTAAGCTTACACTTTTTAGGGCACCTTTTCTAGCCTCTTCCTCACACCAGGAGATCAGCAGTGCAATCCTTAAAAGATTGTGCAGACACCCAGGGAGCTGCCGAATCCCGCTGCAGCTTCCAGTGCGAAAACAACCTGTTCCATATGAATTAAACTACCAAAAATGATTTTATAGAGTAAGAAAAAAAATCTCAAAATTCATCTGTAAGAACAAAAGACCATGAATATCAAGGTAATAGATGGAGAGAGAGAGAGAGAGAGAGAGAGAGAGAGAGAGAGAGAGAGAGAGTTTAGGTCTTCTTCTAGAAATTCCAGGTTTTGTTTGTTGTTCAGTCATTCAGTTGTCTGACTCTTTGTGACCTGATGGACCATAGCATGCCAGGCCTTTTTTTCCTCCACTATTTCTCTGAGTATGCCCAAGTTCATGTTTGCTGTTTCCATGATATGTATACATCACATCCTTTCCAATTCCCTTTTTCTTTTGCCTTTAGTCTTTTCCAATCCATCATGGCCTTTTACAATATGTCTTGTTTTGTCATTATATGACCTATACTTTTAAGTTTCAGCTTCAGTATTTGATCTTCTAGGCAATAACTTGAATTAATTTCTTTAAGTATAGACTAATTTGACCTTCCTGCTCTTCAAGAAACTCTCAACAGTTTTCTTTGGCACCCCAGTTTGAAAGTGTTGATTCTGCAGCACTCAGTTTTTCTTATAGTTCAACTTTTACAGTCATATATTGCTACTGGAAAAACCATAGCTTTGACTAAATATAGATCCTTTGTAGGCAAGATGATGTCTCTGATTTTTAGTAAGTTGTTCAGATTTGTCATGGCTTTCCTTCCAAGGAGAATTCATCTTTTAATTTCCTGGCTACATTTACTGCTGCTGTGATCTTGGAACCCAAAAATATAAAATCTAACACTGGAAGCATTTATTCTCCCTCTATTTTCCAGGAAGTGATAGGACCAATTGCCAAGATCTTAGGCTTTTGATGTTAAGCTCCAAGTCAGTTTTTACACTCTTCTTTTTTCACCCTCATTAAGAGGCTTCTTAATTCCTCTTCATTTTCTCTTATCAGAATGGTATCAACTGTGTATCTGAGATGGTTGATACTTCTTCTGGCACCCTTAATTACAGGTTTTGATTCATATAGCCAAACATTTTACATAATATATTTTGCATTAAACAAATAAGATGACAATATGCAGTCTTGTCTCACTCCTTTAACAATCTTAGACCAATCAGTTGTTCCATGTTCAGTTCTTACTGTCTTTCAGATTGCATATTGGTTTCTTAGGAGACAAGTAAGATGATCTATTACTCTTAACACTTTAAGGACTTGTCATATTTTGTTGTGATCCATATAGTCAAAGGATTTAGTCTAGTCAATAAAGCAGAAGAAGAAACTTTCCTGGAACTACCTTGCTTTCTCCATAATTGAGGAATTTTGGTAATTTGGCCTCTAATTTCTCTGTTACTTTGAAAACCAGCTCGCTCTTTTGCTAATTCTCAGTTCACATAGTGCTGAAGTCTAGCTTGTAGAATAGGGTTTTTCCCCCCTTTTGGAGGGGGGAAGGTAGGGCAATTGAGGCTAAGTAACTTGCCCAAGGTCAAATGGCTAGTTTTTTGTGTTAAGTGGCTGAGGCCGGATTTGAACTCAGGTCCTCCTGACTCCAGGGCTAGTGCTCTATTCACTGTGCCACCTAGCCACCCAAGCTTGCAGAATCTTTAACCATAACTTTACTGGCATGTGGAAGAAGCACATTTGTTTAGTAATTTGAGCATTACTTAGCTTGATGCAAACTGATCTTTTCCAAACCAGTGGCCACTGTTTAGTTTTCCACAGTTGCTGGCATAGGGAATGCAGCATTTTAACAGCATCATTTTTAGGGTTTTAAATAGCTCTGTTAGAATTCCATCACCTACACTAGCCTAATTGTTAACAATGCTTTCTAATGTTCACTTGATATCATTTTCCAAAAAGTCTGGTTCTAGATCAGTAACCACACCACAGTGGTTATCGGTGATGGGTGATGTTAAGATCTTTCTTCTATAGCTCATTTGGGTATTCTAGCCACCTCCTCTTAATCTCTTCTGATTCTGTTATATCCCTAACATTTTTTATTTGTCTTTTAGCATGATTATTTTTGCATGAAGCATTCCCTTGATATCTCTGATTTTCTTGAAAGTATCTCTTTTCCTCCCCATTCTATTGCATTCTTCTATTTCTTTTATATTGCTCATTTTGGAAAATCTTATATCGACTTGCTATTCTCTCAAAATCTTCATTCAGTTGAGTAAATCTTTCCCTTTGTCCTTTAGCTTCTTTTCATCTTTTTCAGATATTTGTCAAGTTTTATCAGTCTGCTGATTTGCTGTCTTGCTTTTCTTTTTCTTTGGATTTTTTTGTTGTTGTTGCTACCTTCTATACATCATTGCAAACCAATCTACCAGATCTAATCCCTTAAATATATTCATCACTTCTTCATATTCATAAAAAGATGCTATTTAGGTCATACTTATATGGTCTGAAGGTTTTCCCTACTTTCTTCAATTTAAGTCTAAATTTTTCAATAAGAAGTTCATGATCTGAGCCACAGTCATTTCTAGGTCTTGTTTTAACTTACTGTATAGAGTTTCTTCACATTTGATTACAAAATTTATAATCAATCTGATTTCTAGACTAAGCGTGTGTTGATGTCTATGTGTAGAGTTGCCTGTTGGGTTGTTGAAAAAAAGTGTTGGCTATGACCAGAGAGTTATCTTGACAAAGCTCTATTAGTCTCTGCCTTGCTTCATTTTATACTTGAAGGTCACACTTGCTTCTTTTCCAATTATCATTTTCATTTCCTGCTTTAGCACTCTAATTTCCTATGATAAATGTGACATCTCATGTGTGCGTGTGGGTGTATGTATATGTGTTATTTCTAGAGGTGTTGTAGATCTTTATAGAACTGATCATCTTTGGTCTCTTCAACATTAGTGATTGAAGCATAGACTTGTATTATTCTGATGTTGAATGGTTTCCCTTGTATTTTAACGGATATCATTCCTTCATTTTTGAGATTATACCTAAGTGTTGCTTTTCTCATCCTTTTATTGACTATGGGGCTACTACATTTCTTCTATGGGATTCTTGCCCACAAACTATATTATGACAGGGTGATCATCTAAACCAGTGCTTCTTTTTTTTAATTTTTAATTTTTTTTTTTGCTTTTTGGAGGGGGGGAGATAGGGCAATTGGAGTTAAGTGACTTGCCCAAGGTCAAATGGCTAGTTTTTTGTGTTAAGTGTGTGAGGTTGGATTTGAACTCAGGTCCTCCTGACTCCAGGGCTGGTGCTGTATTCACTGCACCATCTAGCTGCCCCTAAACCAGTGCTTTTTAAATGTTTTCCTCTTGTGACCCCTTTTGCCTGAGAAATTTTTACCTAACCCTGTGAACATAAGTATATAAAATATGTATACAAATGAAACATTACTGATATTAAATCAAAAAGAAATTTATTTTAAAAGAATTCTTTGATGTACATATAATTTTACCAATTATTAAAGATGAAAGCACATTTGCATACTAATAAGATGAATGTGCTTGTTTATTTTTACATAAAGAATTAAATCTTGGATAGTATTCTGGGAAGAAGGTGGAATAAGTAAGAAAATTTCAAGCTCTCAAGATTTTCCTCTCCAAAAGAGATAAAATAGCACCTTAAGGGAAACATAAAGCTGTGAAAATAAATAAGAGAAGGGGCAGAACAGGGGTCTTCCTGGGACAATCAGAGAAGAGTTTTTCCCAGTGAAGAGAAAATACCTCCAGGCTAAGGACAGCTTACACAGCAAGCAACAAGCCCTAGAGTTAGCTGGCTAGGTAGGCTGCCTTAACTTCAGCCACAGGAACTTTTACCCCTGGGACAGTGAAGGGAGTTGGGAGTCTGAGCTGGGGAAGATGTAGGGAACCTCTGGTGACAAGGAACACCAGACCCAGCTGTGCTGAGAAGACACAGTCAGGGTGAAAAGGAACAAGCAAATGACAGGTGAGTGCAGAAGTAGTGAGGCAGGATTCTGTGGCTGTGGGCACTTAAAGGAGGCTGGAGGTCTAAGTTTGAGTTCAGCTGAAGAGGATCTGAGGCCAGAGTCACTATCCTCCATCCCCCAGGACTAGGGATGATTATAAAAACTAAACTACTACCAAAAAAATTATACATGGGTAAAGAAGAAAGAATCCAACCATACAGAGCTATTATAGAAATAGAGAAGACAAGGGTATATCATCAGAGAAGGGTTCTGAAGCAAAAGGTTACCTGCCCAAAAAGAATTCATTGAAGAAGGTTAAAAAAATACTTTACAAGTCAAATGAAAAAGATTAAGGAAAAACTAAAAAGAAAAATAATAATAATTCAAGAAAAACAAGATTATGAAAAGAAAGTCATCCAATAAGAAAAGGAGATCTGGAATCTTAAGGAAGTAAATGACTTCTTGAAAATCAGAATTGGGGAAGGACACAGCCAAGATGGTGGCATAGAAGCAGGAAAATACCCTGTGCTCCCCCCATAACCACCTGAAATACCTATAAAAATGACTAAAAAACTTTAGGGGATAGCCCAGCAGGCAGACAGAAAGGGTTCTTTTCAGCATGCGGGGAGTAGAGCCCAGTCCCCAGTGACCCCACAGTTTTATCCTCATGGTGGCCTGACAAGCCCAGCTAGAGGGACATCAGGAGAGTGGATCACCAGCAGCTGTGGCATTTTCCAGAATTATCAACCCATAGATACCAAAGACAAAGTGAGAGGACAGTGTAGAAATTGGGAACAGAGAGTCTGGAAGTGTGATCTGGCCTCTGTCCCCAGAGGGAGAAGTGGCAGCTTCAGAGGTCCTGGCCAGCAAATAGTAGGGGGACCAAGTGATCAGTCTCAGGGGAAATCTCTCTTGCTTTAACCTGCTTGGATCTGGATTGCTTTCTAGGGTTGAAGTCCTGGGGTGTGTGACCAGTGAGCCAGAATATGTGGAGGCTTCAGACAGGGTAGCCAACTAATAGCTCCAGCAGCTGCGAAAACCCCGGTGATTAGGAACAAAACTCTCCTCTCTGGATGCAGAGTTCTAATGTGGCAAAAAGTTCAAAAGTCAAGTAATTAAGAGGTAATATGAGCAAGCAGGGGCGGCCAGGTAGCACAGCGAGTAACAGCACTGGCTCCAGTGTCAGGATGACCTGGGGATTGAATCCGGGCTCAGACACTTAGCACCCACCCAGAAACGCCTGGCCGTGTAACCTTAAGCAAGTTACTTAACCCCAATTACTTAAAATATATATATATATATATATATATATGCAAGCAAAGGAAGCAAAGCAAGGACAGAATTCCAAATTTTAATTCCTTTTTTAGGGACCAAAACAATCAAAGCATGGAACTGGAGGAAGACAACAAAGTCAGAGTTTCTGCACATGCAGCTTCCAAGAAAAATATGAATTGGTTACAGGCCATAGAGGAGCTAAAGAAGGATTTTGAAAACCAAATAAGAGGAGTGGAGGAAAAATTGGGAAGAGAAATCAGAATGATGCAAGAAAATCATGAAAAGCAAGTCAACAACGTGACTGAAGAAAATAATACCTTAAAAAATAGAATAACTCAAATGGCAAAAGTGGCCCAAAAAGCCAATGAAAAGAAGAATGCCTTAAAAAGTCGAATTTGCAAGATGGAAAAAGAATCTCAAAAGCTCACTGAAGACAATAATTCCTTCTAAATTAGATTGGAGAAAATGGAAGCTAGTGACTTTATGAGAAATCAAGATACTATTAAATTGATCCAAACAAATGAAAAAATAGAAGGCAATGTGAAATATCTCTTTGGAAAAACCACTCACCTAGAAAAATAGATCCAGGAGAAATAATTTAAAAATTATTGGACTACCTGAAAGACATATCAAAAAAAAGAACCAAGAAATCATCCTTCAGCAAATTCTCAAGGAAAATTGCCCTGATATTTTAGAAGCAGGGGGCAAAAGAGAGGTTGAAAGAATTCACCAATCACCTCTTGAAAAACATCCCCAAAAGAAATCTCCTAGGAATATTATAGCCAGGATCCAGAGTTCCCAGTTCAAGCAGAAAATAGTATAAGCAGGAAGAAGAATATTGTGGAAACACAATCAAGATAATACAGAAGCTTCTACACTGAGGAATCGAAGGGCTTGGAATATGATATTCTGGAGGTCAAAGGAGCTGGGATTAAAACCAAGAATCACCTACCCAGCAAAACTGAGTATAATGTTTCTGGGGAAAATATGGTCATTCAATGAATAGAGGACTTCGAAGCATTCTTTTTTGTTTTTTTTTTTTTTTAGTTAAAACTACTTGCCCAAGGTCACATGGCTAGTTATTTTGTGTTAAGTGTCTGAGGCTGGATTTGAACCCAGGTCCTCCTGACTCCAGGGCCAGTGCTCTATTCACTGTGCCACCTAGCCACCCCTTTCAAGCTTTCTTGATGAGAAAACCAGAGTTGAATAGAAAATTTGACATTCAGATACAAGAAGCAAGAGAAGCATGAGAAGGTAAACAGGGCAAAGAAATCATAAGGAACTTATTAAAGTTGAAATATTTACATTCCTCCATGGAAAAACGATAATTGTAACTTATGAAACTTTTCTCAGTATGAGAATACTTGAAGGGAATATAAATGTGTGTGTATACACACATACATATATATACACACATACATGCATATATACATATATACACATATATGTATATAGTATGCATTATACACACATATATATGTTTATATAGGAGGGTATATGGGCATATGAATACATTTGTGAGTATGTGTTTATATGTGTACAGGTATACATAGACAGAGAGCACAGGACCAATTGAATACGAAGGGATGATACTTTAAAGGTGAAATTGAGAGGTGAGAGAGGAATATAATGAGAGGAGATGGGGAAAGACAGAATGGGTAAATTATCTCATATTGAAGAGGTAAGTGAAAACTGTTACAATGGAGGGGGAGGATAGGAAGGAAAAGGGAATGAGTCAACCTTACTCTCACTGAATATGGCTTAGAGAGGGAATGACATATACACTAAATAGGGTATCTCACCCTACAGGAAAGTAGGGGTGAAGGGGATTAGAGGGGGGATGATGGAGATGAGGACAGGTAGGTTGGGGTAAAGGAAGTTAGAAGCACACACTTTTGAAAAGGGAAAGGGTAAAAATAGAGAAT
This sequence comes from Petaurus breviceps papuanus, assembly GCF_028583685.1. Lineage (NCBI taxonomy): Eukaryota > Metazoa > Chordata > Mammalia > Diprotodontia > Petauridae > Petaurus > Petaurus breviceps. Next base: position 1,114,196 of record NW_027185764.1, read on the forward strand.
AGAACAAGTGGGGGGGAGGGATAGGATGGAGGGAAATATAGTCAGTCTTTCACAATATATCCACTATGGAAAGGTTTTGCATAGCTACACATGTACAACCTATATTGAATTGCCTATCTTCCCAGTAAGGATTGGTGATGAGGGAGGAAGGGAAAGAATCTGGAATTCAAAGTTTTAAAATCAAATGTTTAATACATACATACATATATATATGTGTGTGTGTGTGTGTGTGTGTGTGTGTACACACACACACACACACACTATTTTTTTTACATGCAACTGGGAAATAACATATACAGGCACTGGGGTATAGAGATCCATCTTGTCCTACTGGAATTTCAGAGGGGAGATGGGGGAGGATATAGAACAGAGCAGATTGGGGGTGGGGTTATACCATGGGATTGCTGTTTTGGGGTTGTGGGTAGGGGAAAAACGGGGAGAAAATTTGTAACTCAAAATCTTGTGGAACTGAAGGATGTAAACTAAATATAAACATAAAATTTTATAAAGAAAAAAGAAAATCACAACTGGGTAAGGGGAAGCCCATGAAGTTCTAAGAGATCAAGGAATAATAAAACAAAATATAATAATGAAAAAATAGAAGAGAATGTGAAACTTCTCATAAGAAAAACAACTGATCTAGAAAAAATATCATGAAGAGAAAATGTAAGAATAATTAGACTACCTGAAAGTTATCATGAAAAAAATAATATTGATATGATAATAATACAGGAAATAAGAAAAGAAAATTGTCCTGAAATATTCAAAGAGGGGAAAGTAGAAATAGACAAAAAAATCTACCAATCATCACATGAAAGAGACCCTATGAGGAAAACTTTTAGGAATATTCTAGTCAAATTCTGAAATCCCCAGTTCAAGGAAAAAATATTATGCTCAATAAGAAAAAAAAATACATATGGTGGCACCACAGTTAGAATCACATAAGACCTAGCAGTGCCAACACTAATAGTTCACAAGTCTTAGAATACTATATATTGAAGAGGAGAAGAATTGTCTTTTGACTAAAAATATTATACTCAGCAAAGCTAAGCATAATTCTGAATTTTAAAAAATGTATTTTATGAATCATCAGATATTCAAGACTTTGTTAAAACAAAACTGAACTCAATAGAAGATTTGACATACAAGAGTCAAGAGAAAGGTAAGGTACATAACAATGATCAATTACAAAGGACTCAAAGATAGACTGTTGACCTTTTATGTGTGTAAAATGCAAAACCTTTGGCAAAGATTGTTATTAGTGCGTGAGTCAGAAAACCACTTACCTAAAAATTAAGAATCAGAAGTAGACAGGAGATGGACAAGAAGCTTTATTCAATTCCCCCTGGAAAACGCCATCATCACAAGATGAATCAATGGAAGGAATCGCCTAATGTGGGGCAAAGCAAGGTTTTTAAATCCTAACACAGTTGAGTACCTCCTTCTTCTGTCCCTTGCTCCCATTGGCCGGGAGGCAGGCTTACAGTCTAGGGCAAGGGAAAAACCAAAGATGGAGGAAGCTCAGTACTACCTAATCTAAATATACGTGCCTCTATTTGAAAAACTCTACTGCAAGGAAAAGGGAAGAGTTCTGAAAAGCTTCAGAAGGGCTTATTGCTAATGTGGCAGCAAGGGAAAGGGGAAAGAGTTCTGAGCTGTGTGCTTTTCTTAGGGAACCCAGGACTCCAGTGTGTCTAGTCTTACAAAAGG
>NW_027185764.1:1116305-1118015 GCF_028583685.1 Petaurus breviceps papuanus
TGACTGAAGAAAATAATACCTTAAAAAATAGAATAACTCAAATGGCAAAAGTGGCCCAAAAAGCCAATGAAAAGAAGAATGCCTTAAAAAGTCGAATTTGCAAGATGGAAAAAGAATCTCAAAAGCTCACTGAAGACAATAATTCCTTCTAAATTAGATTGGAGAAAATGGAAGCTAGTGACTTTATGAGAAATCAAGATACTATTAAATTGATCCAAACAAATGAAAAAATAGAAGGCAATGTGAAATATCTCTTTGGAAAAACCACTCACCTAGAAAAATAGATCCAGGAGAAATAATTTAAAAATTATTGGACTACCTGAAAGACATATCAAAAAAAAGAACCAAGAAATCATCCTTCAGCAAATTCTCAAGGAAAATTGCCCTGATATTTTAGAAGCAGGGGGCAAAAGAGAGGTTGAAAGAATTCACCAATCACCTCTTGAAAAACATCCCCAAAAGAAATCTCCTAGGAATATTATAGCCAGGATCCAGAGTTCCCAGTTCAAGCAGAAAATAGTATAAGCAGGAAGAAGAATATTGTGGAAACACAATCAAGATAATACAGAAGCTTCTACACTGAGGAATCGAAGGGCTTGGAATATGATATTCTGGAGGTCAAAGGAGCTGGGATTAAAACCAAGAATCACCTACCCAGCAAAACTGAGTATAATGTTTCTGGGGAAAATATGGTCATTCAATGAATAGAGGACTTCGAAGCATTCTTTTTTGTTTTTTTTTTTTTTTAGTTAAAACTACTTGCCCAAGGTCACATGGCTAGTTATTTTGTGTTAAGTGTCTGAGGCTGGATTTGAACCCAGGTCCTCCTGACTCCAGGGCCAGTGCTCTATTCACTGTGCCACCTAGCCACCCCTTTCAAGCTTTCTTGATGAGAAAACCAGAGTTGAATAGAAAATTTGACATTCAGATACAAGAAGCAAGAGAAGCATGAGAAGGTAAACAGGGCAAAGAAATCATAAGGAACTTATTAAAGTTGAAATATTTACATTCCTCCATGGAAAAACGATAATTGTAACTTATGAAACTTTTCTCAGTATGAGAATACTTGAAGGGAATATAAATGTGTGTGTATACACACATACATATATATACACACATACATGCATATATACATATATACACATATATGTATATAGTATGCATTATACACACATATATATGTTTATATAGGAGGGTATATGGGCATATGAATACATTTGTGAGTATGTGTTTATATGTGTACAGGTATACATAGACAGAGAGCACAGGACCAATTGAATACGAAGGGATGATACTTTAAAGGTGAAATTGAGAGGTGAGAGAGGAATATAATGAGAGGAGATGGGGAAAGACAGAATGGGTAAATTATCTCATATTGAAGAGGTAAGTGAAAACTGTTACAATGGAGGGGGAGGATAGGAAGGAAAAGGGAATGAGTCAACCTTACTCTCACTGAATATGGCTTAGAGAGGGAATGACATATACACTAAATAGGGTATCTCACCCTACAGGAAAGTAGGGGTGAAGGGGATTAGAGGGGGGATGATGGAGATGAGGACAGGTAGGTTGGCGTAAAGGAAGTTAGAAGCACACACTTTTGAAAAGGGAAAGGGTAAAAATAGAGAATAGAACAAGTGGGGGGGAGGGATAGGATGGAGGGAAATATAGTCAGTCTTTCACAATATATCCACTATGGAAAGGTTTTGCATA
>NW_027185764.1:1118115-1119412 GCF_028583685.1 Petaurus breviceps papuanus
ATATACAGGCACTGGGGTATAGAGATCCATCTTGTCCTACTGGAATTTCAGAGGGGAGATGGGGGAGGATATAGAACAGAGCAGATTGGGGGTGGGGTTATACCATGGGATTGCTGTTTTGGGGTTGTGGGTAGGGGAAAAACGGGGAGAAAATTTGTAACTCAAAATCTTGTGGAACTGAAGGATGTAAACTAAATATAAACATAAAATTTTATAAAGAAAAAAGAAAATCACAACTGGGTAAGGGGAAGCCCATGAAGTTCTAAGAGATCAAGGAATAATAAAACAAAATATAATAATGAAAAAATAGAAGAGAATGTGAAACTTCTCATAAGAAAAACAACTGATCTAGAAAAAATATCATGAAGAGAAAATGTAAGAATAATTAGACTACCTGAAAGTTATCATGAAAAAAATAATATTGATATGATAATAATACAGGAAATAAGAAAAGAAAATTGTCCTGAAATATTCAAAGAGGGGAAAGTAGAAATAGACAAAAAAATCTACCAATCATCACATGAAAGAGACCCTATGAGGAAAACTTTTAGGAATATTCTAGTCAAATTCTGAAATCCCCAGTTCAAGGAAAAAATATTATGCTCAATAAGAAAAAAAAATACATATGGTGGCACCACAGTTAGAATCACATAAGACCTAGCAGTGCCAACACTAATAGTTCACAAGTCTTAGAATACTATATATTGAAGAGGAGAAGAATTGTCTTTTGACTAAAAATATTATACTCAGCAAAGCTAAGCATAATTCTGAATTTTAAAAAATGTATTTTATGAATCATCAGATATTCAAGACTTTGTTAAAACAAAACTGAACTCAATAGAAGATTTGACATACAAGAGTCAAGAGAAAGGTAAGGTACATAACAATGATCAATTACAAAGGACTCAAAGATAGACTGTTGACCTTTTATGTGTGTAATATGCAAAACCTTTGGCAAAGATTGTTATTAGTGCGTGAGTCAGAAAACCACTTACCTAAAAATTAAGAATCAGAAGTAGACAGGAGATGGACAAGAAGCTTTATTCAATTCCCCCTGGAAAACGCCATCATCACAAAGATGAATCAATGGAAGGAATCGCCTAATGTGGGGCAAAGCAAGGTTTTTAAATCCTAACACAGTTGAGTACCTCCTTCTTCTGTCCCTTGCTCCCATTGGCCGGGAGGCAGGCTTACAGTCTAGGGCAAGGGAAAAACCAAAGATGGAGGAAGCTCAGTACTACCTAATCTAAATATACGTGCCTCTATTTGAAAAACTCTACTGCAAGGAAAAGGGAAG
>NW_027185764.1:1119512-1155501 GCF_028583685.1 Petaurus breviceps papuanus
TCTCTCTCTCTCTCTCTCTCTCTCTCTCTCTCTCTCTCTCTCTCTTCTTTGCAGGGTACAGAGGGTGTATCCCACTCATTAGGAATTAGATAACTTATAAGAAAGATTGTGGTCAACCTGAGTGTTATGACTTCAAAAAGTAAAACAGTTCAAGAACAGCTAAAAGAGTCATTATCTTATACGAAAGAGGTGCCAGAGGAAGAACCAATACAGAGGAATTAGATGAGTCAGTGGGGCCTGTTAATTCTGGAACTCTACTTTCATTGGGAATGGGTTCAAGGGGGAAAATACATCTACATATAGAAGAGTATAAAAGTGTTCTAAATTTAGAAAGAAATAAAATTCTATGGGAATAGTGAGGGGAAGAGGATAAAGGGGTGATCTGTAGAGGGGAGGATGAAGGAATAGGTTAAAAAGGGTTTATAGACTGGTATTTAAATAAACAGGAAGGGAGAATAAGGGAGGGTTTAATGGAGGGTGATAGATTAAGTAATAGGAGGGCAAGGTTAAGGGGTAGAAATATAGTATAGGAGCTAGGAGAGATAGGAAAAAATGATATACTCAGAAACATAAAAACAAGGATTAGGAGTAGAACCTCTTAGGGAAAGTACATACATACACACATACATATAAACACACACATATATACACATGTATTTGTGTATGTATGTGTATTTATGTATGCCTGTATGCATATATTGATATCTATATATCCAGGCTTAATTGTAGCCTTGGGGCGGACAGGAGGGGGGAGGAAGGGGGGAAAAAGGAAAAAGCAAGAAGTTTACAGCAGAGAACAAAAAAAGGTCTACAAGGAAGCAAAGAAAAGATAGCTTTCAACCTGACTCGCAGTATTTAATATATAGACTTTCTTGAAATGGAAAGTTACTGCTATATGATTCTGAATCCTCTCCTACATTCTTCTGTTAATATTACATGTTTTTTTCTTTTCTTATTTTATATTTAAGTGTATAATATGTTTTTTATTATTATGTATTTGTTTTAGTATTAGTCTAAAATTTTTAAAAAAATCAAAAAAGAATTAATTAAATCAGTGAAATATTTGACACTGCAGGACATAGAGCATCTTCAACACTTTTCAGTTGATTGATATTTTGATTTTATAATTGTCAATGCTGAGAACACTGCTTTGCATAAATACATAGTACAAAACAGCACAAGTATGTTTTTGCCCATTTCAGAAATTGTTGGAAATTCTGTCTTAATCCCAAACCAAATTTCATTGAACAATTTTTTTTTAGAATACTCAAGTTTTAACCCTGAATCACTTGATAACTTGGCAAATTCTTCTTGAACTTTTAATGGCAGATGACTGATGTCTTTGGTTTCAATTGAGTATGGTTTATGAACCCAACTTATTTTTTAAGAATCAAAATTTGAAAGGAAGCATTTCTAAAACTGTCTCCAGATACTTCAAAAAATCTATTATATCTCTTACAGTTAAATCTTTGGGAAGGTTATTTTCAATTATAAAATTATCTGTAGCTATAAACATTTCTAAAGAACAATTGTCCACCCTATTCTTCTGTATGTTAACTTTTTTTAGTAAAAATTTCGATTTTAATTTTTAACACAAATGGTAACAATTTTTTCCTTGAAGCAACATGTTTAAATCATTGAGTTTTTCAAAAATATCTGAAAACAACAGTTTTGAAAAGCATAAGTCATTATGAAAAAATTAACAGAATTGGATTTCTGATCAGTCAAAAAATCTAACAACTTCATCTTTCAGTTTTCATAATCTGTTTAATATTTGCCCTCTTGTGAGCCACATGATTCAACATATTTGTTTTGTTTTGTTTTGTTTTTTTGGTCAATTTAGGTGTACTACAACCTGGTAGCATAGACTCTGCCACATTGTCATCAATATTTTTGCCTCTTCTGTCTAAATTTGGCCACTTATTCATAAACAAAAAATAGTTTTTGTCCTAAAATACAAATAATTTATTACCAACAATTTCAAATAAGTGCTAGCTTTAGTTTATGAAATTACACATTTGTTTTTGCCTAATTAAAAAAAATTGATGTTCACACTTACACATACAGTGGTGATGGTGGAGAAATATTATTAAAGGACGTTTGTCTTGTTGCAATTAAACATTTATGTTTCTCTAAAAGAAGGGGATAACTAAAGATTTTAAAATCAAACATTCTAACACAATACAATCAAAAGATATATTAATTTGATGCTTACATGCTGAGGAATGATGGTAGGAAAATATTTAAAATTTGTATTTTCATAATTAAACTATTATGTTTCTGTAAGAGCAGAAAACTTTGTATGTACAGTAAAAATTCTGCTGGCATTTCTGGCAGCATTACATGATATGGTGTCATGTACAGTGCAAAGGGAACAGGTTTTGTGTTCAGAACCAAGGTTATAGCTAAGTTGCACTATGCAACACAGGCAAGCATTGCCAGAAATGCCTCAGATTCATCACGTGTGATTTTGAGTTAATTTTTGATCATTGTGTGTTCAGAAACCTTTTACTGTTACCAAATTTTTTACAGCCTCCACATGCGTTTATGCAACCGCATATAGGGTCATGACCCACAGTTTAAAATGCAGTAAACAAAACAATCTGGTATGAGAGAGAGAGACAGAGACAGACAGACAGAGAGACAGAGACACACAGAAAGAGAGAGACTGAGAAAGAGAAAGACAGAGAGAGAGATGGAGCATTGGAATAGATTAAGTATATAATACACAATAGTATATGGCCATAGTAATCTAGTTTTTGATAAATGCAAAGATACCAGCTTTGGGGCAAGAACTCATCATTTGAAAAAAATTGCTGGGAAATGAACTCATTTTGGAAGAAACTAGGCATAGACCATCATCTCATGCTGTATAGCAAAATAAGGTCAAAATAAATAAGTGATTTAGACATGAAGAGTGATGTCTTAAGTAAAATAGGGGAACATGGAAAAATTTACCTTTCAGATATAAAGATAAGGGAAGAGTTCATGATCAAATGAGAGAGAGAGAGAGAGAGAACACATCATGGGAAGTAAAATGGATAATACTGATTGCAAGAAATGAAAAATTGTCATACAGACAAAGTTCACACTGACAAAATTAAAAGGAAAGCAGGAAACTGGTAAAAAAAATTACAGGTTTCTGACAAAATTTTCCTTTCTTAATTATTTAGAGAATTGAATGAAATTTATAAAAATAAGAATTATTCCCCAGATGAAAAAGGGTCAAAGATTACGAACATACAGTTTTCAGAAGAAGAAATCAAAACTATCAATAGTCACATAAAAACACTTCAAGTCGCCATCGAGTAGAAAAATACAAATTAACACTAGTCTTAGATACCACCTATCACATTGACTAACATGACAGAAAAGGAAAGTGACAATTGCTGTAAGGGATGTAAAAAAAATAGGTTCCCTAATGCACTGTTGATAGAGTTATAAACTGATTTAACCATTTTGGAAAGCAATTTGCAACTATGACCAAAGGGCTATAAAACTATGCATATCCTTTGATCCATCAATGCTACTACCAGGTCTGTTTCCTAAAGAGATCAAAGGAAAAAAGGACCTAATAATATAATGATAATAATTTCATAGATAGATAGACAGATATATCTGTATCTATCTATCTATCTATCTATCTATCTATCTATCTATCTATATATATATATATATCAAGATGGTTTCAGAAAAAAATCTTGGAATTCTTATATGAACTGATACAAAATGAAGTGCACAGAAACAGGAGAACATTATAAATAGTAATAACAATATTATAAGGATAATTATCTGTGAAAGACTTAACTACTCTGATAAAGACAATTATTCAAGACAATTCCAAAGGACACATGATGAAACATGCTATCTAGCTTCAGAAAGAGAACTGATGAAATCTGAGTACAGATTGAAGCATACTTTTTTTTCCACTTTATTTTTCTTGTTTGTGAGTGTGTATTTTCTTTTGCAACATGGCAAATATGGAAATATGGTTTGTATGACTTCCCATGTATAATTTATATCATACTGCTTGCCTTCTAAAGCAGAGGGGGAGGTGCGTGAGAGAATCTGGAACTTAACATTTTATTTATTTACTTATTTATTTACTTTGCCTTTTGGAGGACAATTGGGGTTAAGTGACTTGCCCAAGGTCACACTGCTAGTTTTCATGTTGTGTCTGAGGCCGGATTTGAACTCACGTCCTCCTGACTCCAGAGCTGGTGCTCTATTCACTGTGCCACCTAGCCACCCCACAACTTAACATTTTAAAATACACATTAAAAATTTTTAAATATAATTGGAAATATTTAATAAAATTAAATATATATATTTTTTTATTTCAAGGATCGTTTGGGGTTTGTTTCTATAGCACAGGACTTTTTTTTTCTATTAGATTGTTTAAAAAGAGAAAGATTTTGGTGCATAATTCTTGTCCCTTCATCATGTCTTTGTAGTAGTTTTGCAGATGCAGCAGTATGTTTCATAGTTTCTAACAGTCAATAAAATGGGGCCCTGCAATAAGGAAATTCCTGCCACTTCTGGTAGCAATGATGTGGTTGAGCTGGCTAAACTAGCTTGTGGACACCTGGAATTGAGCAGCAGTAATCAAAGGGAGGGAACAAGGTTGTGGTGCATTCCAAGAACAGAGAGCACTCATCTCCACTGAGTCTCAAAGAGATTTCTAATCATGCCTTCAGCATTGGGTATTCTCTTCAGATAGAGAGCAGCCCTGTGCAGTTGGAATTTAGGAGTTTTAATCTCTTCAAAGGGCTTATCTGGAGAGGTACTGCCCCAGAGATCCCACCAACAGGTTTTTCCCAACATGGCACTGTTTCCGCCTGCATGCTGTTCAATTGAAGCCTGTGTTTCCACCTGGCCCCTTACGGGTAGGGGTGAGGATCAGCTTGCTTTCTGCTTAATCTACCCCCTCAGCACCCCTCCACACCCCTCCAAATGCACAACTTTTATCGCAGGGCTCTCCTGTTTAGCAGGAAGACCTAATCTCGTAATAGCTTCTTTGTTAGACAAGCAGAGATACACAACAGTATTGCTAAGAGCCCTGCAATGAAGCCCCTCATCTAGCTCTAACTGAGGTCTCAAAGTCAATGATATCAAATGGATCTTTACAGACGCAATGGATGGACGGAGTCTGTCACCTCAGCTGTGGTTTGGTGAGTCACTCGATCATTATGTCTGCAGGGCATACCCTTCCTTCACAGTTGCCCAAGATACTAGCCCAGGCTGTGTGGTGAAGAGATGGTTCCCTTCTGCTGGTAATGGATGGCCTCTCCCTCTAGTCGGACCCTATCTATCTCCCTGGAGTCTACCAAGAGGTGATTGGTCAGGCCACTTGGGGGTGTTTATTCTCGTGGCGTCTAAAGAGCTGTGAGATCAATTCATAAATAGTCCTGATTGGCCACTTCTTTTAGCAGAGTTCAGTGGGCATTTTGGGATTCTAGCATTTCCTACCTTCTTGGCAGTCTTAGACTGGGAGGGACTTGGCGTCTCCAAGTTCTTTAGATGCTTCTGGAGTGCCTCAACCAGCTTATAGCAGGAGTATGCCTTAAGGATGGGCTGCTGTTTCACTGGCAAAAGCAGAGCAGGGGCAGACATTGTCCATCTTGTCTCTTCCCCTGGGTGGGCGAGGGAGAATACACAACAGTATCTCCTCCATCCTCCTCCTCCTCTTCTTGGTGGTCATAGTTGGGGTGTCCCCCCAGGTGGTCCCTTTTTGCTGGAGCATGGGCTCATTTCCTTCAGCTTTGGGGTCTTAGTTGGAAGCTGAAGAGAGGTTGACTTAAGACAGCAGAGAGCATTACTCCACTATCCCCACAAAAGATTTTTAGCACACACACCTTAAGGGCCTCCTTCCCACAGTACAGGCACCAACAAGAGAAAGCAATGGCCTACCACGTTTCCGGACTTCTCCCAGACTAAACTTCTTTTTTTTAATATAAATTCTTTGGATGTCTTGGGTTATTGTATTGATCAGAAAAGTCATCCCCAGTTGACCATAATGCAACATTGTGTTTATATCTTTTTATATCTTAAGATATGGGGGCAATTTTCCTGCATAATTTCTTTAAATATGATATCTATGCTCTTTTTTTTTTTTTTTGGTCATGACTTTCAGGTAGTGCAGTAATTCTCAAATTATATCTCCTCAATCCATTTTCCAAGTCAGCTGTTTTTCCAATGAGATATTTCACATTTCTATTTACTTTTCATTCTTTTGCCTTTGTTTTATTATTTCTTGATATCTCATCAACTCCCACTTGCCCAATTCAAATTTTTAAGAAATTATTTTCTTAAGTGAGCTTTTATATATTTTCCCCCAATCTGGCCAATTCTACTTTTTAGGGAGTTCTTTTCTTTAGTGGATTTTCATGCCTTATTTACCATTTGGCCAAGTCTTTTCTTTTTATAAGATGTAGTTTTCTTCAGTATTTTTTTTAAAGTTTCTCTTTTAGCAAGCTGTTGACTATCTTTTTATAATTTTCTTTCATGGCTCTCATTTATTTTCCCATCTTTTTCCTCCACCTTTCTTACTTGATTTTCAAAATACTTTTTGAGTTCTTCTAGGAATTATTGTTCCTTTTTTTTGAGATGTTGCTTTTATCTGTTTCAACATCATTGTTTTCTGAGTTTTTTTTCATGGTTTTCCCTGACCCCAAAATAGGTTTTAATGATAAGCTGTTTTTTTTTTACTAATTTGATAATTTTGCCAACCTATTTCTTGACTTTTAACTTTATGTTAAAGTTGGACTCTGATCCATTTTTGGAAGGGATGTTATTTCAAACTTTGCATTTTTCATGCTGCTTTTTTTAGAGCTAGTTCTAGGGATCTATAAGTATATAGTGTTTCTAAGGTGGTATAATCCAAGGAAAGGTGTGGTTACTTTTCTACTCACCTGTGGTCTGGATTTTACCTGTGAGAGTCTTGTTTCCCCTGAAACTGCCACTCATAATGCTGCTTTTGATCCTGGAAGCTTGAGTCAGGATCCTGCTCTTCTGTAGCCACAACCAGTAGTGGTCTTTTCTACTTCAGAACTGAGACCAGGACCCCTGATGCCTTGTGAACAACCACAAAGTTTTCTTCTCTACCATGGAATTCTGATGATCTCATGCTCCCATGTGACTACAAGTGATAGTGTTCCTCTTTACCCTAGAACTGCAAATCAGACCTGTGTATGGAGAGTGCAGCAGGGTCCTGTACCCAGTGCCATCTCTTTCTGACCAGTTGTTTAACTCCCTTGCCATCTGTGGGTTGAGAGCTCTGGAAGCTACTGGTGTTGCTGTCATAGCCACCTCCAAGGCTTGCTGCTGGTATTAAAGTGTATAAAAAATATATACATATTTATGGTGTATATAGAATACAGCCTATTCTATGCTCAGGACCACCCACCACTCCTGTGACCCCAAAGTTGTCTTCAGCTGGAAAATATCTCACTCCAACTTTTCATTGTCTTTGTCACTCTCGAATTCTTTTAATGAATTACTTTAAAATTGTTTGGAGGGGGATTTTGGAAGAATTCAGCTGAGTTGTTGCCTATGCTTCACTATGTAGCCTCTAATCCATGCATTATGAACTTCAGTTTATTTCATACATGTAAATGTTTTGCCTTGCCTGCTTGAGTGGTCAGTGCCATATGCACGGAACCCTCTCCAGATAGTAAACAAGTTCCTATGTGATGGTATATGGGTATTTAATTACTTTCAATCCATTTAACCTTCTTGTGAAGCTCAAAATCAAAGACTTACCACTCTCTTATCTATCATTCTTGACAAACGGATCGTGCTTGTTCTGAGAAGGCTCAACCTATAGTTCTATATTACCTCTCCTGTTTTTTGGATCCTTAGGAATACTTAGATCATGTTGAGAGGAGTGCCACCCTAATCTGTACTATTTCCATTTTCCTGTTCACTCTAGAGTTATTAAAAAGGTCTGAGGGGCTCCAGAGGGCCTGATATCAATCACCTTAACTACCAATCCAAAACTCTGCTGTTTTCTCTTCCTTCTTCCCAGTTGAAGTGATAGTAGGTTGAGATTTGAGGAAATTGTTAGTACATTCGAAATTATTTTTATTATGAGTATTGTTGGTTACATTTAATGTTTACTATATATGTGGGTATGTACATATGTGTATATATACATATAGAGTACATATGCATGTATACACACACATCCACACATGTTTTTATATATTCTTCTTTGGTCCTTACAACAACACTGTCAGGCAGGTGCTGCTATTATCCCAACTTTTCAAGTAAAGAAAATGAGATTCAATGATGCTAACTAAATTGCCTGTTGTCCTTTACCTCATAAGTGTCTGAGGTGGAATTACAACCTAAGTTACTCTAAAATATGATGTTTAATTATTTTTAATTTTAGGGGATATGCCTTATTCTCATTGTCTGGGATTTAATTGAAGTATACATATAAAGCACAGAGACTTTACATATATGTGTGTGTGTTAGATTATACACATTATGGTGTGTGTGTCTATATATATATATATGTATATGTAAGTAGATGTATACATATGCATGCACTTTTTGGGATACCAATAAATTAGAGATTGGATGATAAAATATAATGGATATAACAGAATATTACTTCATTTTACCAATAATGAAAACGATGGTTTTAGCGAAATCTTGAATGGCTTATATGAACCGATCCAAAGTGAAATGATCAGAACTACAAAAGCAATTTTAAAATAAACCAGCATTATAAAGGAAGGTAACTTTGAAAACAATTAAGAACTCCAATAAATGCAATAATCAATGGTGACTCCAAAAGAATATTTATTTATATGCTATCTGCCTTCTGAAAGAAGGGTGATCAACTCAAGGTATAGAATTAGACATACATTTTTGGATATGATAAAAACATGGTCCTGTTTTGCTTATCAAATATTCTGATCATTACTGTAGATTACACTTATCTTTTTCTTTCTTTTTTTGAGGAGGAATTTTGAAGAGTAAACATATTGTACACCATATTTAAATGTCTTATTTCTTTGTCCATTTTCCCTCTTCATTTTTTTCTGAATACATAACATTTTAGTGTTTTTAATTTTATTTCATATACAAGTTAGTAGATATATGTTAAAACAATTATCTAAGAAAGTATATTTCACAGATCCTCTAGGTAATCAATTTTTCTTCATTTCTCATTTAGTCCTTGATTATTATTCTAAGAAATTGGGAAACCAAGCTTTTCAGAAAGATGAAGATAAAATGATGCTTTTCAGGAAATCTCATTGTGGCATGTTTTATTAGATTTATTAAGATCGTATATTTATTGCTTGAAGTCCAACCTCATCATTTGAAAGAGAGAACTGGATTTGCCCAAAATCATAAATGTAGCAAGTGAATAAATGTGTATTTTAGCCCAAGTTCTTTGTCTCTATATCCAATTCTCTTTCCAATGGATCATTCAGCCTCTACCAGGTTATGCTTGTGCAGCACACTGTAAAAGCACCTTCACAGTTGGAAAGGTCCCAAACATAGGCTGACACAAACTGTTTCTATTAATTAATCTAACTTCAGATACATTCATGATGAAAAGTTTGTCTACCAGATAAGCAATTCTTTTGGCCATGTTAACTCATGAAACCATTTCTATTTTTTTGTTACCTACTCCTATTAAGATTCATATATATGCAATTCCTCTCCCCCTAATTACATGTAAAAACTATTCTATCATTCCTTACTTCCCTTCCCACCTCCCTGAGATGGTAAGAAATTTGGTATAGGTTACAAATGTCTAATCTGTAAAATATTTCCATATTATTCACTTGGAGGAGGGACATGAACAAAAGCAAAAAAAGAAGGTGAAAAATAATATACTTTGATCTGTCTTGTATCATTGCTTAAAATGTCTAAGTCATCAACAGTTGTGCACTGTATAAAATTTCTATTACTTATGAATATTGTTCTCCTTGTTCTGATCACTTCACTTGACATCAGTTCATGTAGGTCCCTCTCATTTTTTTTTCTAGACTCATATTGCTCATTATTTCTTATGGAAAAATAATATTGCATTGCAATCATATGTCACAATTTGTTCAGTCATTCCCTAGTTGATAGACATCCTCTCAATTTCTATTTCTTAGTCACTACAAAAAGAGCTGCTACAAATAATTTTGTACAAATAGGTTTCTTTTTTTTCCTTTTCTTTCTTTTTTTGGAATACAGACACAGTAGTCGTATTGCTGGATCAAAGGGTATGCAGTTTTTTTTAGCCAATTGGACATAGTTCTGTATTGCTCTCCAGAATGAATGAGTCAGTTCACAACTCTACTAACTGTGCATTAGTGTCTCAGTTTCCTCACATCCAATAAAACATTTATAATTTTCCTTTTCTGTCAAATTTACCAAACTGATAGGGTGAAACAGTTTCTCAGAGTTGTTTTAATTTGCATTTCTCTAATAAATAGTGACAGAGCATTTTTTTTCAAATGACTATAGATAACTTTGATTTTTTTGCCTGAAAACTGACTTTATATATTTTGATCATTTATGATTTGGGAATGACTTGTAGTGAAGTCATTTCTGGAGGCTTACAGGGTTACGATCTGAACTGGCAGAGGACATAACCATACTGATGAACTCCTGGCTCTCAAATATTGTTATACAAGAGTCGCATAGAAGATGTAATAGAAGTGCTAATGGATGGAGGGGGGAATATCATATTTTAATTATTTTTAAAAGTTAAAATGTAGTTTAAAAGTAATTTTCCTTAAATGTTTTTAAAAATATTAATACATACTTGCATGGAAAAAAATTTATCATCTTTTTTCTGCTAAAAGATATGAAAGAGGTATGATAAATGAAATGATTAGTCTTTCCTTTGGACGAGTGCAAATCCATTACTTGCCAGGCTGAGTTGGGCAGTGGGGATTTTCAAGGTTACTGTATTGAACTTAGGATCAAAGTCATCAATGGATAAGCAAAGGCCACTGAATGACTCATTCCCCTCTCAGGGTTTTTCAGTGATGATCAAAAAGCATACAGAATATTCCCATAAAAATCAATCACTAAATCAAAATTTCATTTGTTTTCTTAAATTAAGAGGTAATGGATATTGGTGAAGACTCATTGGATTCCTTGGGAAATCATTACCTGCATTAGAGGGGAAATCTAATTTGATATAGAGGCAAGCTATCACAGTCCTCTGATATGATCTACAATTTGACTATATCGTTTCATGAACATAAATTATACATTGCATTCATGTCTCTAAGATTATCTTTCTGAACAATTTCAGACCAGAATCAAAAATGACTTTCCAATCATCCTGTTTGAAATTTTAATTCCCATACTTCAGTATCCATCTTTATATTTTTAGCACATTAGCATAAGATTTTAGGGGACAGGCTTTCTGTGTATTTTGGTTTTGGAAAAGTTTTCTAGACACAATGCCACAGTTCATAAATAATTTTACTTCAGCATGACGTAGTTGGAGAATAAAGAATGATGGTGAGTTAGTTGAATTCATACAGAATTGTTAACCACATGTTCATCAAGAGGGTAGAGTATTTACCCTCTGCAAATATCTGTAAATCAAAAAGCTCAGAAAAAATGAGTCAATAATAAAGTAAGTAAAGGTAAAAACACAAAATAACAGGGCAGACATATCTTCTGAGGAAAAGAGGACCCTATCTAGTTCTCTCATACCAATGAATCAGTCTGCATCAACCCTGGAACTCATAAGAGGTAGTGGACACTGATTTAGTCCAACCGTGAAAGAGAAAGCAAGGGCAAATTGGGAATGAGGGAATGAAGAAGACTTGGGTTGCACAGAATTAGATAGAAGTGAAATATTTTCTTCATTTTGTAGGAAGGGGAATAGAAACCCAAAAGTCTAATTCCCTAGAATTTGAAGAGACTGGGCTCCATTTTCTAAACTATGAATGTGAGTAGGATTAGGCTACCTAAACTTGACTTGAAATTTTAGCAGTAAAAGAGGGAGAAGTCAAAAAACAAGGGAGAAAACCAGAGACAAGTTACTGGGACTAGAAAAGGGATCCAGGAAAAAAATCCAAGGGAGAAAGTCTAAGTTTAAAGCTAGCTCATATGCAAAAAATCCAAATACACCAATAATAAAACCCCAAATTACTATTAAAGCAAAAAAAATGAGTAAAAATTAAAAGAGAGGTCAGGATAAATGAATTAGTTTTATGCTACAGAGGAACATTAATCCAAAATCATTGATGAAAAAGAAAAATCTGTAGTGTCCAATGAAAATGTAAGAAAGGCAAGAAACCCTTGAATGGTTCTAGATAAAGTTTTTAAAAATAGCATCCTAAGAGCAAAACTGGATTAGAAATCATAGGTTTTCATGCTGAATAAAAAATGCAAACAAGGTAGATAAAAAAGGAAACTTGATAAACAATATTAGCAAAGAAGGAGAAGACCTGAAGGAAAAAAAAGAAAAAGAGAAAAATGTGACACACATAAAAAAATGAAAGAAAATTTTGTAGAAGATTCACAAAAGACAGCAACTTAAAAAAAAATCACATGATTTCAACTATACAAGCCATCCTGACTGCCACTGAAAAACATTTGAAGACATAATTTAAAATTCTTAATTCTTCCAAAGTATTATAATAAAATAAAACAAATTTAAAAAAAAACTTGAATACCATGTTGGATGAAATGAAATTACTACTAAAAATAGTAACACTAAAATTTCCCCAGAAATGTTCA
The DNA here is from genome assembly GCF_028583685.1 of Petaurus breviceps papuanus. Classification (NCBI taxonomy): domain Eukaryota; kingdom Metazoa; phylum Chordata; class Mammalia; order Diprotodontia; family Petauridae; genus Petaurus; species Petaurus breviceps. The sequence goes on from NW_027185764.1 coordinate 1,132,230, forward strand.
ATACAGAAACCACATTACTGATAAATAGAATCTGAAAATCATTGTTAGTTAATAAATAAGAGGTAGGTAAATGATACACAGGATAAAGCACTGTGTGACACTAAGCAAGTCATTTAAACTGTATACCTCTCTTTCTTCAGTAAAACAGGCTTAAAATTAGCACCAAACATTTAGAGTTTTTGAAGGATGAAATGAGATGAAGACATAAAACTATTAGGTTTTTCTTTCTTTTATTTATTAATTTTTTTATTTAGAAAGATCAATCAGCAGAATGGATCAGGAACACACCATTTGAATCAAATAAATTCAGTAGCATAGTATTTGACAGATACAAAGGTCATGATTACTACAGTGAAAGACTCACTATTTGACAAAAACTGCTAAGAGAAGTGAAGAGCAACCTGGCAGAAATTGGGTTTAAGCCAATACATAGCACCTCACAAGATAAATACCACAAGGATATATAAAAAGCAAGATTATAAGTAAATTAGAAGAGTAAGAAAGGAATTCTGTATGGAGAGATTCTGTATGTTCATTCTGTATGATTCATGTATGTATGATTCATTCTGTATGTTCATGGCTAAAAAAAGTAATAGAGAATACTACAGAAAATAAAATAAATAATGTTATTATAAAATTAACAAGTTTTGCACAGATTTCCTATAGTAAAAATTAGAAAGGAAACAGGGAACTGTGAAACAAGATTTGCAACAAGTGTATCTGATAAAAGAATCATCAATGTATGTGTTTATAAATCTACACACAATATGTGTATGGATACACATACATATATTTTATATGTGTGTATGTATACATGTATATTTACATACATACATACATGCTTACATCCATGTACACACCTGATTGGAATTATATGCTCTTTCACAGATAACACATAGGAGGCACTGGAGTTCTTGGTCTCCAGACTCAGGTTCACTCTTGATATGGTCAGACAGGCAGACAGCTTCAGAGGGGTTAATAATCAGCTTTATTCTAGTCTAGTCTTCTCAAATGGTTTTTGGGAGAACCAGGTCCTACAGCATTTTCTAATCACCCTTCTCACAGGGGCCAAGAAGAAGGGGGACAACTACCCCATATGTCTTGATGGGGTCAACTGAGACAGACACACTTGTGCACTACCCTAAATCCCCTCTAACCTCAATGGGGTCCGGTTGAGGAACACAGATTTCTCTATGGGTTCCTTGTGATTTCCCCTGTGGTTTCTCCCCCCTCACTGACCAGTGCTCACCTACTTTTATAAGGCAACAGAAAAAGAAGGCATCTTGTCAACATTAAGCTCACAGGTTAAATATAGCAATATCGTCATTCTGCACAAGCACAGTAAATATCAATTATGTCGCTCCCAGGTCTCACGACACAGCCTCAGTAGGAATGCCTGTCACTGTGATTCTGGGAACTACTATCTAGAATCCTTGGGACTATTCTGGGAGTTATTATTAAACTCCTTGAAACTAGACATTCACATGGCCATGAATCCTTAGAAACTAACTCTGAAAAGGATAACAAAATCCTCCTTATACACACATATACACACACACGGAGAGGGAGGGGGAGAGAGGAAAGAGGAGGTGAGGTAAAGTGTGTGTGTGTGTATGATTATTATATTGTATGTGGCAATCTATATATCTATATCTGCATCACAACTAGGTAGAAAAGTGGAATGAGTGTTTGGTCTGGAGTCAAGAAGACTCATCTTCTTGAGTTCAAATCTGGCCTCAGACACTTAGTAACTACATAATCCTGGACATGTCACTTAACCCTGTCTGCCTCAGTTTCCTCATCTGTAAAATGAGCTAGAGATAGAAATGGCAAACCACTTTAGTATCTTTGCCAAGAAAACCGCAAATGGGGTCATGAAGATTCAGACACAATTGAAAACTGGCTAAATGACAATTTTATTTTACACAAACACACAAGCAAAGTTATATCCATATATATACATATGTATATGATTAAAATTTATGACTAATAGAATTTCTCCAACTGATAAATGGTTTAATGAGATGAACAGGTAGTTTTCAAGGGAAGAAACCTATGCAATTTAAATTATATTTTTAAAAACTGTTAATCAGAGGTGTCAAACATCCTTCTGCAACAGACTTGACCCATTGTGGTCTGAATCAGATTCAGGTAATTTGGGAAATATTTTACAAAATAAATAAAAATACTACAGAACATAAATAATGTTAATATGTGGTTTTTTTAGTCAATAGGTGGCCTTCACATATCCTTATCTACTACTGGTTAGTGACCCTGTTTCTTTTTTAATTTAACACCTAGGCTCTAAATCACCAACAAGCAGGAAAAAAAGAATAAAGCAATAATGAGGTTTCACTTCCCACCTGTCAGAACAGAAAAAAAAAAGACAAATATTGGAGGAGCCTGCAGGGGTGAGAACCTGGGATCTTGAAGCCACATGTGTCCTTCTAGGTCCTTGGGGGCAGCCTTTTGGCTGAGGCCAAGTTTTACAGAACACATCCTCTTATTAAGGGGATTTGTTCTGATAGGTTTGGATTCAATCAAAGCGCAGCACTTGAGGACTTAGAGGCCCACATATGACCTCGAAGTCGCAGGTTCCCTACCCCTGAACTATAGGGAAATAAGCGCACTAGTTGTTAGCGGAGCTGTGGATTGATCCAACAATTCTGGAAAGAAATCTGGAAATAGAATGTTACCAAACTGCACATACTCTTTGACAAAGCTGTATTACTCCATGAAGAAATCAAAGGCACAGAAAAATTATCTAAATGTACAAAAATATTGATAGTAATGCTTCATGGTAGTACTTAAACAAAACTATGAAACTAAAAGAAGGTCCTTTCAGGACATGGCTAAACAAATTGTGGCATATTAATAGAAAAGGGTAAGATATCTTCATAGAATGGAATATTAAGAGTATGCTAGAAGAAATGATGAACACTTTTTGAGGAAACAGAGAATCCCTCAATGAACTGCTCAAGAATGAAGTGAACAGAACTGGGAGAATAAGTTATAAAGTAATAATAATATTATAGGGAAAAAAAAATTTTGAAAGGCTTTAGAACACTAATCAATGGTATGATAAACCACGATTCCAAAGAAATGAGGAGAAAAGATGCCACTCACCTTTTGACAGAAAAGTGTTAAACTTAGGATGCAGACATACATTATCAGAAATGGTTAATGGTTTGCTTAACTGTAGATTTGTTTTATCTGATTGTTTCTTTTCTTTCTTTAATTATTGAACGGGGGGGAGGAAAGGGTAGTGGGAGTGACAGATTAATTTTTAAATGCTTAAAAATAAAATTAAGAGGTTAGTATGTATTGTCTCTAAGGTTCCTTTCAGCTCTAAATCTATGACCCTGTGATCCTACTAAGCATAAAATATCAGCAATACTAAGTAAACCTTTTATAGGTAATTTAAAAGTACAAATAGAGATGAATACATGGAATGTGGGGGAAATAATAATAACAAAATAATAACTAGCATTTATATGGAGTTTTCAGCTTTGCTAATTAACTTACAAATCTTATTTCACTTGATTCTTGTAACAGCTCTAGAAAGTAAAGCTATTGTTGTTATTATTTTAAAGATAAGAAAACTGAGGCAGAGAAAGGTTAAATAACTTGCCCAGGGTCACACAGCCAGTGAATATCTAAGGCTGAATTTGAATGCAGATCTTTCAGACCACAAATCCAGTACTCTAGTCACTGCACCACCTAGCCACCCATCTGAATAATGAGTGGGTCAAAGAATAGATCATAGGGACAATTATTTACTATGTGAAAAATAACAGCTTTGAAACAATTATACCCAAATTTATACGATTCCATTAAAACGGTTCCCTGAGGAAATTTTTTTTTCTATTTATGTAAACGAATATTATCAAATAGAAAAAGTGAGGATCAGTGAACTGAATATAATTTTTTTTAAATAGAGATTTGCTAAATTAAGGAATCCCAAATAAGAATAAACTAAGATATTTTGAAAATTAGAGGAGAAATTGGTAAGATGGAAAAAGGTACAAATGATAATTGAAAAACTGAATTTTAAAAAGATCAATAAAAGCAAAAGAAAAAAAATACCTAACCTCATAAAAGAGAGGAATTAAAGTACCTAAAAAGGAAATTAACAAGGTGATATTATGGCAAAGAAGAATAAAAATAATATGTTCACATGTTGTACTTAATGGTATGCTAACAAAGAGTATTTAAAGGAAATTGATGATAACCTAAAATGTGAAATATTCAAATTAGCAGTATATAAAACAGAGATAAAAATACAATCCAGGCTGATAAAAATAAAATTTAAGAATTAAAGAAAATACTAACAAACAAAAAAGGTGTTATTAACCAGAAGTTTAAATATGGAATGCAGAGTAGAGGATCTGGAGCATAGTCCCTAACTGTACAGTTTTTAGTTCTTCTATTAAAGTTATATATGTATCTCTCTCCTCTGCTTTTGTTCTTTTTGGCTATTTCTACCAATGAAACCACAGCATCACTGAGTTTTTAATTTACTACAGTATTTTTCACATCTAACTCTTTTCTCCATTCCCCCTTTAACCATCCCAGTTCTAATCTTCATCTCTTCTTGACCAGACTATTTTAACAGTTTTAAAATTGTTCTCCCTGCTTCCTGGCTTTCCTTTCTATTATCTCACCCTTTACAAAGACCGGTTGAATGTAGAGAGATATTTAATCTAGAAGACTTTGAAAACACCTGAGAACCATCTTTGAGCATTTGAAGACCTGTTATGTCAAAGAGAGATCACACTTATGTTGTATGGTCCCAGATGGCAGAATTAGAAGCAATGGGTGGCAACTGCTTATAAGGATTTCTTGGCTGAATAGAAAGGAGGAAATATTTCTAACCATTAGGCTTGTTTAAAAGTATAGGCTGTTAGGTCTTCGTCACTGCATATATCCAAGTAGATCCTAGATAACTGAAATTTGTAGTAGGATCTTCTTAAAATATAGGTTGGATAGTATGAACTATGAGGCTCTCTCCAATTTTAAAAGGCCACTATTCTATCTTGTAACAACATGAGAATGACCCTGAATTCCTAAAGAGTATAGTATTCTCTGTAATGCACTTAAGGTCACTGGCCACTGTTGTACAGGATACATAGGCATGGATGAGTTGTAATATTTTTAGAGAGAAAAGCCAAATTGAAACCATAGACACTTTTGAGTATTTCAGTGGAACATGTGCTCTGGTAGACCTTCTTTACCCGGGAGGGTTTTGACCTCATAATGGACTCTATGTCTTTTTTGATGACCACTATGGGTAAGTTTGCATAAGCTCATGACCTAAAGTTTGACCACTAGAGATACATTTTCTTGCTTTGTGTTACTCAGAAAGATTCTTCTACTAAGGAAGAGAATGGTCATGACCTACAGGCGAAGTAGCCCTTTTTCTAACAAAATAACTAATTCAGTAAGAATTATAGGAAGTCTAATTTAACTGCTTTTTTTTAAAATTTCTACCTGTCTCTTGAAATTTTGCACCTTTCCACCCAGGAGGGTATTTGTGGGGAGGAAGTGAGAATGACTCAGTTTCGTGAAGTACTCACAGTTCTCAGGAGGAAGCATGCTATATTCAGTAAGTGCAAAGTATGATTATTAATCTTAATATCATATTTTTAAAACTGCTGACAGATGGTGAATACAATGAAATGTTTTGATAACTCCTTGTTATATTTTCGGAGACTCAAAGGCTTAGTGAAAATATGAGGTTCTAAATATTTGAACACCCAGATGCTTTCCCAGATCATTGTGACCAAAGAGTGTCTGCAAATACTGTACCTATGTTTATAAGGGAGGGGAGGGAGAATGCAGTCAGAAGAAAAAGAAGCCCACAAATATTGGTTTCCTGCAAAAAGTATAGTGGAACATCGGGCCTTGCACCTCCGGGCAATCTATGCATCTTTTTAACACAAACTCTCTCAGATAAGATTGTCTAGAAACTCGGGCCAAGTATGTCAGCATTAAAAATACAGAATTGGCTGGAAATGCTGTTGTGTGTCAACTTTTATTTGTCCTTTAAACCAAGAAAAAAGAACAAATGTATGCCTGTAGGCCAAATAAAGGGCCACCCCCCTCCTTCTACCCTCCTTTCTTCTCCCTCCCTCTTTCCAACTTAGATGAAATTTGTACAGTGGATTGTAATAGAAAGTTCAGATGACAAAAAATTACAGTGGTGTGGCCAAGAAAAATACCCATGGGGCTTTTAGCTTCCCTTGTGCCAGGACTGAACTATCAGATCAGCCTTCTGGACTCAAATGCAACACTGTCAATAAGGATACATCATCTTTTTTGTGGTGTAGGAGAGCTGTCGGTTGCAATTCCCATTATTCCAAAGCCAGGATTTTCCATTAGTGTAGCCACCTGCTGGGTTTCTCTACTCAGGTTTAATGGAGTCTGAATTTGAATTTATCACCATCTGTGGGAAGACAGGAAATGAGAGGAGCATCACTAATTCCTTTCTTCATTTACTAAGCATAAGCATAATCTGTATAAGGAGACAGGCAGAAGCCGGAGCAATAAGGGGAAGGGGAAGGGAGACTGTTTTAACTCATATTGACATCTGAGCTCCAGACCAAGGGAAAAATGCTGTCTGTTCCATAGCCAATTGCAGCAACAAAAAGAATGTTTTAATTTCCTATGCACCCCAAACATTCAGATTCAGGATACAGTTTCTCCTCAGCTTCTAAGGATATCATTGAAGATTTTAATCATGTCTCTGGCTAAGAATAAGGGCTTACATGTCAACAAGGTCTCAGGAAGAGTTTGGGATGCCTAATTACAATACTGAAGTATATATGGAAAACATACAAATCTAAGTGTGTCTCTTTGGTTGTACCTCTCATCATTTACCCCTAAATAGTGATAATGAAGGCAAAGGAGGACCAGAGAAGCACCACTGGGCATAAAGACCTTCAGAAAGGGCTCCAAGGAACATGATGAGGTGTCAGTGACTTAGGTTTTTGTTGTATGTTTCCCAACGATTCTGACGAAGTCAGCGGTAGAGCATTTCAGTCATTTCCAATTAAAAATGGAAAAGAAAACAGGCAGGACTTCTAGAGGGAAAATCTGCTATGCAGGGGAAATCTGGCTTCGGCTGGTGGCTAAAGACTTGCCAGTCAGATCTGCCCAGATCACATGCCACTCCCTAGAGTAGCTGCCCTGAGGAGGGTGCTGTCCATGTTCTGAGGACCTCTGGGGATGTAGGGGAGGAGGAGAAGATGCTGCTGTCCTAACACACTAGCTGCAATGAGCATCAGGGTCCACCTTCATATAAGTGCCAGGAAAAGAAGAAGGGAGGAAGAAGAAAAATCCATCCAGGAATGCAGATTTAAGAAGGAATCACATGCATGCACTCACAGACACAGACACACACATGCACACACAGAGGAGCTCTGAAGAGACTGCCTGCCATTGTATTTCTTTAGGGACCATAAGTTTAGTCCTTTTTCATGAATTTCTCTCCACATTTGTAATCTTTGGATTAATGGTTCTTAAGGCTACTCTAACTGAGGATTTACATGGGGGTCAACTTGGTGGAGTTTAGGCGCTTGAATAATTGCAAGAAAGGTTTCTTATTACAGAGAGGCAACAATTGTAGAGGAGGAGAGAGGAAGCACAACAAATAATGAGGCTGTTGTTCTTTAAGGCTACCAGGAGAGTTAACTCTCCTATCTGGGAGGCTTTGAATACTGTATTGTGACAAAGCAAAATGCCTCATGGGTGCCTGCTACTAGTGCAACTTGTTTGATGTTTGATCTGTAATGAGATGGAAGAGGAAAACAGTTCCCCTGGTTATCTACTATATACTGTCTATGCACAGATTTTAAAGATTTAAGATTCACTTCTGGGACAACATCTCTCATCCTGCTAATTTATTATTTAGAAAAAAAATCTGTACTTTTTTCGGGGAGGATGGGGTACATTGAAATGGATAGGTTTGACACACTTCAGCATGAACATTTGACTTGCATAGTCTCAGCTACCAGAAGCCTGATTAAAAAAAAAATTTGCACTCATTTCAATTGAACAAGCATTTACTAAGCAGTTAGGATGTGCCAGGTCCTGAAATACAAAGACAAAGATGAAGCAGTCAGTCTTGCTTTCAAGATGATTACATTTGATTAGGGCTGGGAAAATATAGCATGGACACAAGGAAATACAAAGGGTAAAGAGACAGGGACAAGACCCTTTTCTATTGGTATACAAAACTCGAAAATGAGAAACCCCCTCCAGTAATTCTGACTAGCACCTTCTCTTCAATTTAGTCTTGCAGAACTACTTAGAGAACTGAGAGATTACATGTGTCAGAGGTCTAATGTGAACCCAGACATTAATGACTTTGAGACAAGTTATCTATCCACTATGCTTCCTTTTTCAAAATATACACAAATGAATAAAATGTAATTTCAGGAGGGAGAAAGTGCTAATAACTGAGTGGGGATCAGGAAAGGCTCATATAGGTGGTGCCACCAAAGATATGCTTTGAAGGAAGTAATATATTCTATAAAGCTGAAGTAAGTAGAGCCCATTAAGGTTGAGGTGGTTTGTGACCTAAATGGGGGTACTTTGTGTTGGCGAATGATCAACAGTGAAAAATGTATGCCAAGGAACTCATTGATGAGGGAGAAGAGAGGAAAAAAAATGAGACAATGTAAAATAAATAAGCGGTTAATTCTAATCTGAATGTAATGGATGATGTCACACATATGGTTATTCATACCAGGCGTGGCCACTTTTAGAGGATAGAGACAAACACAAGAAAATCTGTCAGTTTGGGTTAAAGGAACATTGTTATTACCTCAGGTCAAGCAGATGGAGGGCAAACTTCTCTGCTGGATTCTTCTGCTCTTTAATTAATGTCCACATTTGTTATGTCAACATAATGCATCATGTTGGGTTTAAAGATTTGTTTGCTTTCCCAACATGAATGAATCTATCATTTAATATTCAGCATTCTCACAGTTGAGCGGGAATGTGGATGGATATGCAGATTCTTACAACTAATTTTTAATCAGCCATAGGAGTGAAAAAAAGAAATACAAAGCACTGTTTTTGCATATTTTATTTCTTGATGTAGAGATAGATTTGATACTTCACTAATGAGCCTTTTTGATTGAAAGCTTCTGAGTGTGTATATGTAGGTGTGTGCAAGAAAAATAAGAATATCACAGGATAAAATAATACAGAATAAAGGATTCCTCCCACCCCCATCTTGTCATCTTTTCAATGGTTTTTCTTCACAAATGATTAAATAGTCATAGCCTTTTGGCATATCTGTACGCTCTTACCAACAACGGATGTTAATTTGGCAAAAGAAAAAAAAAGTCAACTATTTATCTCAACTTACTTTGCTTAGTAAGCTAGGCTTTTCTTACCATTATACCAAAGGAAGAGGGTTAGCCAGATTGAGTTTATGCATGTGAAATCTTGGTGATAAAACAGAGCTATTTGCCCGTTGCTGAAGCCAAAATATAAGCCTATTATGTAGCAGTAAATGAGGAGCTGTAGACTAATAACCAGTGTTCTTTATTAAATAGACGGCAGACTGGCATTGTTCATTTTAGGGAAATATTTTTGCAGTGCTGGGCTCCAGTCTCTAATTATTTAAGCAACTACAAAGATATTTGTAGTTGAAATGTGCAAATATTGCTTGGATTTTTTCCAAGTTAGAGCAGTAGGCAGCGATCTGGACCAGTTGGATAGAACAGTTGATTGGTAGTTAGATATCTTGCAGGTTCTGGGACAGAGTTTCATTCAACAACAACAGAAAAAAAGGAGTCCCCATTAGCACCTGGCTTCACCAGTTTGGGACCTTTTCAGAAAAAGCATAGTTCTGTCCTACTTTGAATACATTCTTTTCTAAAATTAAACCACTTTCTCAGATGACATAAATCAAAGTGTTAAGATTTCAGTACCCAAACTGACAAGGACTAAATATTCTTCTTTTAAGGAATATTTATTTTATTCTGAACTTAATAAACATTAAATTAAATAACCATTCCATATGCATAGTGGAACAGAAAGATAAAATTACACATAAAATTTAAATATTACATATAGCTTGTTTGTGGAAATAATAAATTTAACCTGTAATTTTCAAATATTCCTGATTTTCTGTTTTCTTCTGAGCATTAAAAAAAAGCCTCTTGTTTATTTTTACTTTTCTTTTTCTATTATCTTATTCTTTTCCTGGAGTGAGAAAAAAAGAAATGATAAAAAGGAAGATTATATCTTCTTGACATTCAGCAGAGGTGCCAGTGTCCCCTGAGGGCCTAGGGACAGGTAATATATTGACTAACCATTGACATTTTATGGTTTGAAAGATTTCATAAAATAATTTGTAATTCCATGGTTATTTCTTATGAGGTGGTTTGACAAAGAAGATTTGGAGTAAGGTAGACCTGGCTTTAAAACCTACCCCAAAGGTTTAGGATCATGGATCTCAAAAGGAAGGGACTTTCAAAGTAGTTAAGTTCCACTCCCTTATATACATTAGCTTCTCTGAATAGATGGTTAAATGGAAGGAGTAGAGGATGGGCATATGAAGTAAAAAATATTAAAATTTACAAAGTAAATAAATTTCCTCTCATCTCTAGTTGGTCAACTATTAACTATCAAAAACCTTCTCTGTGCCCAGGCACAAGGCTAGGCTCTGGGAGTATAGAGACTACATGCATACACATACATGCAATACACATATATGTATATGCATGCATGTATATAGAAACATATGTAGATACGTATGCATACACATGTATGTGTTTGTATGCACATATATGTCTCTCTCTCTCTTTCTCTCTCTCTCTCTCTCTCTCTCTCTCTCTCTCTCTCTCTCTCTCCCCCCCCCTCTGTCTCTCTCCTGATCTTCAGCTCAGATTGTAATGAGAAAAATGATTTTCAAATAACTATGTATTTTGTTAGATAAAAATAAGAAAAAAAATCACTCTTGGAAGGAAAGCTCAGTTAATGATAACTAGAAAAGGTGGTTTTGTTTTGTTTTTGCAGCAGATGAAACTTGGAGGAAGCCAGGGAACCTAGGAGTTAGAGATGAGGAAGGAGCGTGTACCAGGCATTTGGAGTCTGGAGATATGGAGGTGCTTATCCTTTTTTTTTCTTTTTCCTTTTATATTCCCCAGTGGAACAGCAGTAAGGACAGTGTAATTTGATTGCAGAGTACATAGAGGAGAGTAAGGAGTGCAGAAAAAGGAAAGATAGAAAGGGGGAAGGTTATAAAGATTCTTTGAAAGCCAAACAGAGGCCTTTACATTTGGTTTTTTAATTAAAATTTGTTTATTTTTAGTTTATGTCACTCATTTCCAAAAGATTTTGAGTTACAAATTTTCTCCCCATCTTTCCCCTATCCACCACCCCAAAAAAGTGATCCCGCTGAATATCCCCTCCCCCAATCTGCTGTCTCCTATATCTTCCCCCATTCCCCTCTGACTTTCTGGTAGGGCAAGATGGATCTCTATTTCCCAGTGCCTGTACATATTATTTCCCAACTACATAGTAATAATAATAATAAAATTTAAACATTTGATTTTACAACTTTGTATTCCATATTCTTTCCCTTCCTCCCTCATCACCCACCCTTACTGGGAAGATAACCAATTCAATATAGGTTGTACATATGTAGTTACACAAAACATTCCCATAGTGGATATATTGTGAAAGACTGACTATATTTCCCTCCATCCTATCCCACCCCCACTTGTTCTATTCTCTACTTTGACCCTGTCCCTTTTCAAAAGCATGTGCTTCTAAATACAGTCTCACCCCATCTGCCCTCCCCTCCACCATCCCCCCTCTCATCCCCTTCCCCCCTACTCTTCTGTAGAGCAAGATACCCAATTTAATGTGTATGTCCTTCCCTCCCTAAGCCAAATTCAATGAGAATAAGGTTGACCCATTCCCTTTTGCCTTCCTGTTCTTCTCCTCCATTTTAATAGTTATCCCCTGCCTCTTCTATATGAGATAATTTACCCCCATTCTATCTCTCCCCATCTTCTATCATTATATTCCTCTCTCACCTCTCAATTTCACCTTTTAAATATCATCCCTTCCTGTTCAATTGATCCTGTTCCCTCTGTCTATGTATACCTGAATACATATATACAAACACTCTCATATGTATTCATATGCACATATACTCTCCTATATAGATGCATTTATGTGTCTATATACATTTATATGTATATGTACATTTTGTTCCCTTCAACTATCCTCATATTGAGAAAAGTTTAATAAATTACACTGATCATTTTCCAAGTATTCATGTAAATAGTTCAACTTTGATAAGTTACTTATGATTTCTTTTCCCTGTTTACCTTCTCATGCTTCTCTTGATTCTTGTATTTGAATGTCAAATTTTCTATTCAACTCTGGTTTTTTCTTCAAGAATGCTTGAAAGTCCTCCATTTCATGCCCATATTTCTCACTGAAACATTATACTGAGTTTTGTGGGGCAGGTGATTCTTGCTTTTAATCCTAGCTCCTTTGACCTCTGGAATATCATATTCCAAGCCCTTAAAATCCTTCATGTAGAAGCTGCCAGATCCTGTGTTATCATGATTGTGTTTCCACAATATTTGAATTGTTTCTTCTTGGCTGTTTGTACTATTTTCTCCTTGATCTGGGAACACGGGAACATGGGTATAATATTCCTAGGAGTTTTCTTTTGGGGATCTTTTTCAAGAGGTGATCAGTGAATTCTTTCAATTTCTATTTTGCCCTCTGGTTCTAAAATATCAGGGCAATTTTCCTTGAGAATTTCTTGAAGCATGATTTCTAGCTTCTCTTTTTGGTCAGGGCTTTCAGGTAGTCTAATAATTTTAAATGATCTCTCCTGGATCTATTTTCCATGTCAGTGGTTTTCCCAATGAGATATTTCAAATTGCCTTCCATTTTTTCATTTCTTTGGATCTGTTTAATAGTATCTTGATTTCTCATAAAGTCATTAGCTTCCATTAGCTCCAATCTAATTCTAAAGGAATTATTCTCTTCAGCGAGCTTTTGAGATTCATTTTCCATCAGGCAAATTTGGCTTTTTAAGGCATTCTTCTTCTCACTGACTTTTTGGGCCTCTTTTTCCATTTGAATTAATATATTTTTAAGGTGTTATTTTCTTCAGTCAAGTTGTTGACTCTCTTTTCATGATTTTCTTGTATCATTCTCATTTCTCTTCCCAATTTTTCTTCCACTTCTCTGACTTGATTTTCAAAATCCTTCTTGAGCTCCTCCATGGCCCCTAACCTGTTAATATTTTTCTTAGAAGTTTTTGATGCAGAAGTTCTGACTTTGTTGTCTTCCTCCATGCTTTGATCCTTTTTGTCCCCAAAATAGGAGTATAAAGTGTGATTGCTGTGCTTGCTTTGCTTTGCTACTTTTGCTCGCTCATGTTGCCACTCAATTCCTTGAGTTTTGAGCTTTTTGCCACAGCAGAACTCTGCTTCTAGAGGGGAGAGCTTTGTCCCAAATTACTGGGGTTTTCACAGCTGCCAGATCTATTAGGAGGGCACTATCTCTGAAACCCCAACAAATTCTGGCTCAGTGGTCACATACCTCATCTAGACCACCACCTAAGATCGTGATCAAGATCTAGGCAGGTTAAACAAGAGTGATTACCCTCTGAATGTTCACATGGCCCCCCTACAATCTCCAGGCCAGGAGTGCTGAAGCAGCTACATGTGGGCGGCTGCAGGGCCTCTGCAACTCTGCCACTTCTGGCTCTGGTGGCATGGGCCAGACCCATTCTTCTGCCCCCCGCCCAGTTTCAATAGAGTTCTACACTGACCTCTCACTTTTCCCTTGACATTTATGGGTTGATAATTCTGGAAACTGCCACTGCTGCGGTGATCACTCTCCCAAAATCTGAAGTCTGTTTCAGCCACTGCTCAGGGTCACCCTGGGGCTAAAAACGTGTGTTCACTCACTTATGACTGGGCTCAGCTCCCATCACGCTGCCATGGACCCTTCCTGTTGGCCTTCCAGGCTGCCCTCAGTGGGAGATTTGTTTCCCTTTGTCACTTTGTGGGTGCTGTAGATCTGAAATTTGTTTAGAGTCATTTTATGGGTATTTGATGTGATTATGAGGGGGAGCTCACAGAGTTTTCCTGCTTTTATGCCACCATCTTGGCTACCCTTTACATTTGATTCTTGAGGAAATGGGGGGCCATTGGAGTTTATTGAACACGGAGATGACATGATGGGGTCTGTGTTTTGAAGGATCAAATTGACCTTTGCTGATTCATTCATTCATTCAACAAACATTGATTAAGCAATTAGTCTGCTTGCTCTTGAAGAGTGGAAGGTTTAGAGAAGACATAGTCCCTTTTATCAAGGAGTTAACTTTAGAATATGGGAATATGTGGATAAAAGAAATATAGAAAATTATAATACAGAATAATGAGAGAGAGAGAGAGACAGAGAGAGAGAGACAGAGAGAGAGACAGAGAGACAGAGACAGAGAGACAGAGAGACAGAGACAGAGACAGAGACAGAGAGAGACAGAGACAGAGACAGAGAGGTTTGTAAGGAACATTTTATATTATGAGATCCAAGGGACAGTACTGGTAATAGAGATTCAGAAAAGCCTTCTTACAGTTCCAATATCATGGGATTATTTAGAATTGGAAGGAAGCTCTGTAGTCTAGCCCAAATTTTATTATCTAGGAAAAACCCATACACAAAAGTATTTGTTACCATAACATACCTGACAAGTGGGTAATTCAGGATCTGATTTAAGATCCCCAAAGAGTGGTAACCTGTCATATACAGAAGCAGCATGTTGCCTTTTTGGATATCTTTAATTGTTATGAAGTTTGTTTTTTTCTTTATTTTTCCCTTACACCAAAAATAAACTCCCCTCTTTTCAAATGCTATTCATTGCACCTGGTTTTGTCCTCTGGGACAAAGCAGAACAAATCTCATCTGTTTTCCACATAACACATAATGTGTCTTCAGACACTTGAAGGTAACTATCATGTTGCAATTTAGTCTTGTCTTGTCCCGAATAAATATATCCACTTTTTGCAATTGATGCTCATGGGATAAACACAAAATCCTTCACCATATTGGTTGCCCTTCTCTAGCCACTTTCTAACTTATTGATGTCCTTTTAAACTATAGTGCCCAGAACTTACAACATCATTATTATTATCATGACATCTATAAACATTTTAAGCTTTAGAAAACACTTTATAAATATTCTCTTAGTTAATCATAATAAGAACCTTGGGAGATAGGTGCTATAAAGGGCTTAGGGGATTTTTCCAGATTCACACAATTAGGGAATATCTGTGGATGGATTTGAACTCAGGTCTTCCTATGTCCAATTCCAATGATCTGTAGTATTAACTGTATCACCTAAGCATCAAAAGAGCTAATATGTGTAAAATGGCTGTTATTGTTATTATTCCTGAAGAGTATTATGGTTATCACAATTATTTGATCTAATTTATAGGGCAATATTTAAAACTATTTTGATGTTATAAGGAGAGAATAACTACAAGTGATCTCTGCAAGTGAAAAATTAAAATTATGGCCCAAAATAGCCAAAAAGATTGGTCATTATTTATGGTACAATTTTGTTTACTGCAATGATACAATAAATATGTGGTTTGTTTCTCTAAAAAAAAAATGAAAAATGGAAGTCACACATATTTACAACCCCCCCCCTTTTCCCTTCCCTCTTTTTAATCTTGTAAGATAATTTTGATTTCCTCATTTCTTGAAAGAAAATGGCTATCATAAAAATTGTGCAACATACTTTGACACTTTCTTGTGGTTGTGCATGACATTTTACCCATCTATAATGACTTAATCTTGCTATTAATACATTTCCAAAATAACCTTGTAAACAGATTCAAAGCTTGATTTTTCTAGGAAGCCTCCCTTGGTTAAATTTATTAACCATGCTTTGTTTCTTTTTCTCCAATTTTCCTGTGACTGTTGGCCTATAAATTTTCATAGTCATCTTCATGAATGCATAGTAATGATGATGTAGAAGGCACTGAATAGTAGGAAATTTGAGGTTTGCGTCATAGGATCAAGGAATCTGAGATCAGAGACCATCTAGTCTAACCTAATTTTGCCCAAGATAGAACTGAGGTCTATGGTTAAATAACTTCCCCTAAACTCAAACATGGAAGAGACAGAAGCAGGAAATGAATTTAGACCCCTTGGCTTCAAGTCACTGCTCTTTCCATTGCTCTAATATGGTTTTGTTCAGATATTCATATGTTATATGAACTGAGACAAGTCAATTTACCCCTGTATGTTTCTTCATCAGTAAAGTAGATGTTATAATTATATTTGTGTCACCTACCTCACTATGTTGTTGTGAAGGAAGCGCATTATTATAAACTGTAAGGTATTACATGTCAGATATTAATACGTTTTTAGAGACATTCGTCTCTTTCACGCCTCTCTCTTTTTCCTCATTTCATCCATTAGACTGTGAAACTCTTTGAGAGCAGGGAATGTCTTTCAGTTTTCTTTGTATAGCTTAGCTTGATACCTGGTACATAGTAAGTGCTTTTTTTACTTGAATCTGTTAAGCTCCCAGCTTAAAAAAAAAAAACAATGAAAAAATATTCATTATGTGTTCAAAATGCCTTGATTGACTAATAGAAACATTTATAGAAGGAAAAAGAAACTTAGGGCTACAAATCTCTCCTTTTTCCATAGACTGGCAATGATAAATATTTCATCTGGAAAACCTTTGTTTCTGCAAAACTATATTCTGTGGATGATATTAATTAACTGTGAATCATGTGACACCATTAAGTGAGAAGAATTACAAATGCGAAGAATCCAAGAGTAAAGATACCGGATGGGTAGATTTAAGGTTCAGAATATTGCTAGACATAAGATATATGACTAAAAGGGATGATTCAATGAAAAAGCAATAATTAGAGACAACAAATGGACAACCAAATTGGCACATTGATATCCTGATATTGCTAAAAGAAGAAGAGAAAAGGCCTCCATGTGTGTTGCATAAATAAATACTCCTTTTGAGAATTATGGGGAAATATGGACAAGAATCATATAGGGTAAGAAGTAATTCATTAATCAATTCATCATTCAACAAACACATATTGAACATTTATTAGGAAATAGCAAAGGTGCAGATATGAAGACAAAAGCAGCACAGTTGCTGTTTTTAAAGAGATTGCATTCTGGTGGTTTTGGGGTGGGAAAAAATGATAGAAAAGAAAATGTTTGAAGGGTTATGATCTGTGCTCATGGAGGAAGTACAGACAAAATAATACAAAAGATATTTCCAAGTATCAAGAATTCTTGGGGCAGCTAGGTGGCACTGTGAATAGAGCACTGGCCCTGGAGTGAGGAGGACCTGAGTTCAAATCTGACCTGAGACACTTAACACTTACTAATTGTGTGACTTTGGGCAAGTCACTTAACCCCAATTGTCCTGCTTTGCCCCCTGCAAAAAAAATAATAAAAATTCTTAATGTAAAAATAAGCATATATCATGGAATTGGAGAGATGGCAAAGTCAAAAACAGATAGTAGAAAGGATAAAGTAAGTTCCTAGATTGGAGTTATAAGATTGTCTAACCATCTTCTAATGGCAACCTCTAACCTTTTTTTATAACAAGTTTTTTTTTTTCAGTTATAGTAGCTGTTATAAAAAAGACCTCAATACTAAAACATGACTGACTATATTTTTACATTTTCCATAGAATTAAAGTAACTATTCTAAATCTTCCTTTAATAATTCATGACATGTGCTATTAAGAAACAAATAATCTTTGAAGGAAAATTAGAGGTCACCTAATTCAACATTCCATCCTAGGAAAGAAGGAATATCTCCCTATATTAAAGTCCAAGAGAACATTTCTCTACTCTATAAAATCCAGTTATTCCCTGTTACTTTTCAGATTAAAAACAAAAAAACACAACAAAAGAAAAGCTACTCCTCTTTGCACATAACACCTGTGTTACCTTGTATCCAACCTATCTTTCTAGCTTTGTTCTTGCTGTTTCTTACATTAAGCACATCATCTCAATTTCTATGCCTAAGTTTCCACAAAAGCTTAGCTTAAAGGCTACTTCATTCATTAAACTTAGTTCCCCAATGCCTAAAATGCCCTTGCTACAGACTTTCTTAACAACTCTACCGCAATTGATTACTTCTCCCCTCTCCTAAAGTTTCCATTTTTTTAGTTTACATGTAGTTTGCATAACTTGACAATGGGTAATAGATTTAGGACTCAAAGAGAATATAGAAGCTGTCAAATTAACTCTTTCATTTTAAAGATGAAGAAATGAATGTGTAGGGGTGGCTAGGTGGTGCAATGAATAGATCACTGGCCCTGGAGTCAGGAGGACCTGAGTTCAAATCTTGTCTCAGACACTTGACACACTTACTAGCTGTGTGACTTTGGGCAAGTCACTTAACCCCAATTTGCCCTCCAAAAAGCAAAAAAAAAATTTAAAAAAAGAAATGAATGCATAGAAAATGTAGGTGATGTGGCCACAGTCACATAGCTAGTAAGTGTCTGTGGCAAAGTTTGAAATCAAGTCTTCATGAATCCATGTCTAACACTCCATAATCCAGTGATACTATCTTACTCACTCTTTCTCAAATAATTTACTCCATCTCCTGATACTTGACATTTTTACTGGTATCCCACATGCCTGGAATGCTCTCTCTCTTCAAGTATACACTAAATGCCTATCCTTCAAGTCTACTCTAAATGCTTATCTTCTACAGGAAGCCTTTGCTAATCCCTGAATGTAAGAGGAAAATAAAGTTAGTAAAGTGTAATAAAAATCACGGGAAAATAGAGCACATATTCAAGAAAGAGACTAAGGTAGTGTTATTTTTATTACTCCTTAAAACAATTTTTAAATTTCTTAAATCAAGAATAACAATAACACTACATTTCTACCTTTTTAATTTAAAAACATTATTTTCTGGGGAAAAGGATGTGATCCTTTTAACAGAGATAATTGGTAAGAGGTTGCAGGGGAGCTACATCTGTTGCTAAGAAGACTGCTAGTGTATTTAAAATGCAAGTTAACACAACAGCTGGCAGCTGGGAATAATCTATTGGGAGGCAAAAGTTTCTTGCTCTTAGAGAATGAAAAGTTTTCTTTTATGATCATTTAAAAAAGACTTGACACAGAACAATTGGTCTTATAGACTCAGCTATACCAACAGGTACGTTTGGGCTTACCTGTTCATAAATGGCAATTGGTCAGTGTTTGTTGATTATGGAGTTGAAAATGGTGAGCCCATTTTTCCAGAGGTTTTTCCCTTCAATGATAGTTACAGGGATCAGCATGGGAGTAGGGATGGACTGGGGACTCATACTCTCTGGGTTTTGGGGACCATTTCCTTGGGCAGTCTCCATCCGGATCTGAAGGGGATCGTGTTGGAATTTGAATTTCCTCAATACATACCAACTCCTTCTGCTACCTTAGGTCACTTAATGCTTCAGGAAGTAATCAATCTCAGGGAATGTATGTCTTGCTTAGAAGCTGACACTTTATTAATCCATTTTGGATTTTATTCTTGGTCACAAACTTTCGGAGCTTCAGTTTGCTCTTTGCAATGGAATAAAGCTTTATAAACTTTTTGCTCTCTTTTGATATGTTGTTAGTGGTTTGATTTGGTTTTGTTTTGTTTTTTGGATTGAATAATATTATACATGTGTTTTGTCAGTATGTAAACTCTATGGAAATATAAGCTATTAAGGAAATGACTAAGTCACATACACTGTATAGTCAGAAAATTATTTCAGGCATCACTTGCAAAAATGAAAATTAGATAAATTCCAAAAGGGATTAAAAATATGTATTTGTCAACAATAATGGGGGAAAATGAGAAAATCTTTCCCTCACTTCCTTCACAAAGTAAAAAGTCCTCACAGAAATCCAAGAAATAAATCATGGATCACTTTTCACAGTCCTGGCTGTCATAGGAAAATAGAGAAATATGTGGACCTTGGAGACACAGTATTAATAGGAATGAACATTCCATGGTGCAGGGACTGAAAACATATCAAAATATGCCCCAAAGCAAGAAGAGGTCCCAAATGCATACAGGGCACTATGACTTTGGGCAGGATATGAAAACAGGTGTTAATTTGCTGCTCTATCACTCACTATCTAGTTCTAGGTCAAAATTCTAGGATGAACTCATGAGGGGGCCTCTGTACTTAGGTGTGACTTCTAACTATAAGAAATGGACAGAGGTCCCAAGTAGGGGTGGGGAACCTGCTTCATGGAGGCTGCATTTGGTCTTCTATGTTCTGAGTGCATTCTGGGAAGAAGGTAGAGTAAGTCAGAAAATCCCATGCTCTCAAGATTTTCCCACACAAAAGAGGTAAAATAGCACCTTAAGGCAAACAAAATGAGGGTGTATGTGTAAAAATAACTAAGAATAGTGGCACAACAGGGTTCTTCCTGGGACAATTTGAGAAAATCAGAAGAGAAATTCCAGGATGAGGTTTGGTCTCTATAAAGAATAAAGGCCTCCAGGCTAGCTTCCACTTTAACAACAAGCAGCAAGCTACTTAAACAACAAGCAGCAAGCCCTGAGGTTAGGTGTTATGAGAAGCTGCCTCTGATCCAGCCACAGGAACTTTTACCCCACGGGGTAGTGAAGAGAGTTGGGTGTTTGAGCTGTGGAAGATGAAGGGAAACCTCTGCTGAGAAGGAATGCCAAACCCAGCTCTACTACAAAGAACAGTGGGGCCAAGAAGGAACCAGCACAGGTCTGGTGAGTGCAAAAGCAATAGGCACTTACAGGAGGTTGAGGATTTAACTTTGGTTCCAGGCTAGAGGGGAGATTTGAAGATCTGGGCAAGAAGAACTACTTCCCACACTGCAGGGCTAGAGGCGATTACAAAAATTAAGCTATTACTACTAAAAATGCACAGGCAGAGGAGAAAGAATCCAACCATAGAAAATTATTATGGGAATTGAGAAGACCAGGGTTCTTCTTCAGAGGGGGATATTGAAGAAAAGAAACCCCCCAAAAGTAACATCAAATGGGTAACCTGCACAAAAGGAATTCATAGAAGATCTTTAAAAAGATTCTAAATATCAAATTAGAGATGGAGGAAAAACTGGAAAAAAAAGAATATTCTAGGAAAAAAAGAAGCTTGTGAAAGAAAAGTCAGCCAATTAGAAAAGAAGATACAGAATCTTAAGGAAGAAAATGATACCTTAAAAATCAGAATTGGGCAAAGCGATGCCAGCGAAATTATCAATTCAAGAAATAATTAAACAAAATATGAATAATGAAAAAAATAGGAGAGAAAGTGAAATATCTCATAAGAAAAACAATAGATTTGGAGAATAGTTCAACAAGAGAAAACATAAAAATAATTGGGCTAACTGAAAGTTATGATAAAAAAAAAGAATCTTGATACAATCATATAAGAAATAATTAAGAAAATTGTCCTGAACATTAGAAAAAGGGCAGAAAGTAAAAATAGAAAAAAATCTATTGATTACCACTTAAAGAGATCCTATGAGGAAAACTCATGGGAATACCATAGTCAAAATCTGAAATCTCCAGCTCAAAGATAAAATATTAAAAGCAACAAGAACAAAGCAATTTAAATATGATGATGCCCTAATCTGATTCACACAAGACCTAGCAGCAGAGACATTAAAAGACTATAGATCTTGGAATACTATATACCAAAGAGTGAAAAAACTGGGGCTCCAACTGAAAATATCATACCCAGTAAAGTTAAGCATAATCCTGAATTTTAAAAAAACGGACATTTGTCAACTTTCAAACTTTGAAGACTGTGTTTAAAAAAATCTGAACTTAATAGATTTGACATATAAGAGCCAAGAGAAATACAAAGTACATACCAAAGATTGATTATAAGGCATCTAATAAGGACAAACTCTTTTTATATATGTAAAATGTAAAGTATAAGTCTAGGATTCTTATTAATAATTGGGTAGTTCACAATATGGATTGGGAAAACTTGAGTATGATATGAATTTAAAAGTCAAAATTATTTAGGAACACTTTAAAAAAGTAATTATTTTATACAAATGAGGTGAAAGAGGAAGAATCAATCAAAGGATATAGATGGGAGAGGAAGACTGCTAGTTCTGGTAACCTACTTTCATTGGAGATGAGTTTAAGAAGGAACAATACTTATATATTTTTAAGAATATAAAAGTCTTCTAAATTCAGAATAAATAAAATGGTAGAGTCATGAGGGAGTAGAGGACAAGGGAGGGATATTTAGAAGGGAATAGGTAAAGGGGGGTATAAAGGGCTGTTTAATGGGAGGATAGGGAAAGAATCGTTTGAGTGGGGTAGGCAAGTCATAGGAGGGCAAGGTAGCAGGTAGAACTAAAGTAGATGGGACAGGAGGAATAGGAAATAAGAGATATGCACAAACATAAAAATAAAGATCAGTAGTAGAATTTGTTTGGGAAAGCATATGCCTATATATGTAGATGTGTACATATATATCTATAGCTATAAAGAAACATATCAAAACAAGTGAAGCCTTATGGGGTGGTGGGGGTGGAGAGGGTACAACAACAAAAAAAATTAAAGTAAAAAAAGTGCAGAGCAGAGAACAAAAGAAAACTTAAAAGGAAGCAAAGAAAAGATGGACAGTTCTCAACACAAGGTGTATAATTTATCATTCAAGCTTTTTGAAATGAAAATTTGTTTTTACATATTTTGAATCCTCTCATGTTCTGCTATGCACAAGACATTTTTTTCTTTCTTACTTTGTAGTTAAGTTCCAAAATTTAAGTTTACGATATGTTTTTTTTTTCTTTTCTCAATTCTGTATTTGTGTTTTGGTGTTTGAGTCTAAAATACAATTTTAAAGACTAGAAAAATATTTTAAAACCAAATAATATTTCTAAAAGAAAAAAAGGTAAAAGAAATGAAAACTGTGGAAGAAAGATTTTTAAAGAAAATTTGCATCTTGGACCAAGAGCTATAAAAACTTGTCCAAAAGAGAAAAAGCACACTGAAAATTAGAATTGACTAGATAGAAACAAATGACCCAGAGACACCAAAATATTGTGGAATAAAGTAAAATGACTGAAAATAGAAGAAAATATAAAGTGTCTGACAGTGAAAATGACTGACCCTTTAAAATATATTGAGGATAAACAATTTATTTAAAGCAATTGGGGTTAAGTAACTTGCCCAAGGATGCACAGCCAGTTTGTGTGTGTGTGTGTGTGTGTGTGTGTGTGTGTGTGTGTGTGTGTGT
>NW_027185764.1:1155511-1190866 GCF_028583685.1 Petaurus breviceps papuanus
GTGTGTGTGTGTGTGTGTGTGTGTGTGTGTGTGTGTGTGTGTGTGTGGGTGTGTGGGTGGATGTTAAGTATCTGAGGCTAGAACTGATCCCAGGTCCTCTGGACTCTGGGGCCCTGTAATGTGAATGCAAATTTAAAGATCTTCCCTGCCCCTAGGCTAAAGTGTATGTGTAAAGCCAGGCATGAACAGCTCTCCAGAGGACTGCTGCTGTGAATAGCTTTAAGGTTCTGATCACATAGTATAGTGAACTCTCTATTTAAACTAAATTAGTAAACTAAAACAAAACATTCACAATGATATAACATAGCCACTTATCACTAAGGTGGCCACATATTTTTAAACAAAAGATATCATTCAGTAAGTCCTTAAGGAACAATCCTCCTTCGTGGATACAAAGTACAAACATCTCCCACCCCTAGGTCACATTTCCTTAATCTCCCCAGTCAAAAAATCTTCTTTCTTCTTGATTGGAGACAGCTTCCAATCTTCCTTAACTCAGTCATCTTTAAGGGTTACAAGGTACAAAGTTCTCCCACCTCTAGGCCACAGTAAATCATGATCTTGTCAGTCAGCACTAAGTACCCAAAGAGAGGTCTTTTCATCTTGGCTCAAGGCTGGCTCCCAGATTCCATGGTTCCTCTTCCATGGTCCCAGATTTTGCCTAAATTCACCCAGCTGTCACATGGATTCACAGGCAGGCAGCTCTCAGCTCCTTGTCCAGTTTCCATTCCATATTGAAGCTCACAGTGCCCAATCCACCTCAAAGCCTTCACAGTTCTGTTTCTGAGAAGACAAAACTTAACAGAACTAAAACAGCATTCATTCACATTTCTAGCACCATCATCAATTCACTATCTGCCTGTGAAATCAATACAGAACCACAAACAAGGTCTGGGAAGTCAACAGAAATCATCAGTACAGTCCTAGGACCCCTGAAACCCTCCTGCAGAACTTCTGTAAAGAGACAGTAAGAAAATCCTCTTTCAGGGCTTCCAGTAAGGTCCTAGGGCTTCTGTACAAAGTATCATAAACACAAATCAACACAGACAGAACAGCCAAATAGTGCCTGACACCAGAAACTTTCTCCTCAGTTCTGCTCTGTCCCTGCTGTACACGAACTTTTTATCTGTTATTAGCTCCTCCCTGTTCCATCCACCTCTTATGTCTTTCCTGTTCTTGTCTTTGGCAAGTCCCTCTCACTGTGGTATTCACAGGTTCTATTTCTTAACAAAGACTTCATAAAGTCATGGGCAAGGTTCAAAGGCATTTGAACTGAAACAAGGTACTAAATAATTAAATAGCTGAAACAAGGTGCTAAGTATTCATTTGCTTGCCATTACCGTATGTCTATGTATAGATACATATGTGTGTCTATACACATACACATGTTTATATTGCATGCATATATAAATACACATATAAATATATACTTGTAGTTATGCATATATGCTTGTATTTATCTCATATATACATATACACATGTATATATTTGTATGTACACATTTTGAAAGTATTTTATTATAGCAGTCCACTAGCACATCCTAGCCGCTTGCTATATTTCAGTTATTATTCTAGATGTTTGAATTATGAAGACAAATGAGAGACAAGCAGAGACAGTCTCCCCAGCTTACCTCACTCTCTACACGGTTCCACCTACTTAGCAGCAGCTTTAGCATCCTTGAAACGACACTACTCTAGAACTTTCTCTCCTTATTGGTGAGTTCCAGCCTAGCACCACCATTTCATAAAAGACCTTAGCCTTACATACTTTATCCCCAACTTAACTCACTCTCTAGATGATTAAAAGTCTTCACTAGCAGCCTGGCTCTGGGGTACTTATCCTCATCCCTCCCCACTATGTCCCCACCGTACCTTTCAAGGTCCTCTTAATGTTTTTCTCCTCCTATTAGAATATCAGCCCCTCCCCGTACCTCACCCACGTCACCATAGGAAGGGGAGATTCAGAACCAGATTCTAATTTATACTGGGGAAAAACGATATTTTTAACACGACAAAATAAATTAAAAATAAGGAATTGAGTAATTTAATTTAAGTAAATAAGAAGTAGCAAAAGGCAAGAAAATGACACTGTGGTGGGGGGGACTGTTATGAACTGGGGTAGAGGGAGAGCCTGTGTGAAAAGACTTCAATGAAATTAGTATAAGACAAACTAATAGTAGTCAAGTGCTAATCTAAAAAAGGAGGCAGTGGGAATGAACCAAAATAATTAAATGGAGAAAAAGAAAAGCTTAAATATGAATAAACTCAATAAAATGAGAGAATGAATAGTGGAATAGAGTAAATAGAACCAGGAAAATTATATAGACACCAATTACAATAATGCTATGTGTGTATGTGCACAATACACACATATGTTATATATATATATATACATAGGTGTGTATAAATATGTGTGTATACACACTTTATCAGTTGAACTCTTATTTATTCTATTTTAAGATAAATTTTCTTCAAAATACTTTTTTACATCATTAAATTTTCCTTCAGTATCCCTCTCCCTTTATCTTCCAGAGAGCCATGAAATATAACAAATATTACTTTGTAGAAAAAGAAAATTTTTTAAAACCATAAAATTCAGTTAAACAGTGAATCTTTATGCTGGAGAAATTAAACACAGCTCCCTCCTCACAGCAGAGAGGTGATGGCCTACATAGGCAGAAAGTGGTTTTCATTGTCAGATATGCCCATTGAGTTGGTTGGTTTTGCAAAGTATTTTTCTGTATTACAAAGGAGAAATCAGTGTGTGTGTGTGTGTGTGTGTGTGTGTGTATGTTTTGAGGATTGAAAAGGGTGATTAAGTGGAAATGACTCTATAGTATAAAAAGGTATCAAAAGTATAAAACAACAAAAATAACAGCCGCAGCCTGTAATATGCTTTCTTCCTTGTCTGACTGGACTTGAGAATGCTAATTATGATGTCTCTTGTACCAGAGAGTTTTATAATATACAAACTTTTATTTTTTTCCCCAGTGGTTGCTCCCAACTTTCTAGAAGAGCCACTGTGATGACTTTTTTCTTAGGAAGATTTCGAAGATATCTCCCACATTACATTTTCATTAATGTAACTCTTTATGTTTCCCAGAATATGCTGAAGGATGTAATTAGGCAGGGTGACAGTTATCCTTTAAGCTCTTTTAGATGTTGGGCATATGGGAGGAAGAAATACCTCTTAAGTAAAGATTCAGTAATCAGTTCCTGATGTCACTCTCTTGCATCCTAAACATGAGAAAATAAATTCTCTGTAAATGCAATAAGAACAGTTCTATGACACGTACTCTTTAACACTGAGGTCCAGGGCAGCTAAAGTTACTCCTGTTCAAGTTGATTCTGTGGAATTGCCTCATACTTTTCTTGATGTTGCTAAGGACAGTATCCTAGACCTCAGTTAACTAAGCTAATTCAATCAGGAATTGAGACTGTCGGAACCAGTGAAGTTGTTGCTTGTTGAAATAGAAAGCCTACAAATGAGGAATAGCCATTTGCAAAGGGCCATGTGTTAGGACTAGAGGGAAGGCATACTCTTAGAAATACATTCCTGTTGAAACAGCTGCAGCTCATAGGCTTTAGTGGGTTCTCATCCCACTGTAGACCTAATTAAACAATGGATAAGGTAATAGAATGAAAGCTATTACTAGCCTGCTCTGAAGTATTCTCTCTCTATTAACCTTTGGGGGTACAACAATTCGATATGTTGATTGGATCTATGTTGCTTGAATCATGATAGATACTACATCTGTCCCCATCCCCTGTTGTCACAGATGAAATCATTGGAGGTGCTTTTAGTGACAGTTCTATGTTCTAACATAATTTTAGTGGAGGGTCCTTATCAGTGGAATTTATTTTCCCCCATAATGCTTGACAGACTATGAGTGTGTTGACCTTTCTGGAATAAAATGCAGGGTAATGCCCATCTGTTCTTACAGGCTTTTGCCTAAAGAGCTTACAAAATAGGAAAATGTGTGGGTCATGGAAAGGGAGCTCGGAGCTTTGTCCAATTTATTTTTGCTTTGTTTTTCATCAATAAAAAAAATAAATAAATAGTAGCCCAGTCCAATCCTTCTTAATTTGTGAAATCTAATGAGAACACAGCTTC
Organism: Petaurus breviceps papuanus; assembly: GCF_028583685.1. NCBI lineage: Eukaryota > Metazoa > Chordata > Mammalia > Diprotodontia > Petauridae > Petaurus > Petaurus breviceps. Next base: position 1,159,626 of record NW_027185764.1, read on the forward strand.
AGGAAGTATGACTAGAGCATTTAAAGAGGTGAGTTCAAGCATTCCTTCAATAAAGGAAATATTAAGACAAATTTCCACATAAAAGCATGACTAAATTTCATCTACCCATTTAAGGACACTCAAAGGGATAAAAATTAGGAAAATGGATAAAGAAGTTCAACAGGATGTGCAACATACAATGCAATTCTGTTTTACAATTATCATTTTTTGAATTTTAGAATTATGTTTTATCTCTATTTTCATCTTTTTATCTGTTTTATTTGTATTCATCTGTTTTGTCTGTTTCTATAAATTAGACAATAATACAATTATTAATGATAATGATGACAATAGTGGTTATGATGATGAAAATAACAACAATAACAATAATCTCATATTTGTACTTAGGGATCTCTTTAATGTCTGGATATTACTATGCCTTCACGTCTATACATTGATATATTTTTTAGTATTTCTGCAAGTTTTCTAAATTTTCCTTGTTACCATATCTTACATATCTCTATGATTTTTTCAGTGGCTGAATTCTGAAAATAGTTTTCTCCCCATCCATGGATTTGGAGCTGAAAGGATCTACTTCAACCTCTTCATTTTGTAGTTGGAGAAACTGAGATCTGGAGGATTTAATTTATTTGCTCAAAATCAGAGAGTTAGTGCAAGAATTAGAATTCAAAATCAGTTTCCTTTTTACTTCCAAACAATCCTCCTTCTGCTGCACAAAGAAGTATAAATTAAAAGTAATTCATCATTCATTAACTCTATCTGTCTCTTCAATTCTCCATCTCACTGTCTCTATTAATGTATCATCAGTTTGTTTATCTATCTCATCTACTTACTTATCTGTCATCTATTTATCTATATTTATATCTATAAAATATTACCAAAGTAGTCATACAAGCAACACTTCTGAGAGACCTCATCCAACTTTGTTATGAAAAATAATTTACTTATCCTCAAGCCTGCTTTCCTAGATCAACTACTGTAACTCTATACAATTTAAAGCCCTTAGACAATATGCTAAATATCTAAATGTAAGTTACAAAAGGTTTGCTTAATTGCTTTTTTTCAGTTAGCTATTACCAGTACATTGGCAAATTGTCCTTGCTTTCTTTATCATTCAGATAGTCTTAAATGATGAATTTAATATTTCATTTTACATAAATATTTTATGCCATATCATATGGTGATTTTTTAAAAAAGGTGACCATGAAATACCCCCTCCATCCTGCAAAATGTTATCTTTCTTAAGATCCCTATTCAGTACTTGTGAAAGTCTGTCATATCTAGTTTTTCCATTATCAAATTCAGATCCACAATTTGTTCATTTTCCCATTAGATTTTTCCGTCTTCAAGGCCATCTTGAACTCACTATCAAATATTAACTTTCAATCGAATTCTATTTTGAAATTCAGTTAGCTTCTCATTTGATTAGTTATTTGTCATATCATTCAATACATATATGATTTTGTATTATACTATTGTATTAAGATTTGTTTTGTTATCTTAGATTGATATCCCACATGCATATGATATTAAAATGCATAAATTGCTTTGGTTCTTTCAGGCAAATCCACACACATATATATGTGGATGAATAGATGTATATTTATATGTATAAGTTTGTCAATTTGTATATGCATGTGGGCATATCTGTTTCTAAATCCATTTTGACATGTGATCTTCCTCTGTATCGATGTCTATACCTCTATCATCTATTTCTATATCTCTCATATCTATTTACAGTAGTATACTGTCTCCTTTCTTCCTAATTTCTTTCCTTTTTTCCTTCTACTTCTTTCCACCCAAGCTTATCTTTATTTTCATCTTTACTGGTACATAGTCAAGGCAGATGTAGCAACAGGAAAAATAAATGTCTCTTGAACTATGTAAATGCTAGTAAATCAACTAACCATTTCAGGATATTTTTTAATATATATCTTTAGTCTTCATTTTCTTTTTTTTTCCTTTTTTTTAAGCAATCGGGGTTAAGTAACTTGCTCAAGGTTACATGGCCAGTTATTTCTGAGTGTGGGAATGAGTATCTGAGCCTAGATTTGATCCCTAAGTCATCCCAACACTGGAGCCGATGCTCTCACTCACTGAGACACCTGGCTGCCCCTAAGCAATTGGGGTTAAGTAACTTGCTCAAGGTTACATGGCCAGGTGTTTCTGGGTGGGTGCTAAGTGTCTGAGCCTGGGATTCGATCCCCAGGTCATGTTGACATTGGAGGAGGTGCTCTTAATCGCTGTGCTACCTGGCCGCCCCTAGTCTTAATTTTCTTCCTTCTGTATTTCAAGGATTTACTAAATCCTATTTAAAAGAAATTTTTGAAAATTCAATCGTCTTTAAATTTATTTTCCTCTACAGATATGAGGTATCAATGTAGAGAAAAGATTTTATTCCTTTTTGTTTTTCTTACTTTTTGTTAGTATTTGCTCAATTTTTCTAAATTTTCCATGTTAGGATATCTTACATGTCTCTATTGTTGTTGTTGTTGAGAATGCTGCTGCTGCTGCTGCTGATATTGATGTTTTTCTTTGTTATTATTTGACAGATTTTTTTTTTTTGCTTTAGATGAAAAATGGAGCTGGACATAGAGATGGTCTTTGATGAAAACATTTCCCCCAACATTTCCTATTCAAAATAAAGAAGAAAAATTGAGGATTAGTTGTGTCAGAGAGTATTCCTCATGATAGACTTGCAGGGACCATCCAATAGAAAATGAACGCAGTTTTGGCTACTTCAGGAGTCAAATGTAGCTCAGTCCTCAAGGGCAGTACATTGGAAGGGCCATGTCACTAACTAGAAACATCAGACTCCCTTTTCAGTATTCCTTTGATGATACTAGGGAATAGAAGTATAGATCTTTATACTGTTAAATCTCAGGCAATCCCCATCTTAGAATATATAAGTACATATTTGTTTAGTTGCTTATGATTTTATTCATATTTACCTTTTAAAAATATTTTAACTCACGTTTGAAATTCATTTTTTCTATTTAGCTTTGGTGTTTTCATCAGAAAAGTCATTGTTAGTCCTCTGTTTCGTTAAAAGTCCATTCCATCACAGAACTATGCTCATTTTTTTTCTCAGTAAATTATTCTTGGCTGTTGACCCAGAAACTCTGAATTTTGGCTGCAATATTCCTGAGAGTTTTCATTTTGGTGGGGTTTTTTGTTTGTTTTTTTTTTAAGGAGGTTTTTTTTTTTAGGAAGTTCTTTCTTTTTTGTATTTTGCTTTCTGGTTCTAAGGGATGTGGGTAATGTGACAAATAATAGAGTACAAAGTAGCCGTATAATTTTTGAACTAAGAAACTTAATCATTTTATATCAGATGATTTGATTGATTTTGACTATGTAAATATTATACTTCCCCCAGAATAAGATCATGATTTGAAATTTCATCATCATGGAGATTGATTCAACTTTGATATTCAATACCTTCTAAGCACCCAAAAATGCCTCTCCTCTCTGATTGGAGGGAATAGAATGATAAAAATCCTCTACAAACCTCACTTTATAGAGGGCACAGCTTAACTTCATTTCTCATCAACTTCTCTGCCTCGATTTGACTCTATGAACATCATGTCACTAAGCTGGATACTCTCTGATGAACTCTCTTCTTTGTCACCTTCCCTTTGTATATTGTCTTCTCCCATTAGATTGCAAGGTTCTTGTTATTAGGGATTGCTTTTATATTATTTGTATTCACACATTTGGCATAGTGCCTAGAATAAATGTTTATTGACTGTTGACTATTGACAAGTATCTCAATGATTTTTGAACAATGAAACACTAAAAAAACACAACTCCTTAGATATTTGATTTCCAGTATGTTTTTTCTTTAATTCAAAAGTTGATTTACTTATTTCCTAGTCTTTAGTATTTTCATAAGTTAGGTATGTTTTGATGCTTTTTATATTTTCATCTATCGATGAATCTCTACAAATATTTCATTACTACCTTGGTAAATGGTCTCTCAGGGAACTGTCTAGGCTATAAATTGAATAAATTTTTACAAACTACATTCACAGATTTTCCAAACCAATAACTATATCATTGAAATGACTGGTCTGATCCAATCTAATTTCAACCCTAAGAAATGAACTCCTTACATACTTCTTGATTAATCATCAATTGTATTCAATTTCAGAAGCCTTATACAGACTAGAAGAGTTGTGAGATTTTTTCTGTGTGTGTGTGTGTGTTTGTATCCAAGAAACTCTGTTGTGAAAGCATTAATTCACATTAATTTAGGGTGAATTCACTTTGCCTTTCATAAGCAAGTTGTTTAACTTTATACTTCTTTAAACACATGAACTTTTGACAGTAAATGTTTTGTAGACCAGTAAAAGTTCGCTAAGGATATATGAATACGATATACGATATACGATAATGAATAGTGGTTAAAATAATGCTTAGAGGGAAGTAAGGTACAGAGACAAATTACTTCAGTGATGACAAATGTTACAATGTCTTAGTATGAAGCTCTTTTTGACATCCATCCACTGAGGTGTGTCCTCTGAGGTGTAAGTAAGGACAAAGTCTGCACTATTCAGGCAAAGAAGGGAGAGAGTGTCATCTGGAGTGACATAGATGAAGAATAGGGAAAGTAGCAGTACCTCATTAAGTAAACAAATAAAGGCCTTCCACTTGACACCACTCTCCATTCAAGCTTTTAAAATAAAGGGTTTTCCATACTGGTTACCTCCATTTCCTCATTTTTCACTCAATTCTCTGGCCCATGCAATGACTTTTGACCTTACCACCCTATTGGAATTGTTATCTTCAAGGTGCCAGTGATCTCTTAAGTTCAAATTCCAGTGTGAATCTGTACTGACCATAGGTTCTTCTGGAACAATCTCTCAAGCTCAGGTTTCCTTAGAAAGACTCAATCAATAAATAAGCATTTATTAAGCATCCATTATGTGTGAGATAATGTGCTAGATGGTGGAGATATAAAGACAAAACTAAAAATAGTCCCTGCCATAAGGGAAATTATACCATAGCTAAGAGAAATAATATGTACACCTATAAATATATACACAGAAAACATGAGATAATTACTTAGGGCTATAAAAGAAGACCTAATATGTTCTCTTCTAGTTGTCCTTCCATACATCTTGCTTATATAATGTAAGTCAGGCTTACATAGCCTTCTTTGATATGTCATTTTCTTCTTGTTGTACATTACTTATAATTATTCTGTGATACTCTATCCTAGTCACTCTTCTCTCTCTACTGTCTTATATTTTGTGATCTTTTTAGTTTGACTTGGTTCAATTATGTAGGCAAAGATAACTCCATCATGTATATATCAAGCCCTAATCTTTCTTCTGAACTCTAGGTCTATATTACCAGTCATTTATTGTACAACTCTACCTTAAAGTTCTATAGACATCTCAATCTCAATATAGCAAAAATGAATATCACTTTATTTGCCACCCAAAAAAATTTTTCTCTAATCATCTTTCATTTGATGGTACTACTATGTTTTTAGTTACACAGTTTTGCAACCTTTGTCATATTTGACTCTTCCACTAGATATCAGGAAAATTTTCCCAAATATTGGAGTTATCTAAAGGTATAATGGGCTCCTTCAAGAGGGGTTCCTTATTCCCTCCTCCTCAAGAAGAGATTGGAACACAACTTGTCAAGTATGATAAAAGGGAGAATACTTTAATGTATGGGTTGAACTAGCTGACTTCTGAATATACTTTGAACACCCTTACTCTCTGACCACCCATGTCCAATTGTTATGTATTTTTATGTCTTCTGAATTCTATCTACGGAGAATCTCAAACATCCTCTCAGTATTTTTGTTCTCACAGACTTTTCCTTGGTTTTAGAACTCCCATCCTCTGTTCTAGATGATTAAGATAGCCTCCTAATTTATCTGTCTGCCTCTCTTCTCTTCCCTCCTCAATTAGTTCTACACATAGCTACCAATTGATATATTTTTAAAACAAGATCTGATCATGTTTCCCATCCCCCCCACACAAACTTTCTAAGATTTTCTGTTTTTTCTTGAATCAAGCATATAATCCATATGTTTGGGATATGCTCTAGATACCTTTAGAGCCCTGTACAATCTGTCTCCCACCCCTCTTTCTGGGTTTTTTTCTTGAGATCTTCATTCCAATTGATAGTGCTTAATAGTTGTGCCCCCAAAATGGAATTACATATTCTCCTTTTATGCTTTAGCACTAACAGTCTCCTTCATGTAGAATGTGGTGAATGGAGTGTTCAGGGAACACTAGCATCTCTTGTGTGAGGGCTTCCTGAACCCTTTTCAGGACTGCTTATCTACCTTTGGTGTCCATCTTTCACTCAGCTCTCACCTGTGGCTCCAAAAAGCTGTAGTATGTGCACCAGTCACATCCTGGTAAAAACCATTTAGGCAGACAGGCTAATCCAGGCCCAGGGTAACTGACAAGCCTCAAACCCATCTGTGAGCTAGGGGGATGTCTAGCCTAAGCACATGAAGACTTCCCCCTAGAGGAATGGACATGTGAGAACAATCGGTTCCAATGGCCATGAAGACAACTGAAGCAGATGGTGTAGAGTGTTTAGAACTTGGCCAGACATTGAAGAAGCGTGATCATCCACTATATCCAGGGCTGTATCCAGTCATTTTGACTTTTTGTCCTGTCACTGGAAAGTGATTCTAGAAGACAGAGTGAGGCTGATGACTTTGTGCAACTCTGCACAATCCAATCTAAACACAAGGCAAGACATCACTCTGTGATATCATTGGTCTTCTTCAAAATGAAGGCCAAACAAAAGACATCTGGGATGAACTTTCTCTTCACCCCTACTTTTAATAATCCCTAATTTATTTCAAAGAACAAATCAATTAAGCCTTCCTTTATAAAGTGTCTTTTAATCTGAATTTCGGTATTTTATCTGTCTCTCCTGAAAATTACTATAAATTATTTTTCATACTACTTCCTATTTATTCATGAAACTATGGTAGCCTTACAGTAAAGTGTAAAATCATTGAGAGCAGGGACTAATTTCATTGTATTGTCCATTGTTGAGCAAAATAGTAGATGTTTAATGGATTTATAGAATTGAGAATAGCTGAATAATGATATATAAGGTAACCTTTCTCTTTATAAATGACTTCTGTCACTTACCCTATAATTTTATATTTGTTTCTGTCTTTTCATTAATTTTAAAAAATATTTTGATGTTTGTTTCTTTTGTCCAAATATAAAATCCTCTATATTTCCTCTTCTATGTTACACATTTGAATTGGTTCATTTCTAAAGGGTTTTCTTTCCCTATGCCCTAAAGACGTTTTATTGATGAAATATCTTCTTTTATCAATCATTACTAGTTTTCCTTTAAGCTTATTTTCCACAACAAAGATTAATTACAGAATCTTAAAGTAGAAAGCATTGTTTTTTCCCAGAAACATGTTTATTTGTTTCTATATCCTGTATGGGTCTTCTAAGTATTTAACTACCTTATTCAAGGTAATAAATGCCATCAATAAAATTAATTTGATAGCTTTTGATTTTCTATAAATAAAATCCTCAGGTTGGCAAACTTTTCAAGTGTGTTAAAATCCATGTTTCATATTTCTGTATCTATGGTGGTAGTTAAAAAAGTTCAGAAGACATAGTTTCTGGGTAACTTAAATTATTTTATTAATAAGGTCAGCATGTTTATTAATAAAAGGATGTCCATCTCTCTTAGAGCAAGGACCATTATGGTGGCAGACTCAAGGTTTATATAATATTTTGGAAGAGGAACAATTAATGAGAGACAGAATATTACAATGCAAGACTGAAAATGAGAGGATGCCACCCTTGGAAAGAGAGATTATCTCAATACCCACACCACCGTTAGCTTTGGGCAAGTTGTTCAAAGAATTTATGCCACATCTAAACCTGAGCAGAGTACAATGGCTACTCCACTTCTGTGGGGGCTGAACAAGAAAGTCCAATCTCATTATCAACACTATCCTTTAGGAGACTGAACTTTTTAAAGTCATGAATTTAGAAAAATGGGAGAGCTCCATAACTTCCCAAATCATTGGTTACTAAAAACCCTTTTTTTCTATCTATCATCTATCTATCTATCTATCTATCTATCTATCTATCTATCTATCTATCTATCTATCTATCTATCTATCTATCTATCTTTCTATCATTTATCATCTATCTATAGCTACATATGTTTATGTATAGATAGACATATGTATTTAGTATGTATGTATAATATGTGTATATATTTCATTTTCTGCCTTTTACAATTACTCTACCACATATGTAGGTGGGGGTCTAAAACAAATCAAGAAACAAAATTACCTAATATAATACCTAAGGTTGTATATGATAGCTTTTCCCTATAAAATCTGAGCAACAAAATGGCATTGGGTATATATATATATATATATATGTGTATATATATATGTATATATATGTATGTATGTATATATGTATACCCAATATATATGTAAAATAAAGCCAATATCGCATTATTAACAAAACCTATTTATTTTATTTCTAGAGGTGATATAATAACCCTGTATGTCCAAGAAGTTTACTTTTCTTCTGTTTAGGGAGTTTATATTAAATGAAAAAATGAGTACAATCACATTCACTTCAGATCCTAAGTTGGGAAAATGTTAACATTTTTATCAAATTAATTTTATATAGTTATTTATACCCATATGGGTCGATTATATATATACATTTGCTTATGCATGGTAAATATATGTGTGTGTGTGTGTATATATGTATATATATATAATTTTATATCTTTGTAATTGGATCAATCTGCATATTTTGTGTTCCCTGATAGATCCATCCACATTTTTTTCTATTTTGTATATTTTATAATTTCCAAAACCACTACATATCTATCTAAAATTAATATTTTTTTCTAGAACTATATGAAGTCGTAGTAAAGTTAGTAATCCTCTTGATTCCCCCTATATTTACTTGCTTATTTATAAATATTTTTTCCAATTACATGTGAAAATATATTTACATGCATTTTTAATGAAATTTTGAATTCCAAATTCTCTGCTTTCATCCAACCCTCACCCTTCCATGAGATGGTAAAACTTTGATATGGGATATGCATGTGTAATAAAGTAAAAGGTAATTCCATATTAGCCATATTGTTAAAGAAAACACAGACCAAAAAAAACCCAAAACAAAATAAAGAAAATGAAAAATAATATGCTTCAATCTGCATTGCTTTCCTCACTTCTTTCACTGGAGGTGGATAGCATCATGAATCTTTTAGAATTGGATCAGGTCCTTGTATTGCTGACAATAGCTAAATCATTTACAGTTGATCATCATACTATATAGCTTTTATTCTGTACTACTCACTTTACTTTGCATCAGTTCTTATAAGTCTTTCCATGTTCTTTTGAAATCAACCTGCTCATCATTTCTTAGATAATAGATAGAATTGCATTACAATCACATACCCCAAATTGTTCAGCCATGCCACAATTGAGGGGAATCCCCTCAATTTGTAATTCTTTGCCACTACAGAAAGAGCTGCTATAAATATTTTTGTACAAATAGATCCTCTCCCTCCCACCCCCCCTTTTTAAGATTTCTTTGGGATACTACCCTAGTAGTGGAATTGTTACATCAAAGATTATGCACATATATGGGCATAGTTCCAAATTACTCTTCAGGATAAATGGCACAGTTTATAATTTGACCTAGAGTGAATTACTGCCCCATTTTCCACATCCCTTCTAACAGTTATCATTTTCTTTTTCTGTCATATTAGTCCATCTGATAGATGTCAGTTAGTACCTCACAGATGTTTTCATTTGTACTTCTCTAATCAATAGTGATTTAGAGTATTTTTATACGACTATAAATGAGCTTTGCTTTCTTCATCTGAAAATTGCCTGTTCACAGTTTTTAAATATGTATCAATTGGGGAACAACTTGTTTTCCTCAGTCAGTTCTTTTTATATTTGAAAAATGAGGCCTTTATCAGAGAAACTTGCTGTAAATTACACCCTTCCCACCCCCTGCAGCTTTCTGCTTTCTTTCTGACCTTGATTGCATTGGATTTGTTTGTGCAAAAACTTTTTAGTATACTAAAAATTATCCATTTTACATTTTGTAGTGTTCTCTATATTTTGTTTGTTGTTAACTTCTTTCCTTCTGCATAGATCTGACAAATAAACTATTTCTTGCTATCTAATTTGTTTATGGTATAACCCTTTATGTCTAAAGCACATACTCATTTTGATCTTATCTTGGTATACATTGTAAGATATTGTTCAGGGGTGGCTGGGTAGTGCAGTGAATAGAGCACTGGTCCAGGAGTCAGAAGGACCTGAGTTCAAATCCAGCCTCAGACACTTAACACAAAAAAAAAACTAGCTGTGTGATCTTGAGCAAGTCACTTAACCCCAATTGCCTTACATTCCCCTCAAAAAAGCAATATATATATATATATATATATATATATATATATATACACATACATATATATATATATATATATATATATAAAATTGTCTTATACCTTCTTTCTGCTGTACTATTTTCCAGGAACTTTTGTTATAGAGGGAGTTCTTGTCTCAAAAGATTAATTCTTGCTTTCCTGGCTGCCCCAGTCCCGGCTCGGCGTCTCCGGCGCTCTCGGGCTTTTCATGGAAGACATGTCGGGAGAAAGTGTGGTGAGCTCAGCGGAGCCAGCAGCTTCCACTCGCACCACTTCTTTCAAGGGGACGAGCCCCAGCTCCAAGTACATCAAGCTCAATGTGGGGGGAGCCCTCTACTACACCACCATGTAGACCCTCACCAAGCAGGACACCATGCTGAAGGCCATGTTCAGCAGAAGGATGGAGGTGCTCACAGACAGCGAAGGCTGGATCCTCATTGACCCGTGTGGGAAACACTCTGGCACAATCCTCAACTACTTAACGGGATGGGGCTGTTCCGCTGCCGGAGAGCCGCCGGGAGGTCGAGGAGCTCCTGGCTGAGGCCAAATACTACCTGGTCCAGGGTCTGGTGGACGAGTGCTTGGCAGGCTTGCAGAACAAAGACTTCTACAAACCTTTCTGCAAGGTCTGCATGTATTTCATTGCCTTCTCAAGCCAAATTCGATGGGAATAAGGTTGGCCCCATTCCCTTTTGCCTTCCTATTCTTCCCCTCCATTTTAACCATTTTCCCTTGCCTCTTCTACATGAGATAGTTTACCCCACACTCTCTCCCCATATCCTCTCATTATATTCCTCTCTCACCTCTTAATTTCACCTTTTAAGTATCTTAAATATTACCTTCCTATTAAATGTGTGCTGTGCCCTCTATCTATGTATACCTGTAAACATATATACACACATTCGCATATGTATTCATATACCCACATACTCTCATATATAGACATATATGTATGTATACATACATACATAAACACATATATATTTATATATACATATATATACACAAACATTTAAATTCCCTTCAATTATTCCCATACTGAGAATCAGTTACAATTATTGTTTTTCCATGTAAGAATGTAAATAGTTCGACTTTGATAAGTTCTTTATGATTTCTTTTCCCTGTTTACCTTCTCATGCTTCTCTTGCTTCTTGTATGTGAATGTCATATTTTCTATTCAACTCTGGTTTTTTCATCAAGAATGCTTGAAAGTCCTCTAATTCATTGAATTACCATATTTCCCCCTAAAACCTGATAATCAGTTTTGCTGGGTAGGTGATTCTTGGTTTTAGTCCCAGCTCCTTTGACCTCTGGAATATCATATTCCAAACCCAGCAATCCAGATACAAGCAGGTTAAACAAGAGTGATTACCCATCAGAATAGTCACTTGGTCCCCCTATGATCTTCAGGCCATGGCTCTGAAGCAGCCATGCAGTGGCCGTGGCCATGGCACCTCCTCAGCTTCTTGCCTATTCTCCCTGGGGGCAGAGGCCGGACCACCCTCTTGATCCTCCTGTTCCCACAAAGTCCACACTTACCTTTTATTTTGCTTTTGGCATTTATGGATTGATAATTCTGGAAACCACCACAATTGCAGGTGATCCACTCTCCAGAGGTCAGTTCCAGCCACTGCTGGTTGGGGCTACCCTGAGTCTAAAACCATGGGCTCATGTGGGGCTGGGCTAGGCTCCCTGCATGTTGTGTTGTACCCTTCTTGTACGCTTGCTGAGCTTCCTTTAGTGGGAGATTTGTTTCTCTCTGTCACTTTGTGGGTTCTGTATCTCCAAAGTTTGTTTAGAGTTATATTTTATAGGTATTTGAGCTGGTTATAGGGAGAGCACAGGGAGTCTTCCTGCTTCTGCCCTGCCATCTTGGCTCTGCCACCTCTCCTCATTGACTTTTTGAACATCTTTTGCCATTTGGGTAAGTCTGTTGCTCAAAGTGTTACTTTCTAAAGTATTTTGGGGGGTCTACTTGAGCAAGCTGTTTACTCATTTTTTCATGATTTTCTTACATCACTCTCATTTTTCTTCCCAGTTTTTCCTCTAATTTTCTTACCGATTTTCAAAATCATCTTTGAGCTCTTCCATGGTCTGTGACTTATTCATATTTTTCTCAAAGTTTTTTTGATGTAGGAACTTTGATTTTGTTGTCTTCTTTTGGCTGTATGTTTTGATCTTCTTTGTCACCAAAGTAAGATTCTATAGTTTGATTTGTTAATGCTGTTTGCTTATCTTTACAGCCAAATACTTGAGTTTCTAGCTCTTTGTCGAGGTAGGACTCTGCTTCCGATGAGGGTGGGGAATGTTCTGTCCCAAATCTCAAGGATTTTGCACAGCTGTTTTCAGAGATATTTCTAGGGACTTGTAAATTTTCTGTTCTTCCAAGGTAGTATGATCAAAGGAGAGTTGTTTACTCCTCTTTTTGTGTGTGTTCTTGTCTATGAGAAACCACAAGCACTCCTTTATGCCTTTCAACTATGAGGAGGATTCCCTCTCCACAGCAGCCACAAGATCTGCCACACCAGTGTTCCTCCTCTTCCAAGGACCTCCACCCAGGACTGTGACCCAAATGTGGGCACAGGAAGAGCAAGAGAATCCTGTCTCAGGGCCACAAAGAGATTCCTGCCATCCCCCTCTGATTAGCCAGTCAATTCCTCTGCCATCTGTGGGCTAGGAACTCTGGAAGCAGCCACTGCTGTTGCTGTTGCACTTGCCACCACCCTGGTGATGGGGTTGGTGCCAGACCATGCTCCTCTCTCAACCAGATCCCACAGGCTTTTCCTACTGACCTTCAAAGTTGTTTTTGGTGTTTGTGGATTGAGAAATATGGAAACCACCACAGCTGGCAGTGATTCAGCCTCCTGAGGCCTACTCCGGCCCTGTCTGTTCCTGTGCTACCCAACCTGGACGGTGTTGCTCTCACTGCCCTGTGCAGCAGACCTTTCCTGTTCACCTTCCAGTTTGTCTTGGGCTGGAAATTTGTTTTAGTCTGTCATTGTGTGGCTTCTGCTGCTCTAGAATTTGTTTAGAGTCATTTTTAGTATTTTGAGTAATTATTTTGAGGGTCTTAAGGGAGATCTCAAGCAAGTCCCTGCTTCTATCCCACCATCTTGACTCTATTTGATAGTGTGCATTTTTTAGGGATATAGTTTTTTCCTCAAAAAAACTAATTTAAATGTATTCCCCAAAATTTCCTATATAGTTTCATCATTTTCATTCTCCTTCACACAATTGTTAATTGTTTCTATCATTTAATATTTGAATTGGTCATTAAGATTTCCTTTTTAAGAATCCAAGTCTTTCACTTGTATTCCCTTAATAGAAGAATAATTTTCTTCCATCATGGTAAGTAAAGGATAAGTCTACTAAGTTTTGTCTTTTTTACATTTATTTTAAATGCCTCTGTTCCTTATAAATGGTCATATTTTTTTAGTAAAAGTTACATTTGTTGCTGAGGAATATACATATTATTGCAGTCTCATTTAGAAGACACATCTTTTGCCCTATATTCTTAAAAAAATTGTTCAGTTCAATATTTCCTCTTTTATTTATCTATTTAAGATTTTTCCAAATCCAAGAGAGGTGACAGATGTACTGTGCATTTTATTCCAACTTCTCATTTTTGTTTTATGTATTTCTTTGCTTTTCAGGTATGTTTCTTATAAATAACAGATTTCGATTTTTTAATCCAATATATCATTCTTTCTTTTTTGTATCAATTAATACACTCATATTTGATTATATGAAATTTAGGTTCATATTATACTTGTTATATAATTTATACATATATTATATTTCATATTTTTACATTAGGCTTATGTATTTTCCTGCATTTATTTGTCCAATATTGTTTTTTCTGCATTAGTATTTTTTGTTGTTTTTCCTCTTTTAAAGCAATACTTGGTATCTTCAGTTATTTGGGGTTGATCTATATTAAGGCAACCCTACTTGTTACCTTTTTCACTAGTTTTGAAATGTTTCAATTAACTTATTGATTCAGTTTTCTTTCTTCATTTTATTTAGTTATCTATTTTCATCAGTTAAGTGGTTAATCGAAATCCTTTTCTCCTCGTCTCCCATTCAACTTTGTGTATTTGTTAGGTTCCTTTCATTTTCTTTTTATTTATACCATTTTTAAACCTTTGCTATAGTAATTTACTTTCCTTTCTGCCTATGCTAGGCTTTTATTTGATTCATGGCTATTATTTGTTCTCTTCTTTTATATCTTTGTGATTATAATGGAATTAAATTTCTAAGAAAAACGAATTATAATTTCCTCTTCTAAGCAATTTTTATGCTATTGCTTTATAAAGCATATCTTCTTCCCCCTTATTCTATCATGCCTCACTCAAGTACCAATTCTTGTGAGAGGTAACAGTGATAGAATTATTGATTCATGGTAGAAATACATCCATGTATCTGATTGTGTCATCTTATTCTCCCCCCTTTACTACCCATAATTCTTTTTCCTTCTCATTTACCATGCAATCTTTCTGGTTCCATGCCCTTCTACCTTTCTAAATGTCAACTGTTCACAGGAGCTGATTCTTCTTCTTCTGCTTAAGGTAATATGTAAGCACAGAGGCTCAATACTCTCTCTGAAGTAATGATCACCCTGATTTCTCACTACCTGAAGATTATAGCCAGGGTAATAATGTTATCTATCATTACAGAATCTTTTCTCCTTTAGGAGTTTTGTGCTTCCCTTAGTGGAAGCCAATTAAGAAAATTACATATTAATCTGAACAAGGGATTGAAGGTCTATCTAATTTAATTCTGTAGTATTCCACAATCTATCATAGATCCTAGGATTGACTACCTGAATTGGGTTCTTTGTTTCACAGAATTTTGAAATTGGAGGTTACCTTCCAACCACAAGAATGTGTCTCATGTTGAAGATAGGTGTGATTTATTTTGGTTCCAGAGGCCAGATAACTTTCCTTGGAATGTAAGAAAATACAATGGACTACATTGGGAGGTCATGGAGTTTTTACGTACTGTTAGTCTACAGTTAGAACGTAGATGACCACTTGTCAAGTCTGCTATAGAAAAAATTTCTACTCAAAGATTGGTTGAATTACCTTTGAGTACCCTCCAGATTCAGAAGTGCTGTGATTCGGAGACAATGAAGCTATGGCAGGCAAAGTGATTTGACAAGATCACATAGATTCTTAATTTCAGTTGTAAAGGAAAAAAAAAACAGGGTTTTTTTCTATTCATCTTTCCTTTCTACTATTTCATATTTCTTATTCTTGACTTAGTATCAAGTTTGATTTAAAAATCTGCAGGCTAATGCTAGATACTATGAAAAATTATGATTGTTCATTCTATTTAAGTGTTATACAACTAAAACTAGTGTGCCAAGGATTTTGTCAGCTAGAAATTTATCACATCTATATTTTACCAGTATAGGGACAGTGGGTTTTTTTTTTCATATTGGTGCAGAGCCACTGATAGATCTTAAAAGTTCCCTCTGAAGAGTAAAGATTTTAAGAAATTACATACTATACAACTTTAGTGTTGATAATAGTTACTATTTTAAATTATGTATTGATTCTTCCTTAAACCAATGTATAATGTAAATATAATATGTTATATGTACAATAATGTATATTATATGTGTACATACATCCTTATATGTATATAATGGTATAATATAGCAAGTATATCATAGATTAATATAGTATATTGTATAACATATTATGATATATTATGTAAAATGACATGTACTCTTAGGCTACATACAAATTGTGTGCATGTGTGTTTGTATAAATTTGCATATATGCTTACACACATACATGAATGTATATTTCCATGCATACAATCATATATCTTCACATACATTATATATATGATTCATACATATATTTTCATACATATGTATAGTTATCCTTATACATGTGTATATATGTTCACCTAAATATATTTGCAATATATAATTTCATATTTTTCTAACTTGATTATGTACAACAAAATTTCAATGCAGAAAAATATTAGGAATGTCCAAGTTCAGGTATTTTACATGAGCTTTACTCACTTTGTCTAATTACTACCTGTGGGTCAAATATAATCAAAAGCTACCATATGAGAAGTTATAGTTAGACACTCCAACTACAGACTGATATTGACAGAAAGAAACATTTCTTCTTTGGCCCCATAAATATTAATCTCTCAGGTTTCTAAAATAATTGATGAAATTATTTCAGATTCATTATTTCTTAATTTTCAAAATAATGCAGTGGAGAAGGAAAGCTAGATATTATTCCAGTTTTACAGATGAAGTATCTATGATCCAGAGAGGATAGACTTTACTCAAGCTCATCTATTAAATAGAAGAATCAAGAATAGAACCCTGGTATACTGTTTCCAACTTTAGGTCTTTTATAAGTATGTAAGTCTATTCAAATGTATAAATATGGTTTTGGAGCAGAAGACTAGCATCCCTTTAAACTTCACTTAGATTTAAAGATTCTAGAACAGGGGTAGACAAACTTTGAACAATTTATATAATATTCATTTGGGGGTAAATTTGTGTTTTTAGTTGAATGATAATTCTCTTCCTCTCTGCCTCTGTGTGTGTGTGTGTGTGTGTGTGTAACATTACAAATAATATATCATAAGAAATTTTAAAATTTCAGAAATCCATTAAGTTGTTAGCGAGTACGAGTAATTTTGGCTTTTATACTGCCTTGCAAGAGAAAGGTAGCAAGGGACAAGCTATAGCTGCCATTCTTTCTTGGGTAATTAATTTTCTTCCAGGATTTGGCAACTTCTTTAGTCCTGAGTACCACCCACTGAGCTAAAAAACAACAACTACAACGACAAAGGCCCATAGAAGTCTCCATGTCACTGATTGTTCTGGTCAGTCCCAAAGAGCAGCATGAGAAATGAGAGGAGGTAGAAGGGAGAAAGAGATAAAACAACAGAAATGGCAAAAAGGAAGAGAAATGAAGACTTTGAAGAAAAGCTCAAATGGTGTAAAAGAGTAGAGTTACATTACCAATTGGCTCGAATGCTATTCACTCACATTTATATCCTCTGAGGCTAGTCTTTGATTTATTCAATACTTAACTGGGTATGTGTTATATAACATTTTTCTGCTATCAACACATTTGCTCATAGATATCTTTTTAATGATTATGCCGTAAGATTTATTTTAGTGGTTTAATACCAAAATGGTGGTGTATTATATTAAATCATTGAATCAGGAATCAAATACAAGGTCTATTTCTGTTTTTTGGTATCTAGTTATATAATGTTAAGGGAGTTACTTAAGCTTTTAGGTTCTCAGTTCTTTCATGTGTAGAATGGAGAAACTGGTCTAGATTTTCAATGGTACAAAGTAAAAAGAATAATTTTCATTAAATGTTAAGAAGTTGAAGGGATCTTTAAGGTCTTATAGTTCAACCTCTCTCATTTTGCAGATAAGTAAACTGAGTGAAGTGACTTTTAAAAAAAAAGTATTTTTTCTTAATTATACATAAGCAATTTTCAACATTCATTTTAAAAATATTTAATTCCAAATCTTCACCCTCTCTTACCTCCCACCACAGTAAGAATATAAGAATTTGAAATAGGTTATGTACATGCATATTTCCATTTTAATCGTATTGTGAAAGAAGGAACAGATCAGTAGGAAAAAAAGAAAACAAAAATGGCAAAGAATGTAAGAAATAGTATGCTTTAAGCTGCATTTAAACTCCATCAGGTCTTCCTGTGGATGTTGCTAGCATTTTCTATTGCGAGTCCTTTGAAATTGTTTTAGATTATTATATTTCTGAGAAGATCTAAGTTATTCATGCCTGATCATCACACAACATTGGCATTACTGTGTACCACATTCACCTGCTTCTGTTCACTGAAGAAGTGACTTTTTGCAAATTATACAATTGGTTAGTGGCAGAATTGAGATAGCTCCCAGTTCTCAAAATCTGATTTAATGCTTACTTAGGAGACAAACTACTAAATGTCATTTAATTACACTAATTAACTAATAGTTATTAAGCACCTATATTATGTGCCAGATATTGTGCTAATCACTAGGAATACAGTGATATTTTAATAACCCCTGACCTCAAGAAGCTTACTTCTATAGGGGGAAAGAAGATGTACACAGATAAATAGAAAATATATTCTTCTTTTGGATCAATGCTGTCTCTGTCACCTCTATGTCCTTCTGGCAAATCTTTCAGTTTTCTAGACCTAAGTTTCCTCAACTAATAAAAACAAGGAAATTGGATGAGCTGATATCTAAGGTTCTTTCTAGCACTAATATTCTTTGAGTCTATGAGCCTTAACTATAAAACTTCTTCTGTAAATATGGTACAGTATCTGTCTTTGATAGCATATGCATTCCCACACAATTTCCAACTTCTTCTCCTTCATATAACAGAGGTCAGTCATTTTTATAGCATCTACTTGGAACAATGTAGTTATTTATCTGGCCCAAGGTAAGAGCCCTATAAGAAACTCATTTTATAATTTTTAAATTTATAATGGGGTAACACACTTCCACCATGTACTGAAAAGAAAAGCATCAAAGTAATCTGTGACAACTCAACCCAGTGGAATTTGCCATTTTGTCTGCAACATCTTTCTGAAATGAAATTATGATTTTTTATTTGAAACATTATTTGAAACTTTTAAAATAGTATCATTAGGACTGAATCCTTTAAATTTCAGTGGTGTGTATAACTATCTTTTGTTGAAACGTTGCAATTAAACATATTAAACAAATAAAACATTGCAATTGTTACATAAAAGCTAAAATAGTATGGAAAGAAGGAGAGACAAAGTGTGGTATAGTGGAAGGTATCTTGCATCCTAGGACCAAGTTTGAGTCTGGACCTCAGTTGCCTCATTTAGAAAATAATGCATTTGGATCAGAGGATATCTAAGGAATTCTCTAGCTAAAATTTTTTTCTTCCTATGATTTTATGAACTCAAACTATGATATTTATTGTCTATATAACCCTAAGAAATTTGCTTAACTTCTTTGTACCTCAGTTTCCTTATCTGTGAAATGAGGATTTTGGATAAGATGGACTCTGAGATTCTGATTAAATCTATTGTAGTTGATATTAGTGTTATTTTTCCCCTGGCCCTAGAGAAAAGTAGCATAGATGGGGGATAGAGAAGGCTTTTCCTATATTTCCTTCCTCTGGTGAGGCCTCAAGTAAGTAAATCAGTGCTTCCTTAATTCCTTCCTCAATTTGTGGTGTAAATGCTACTATTCCCCAGATACCCCAAAAGAAAAAAAAAGAGGCTAAGTAGAAGATGGTTTGACTGGGAAAAGCATACTTAGTTTTTTTTAATTTTACTTTATTATGTTCAATAAACTATGTGATCATTGAAATTTGATTGCTTATACTATGTAGAGAGAATAGTAGTGACCTAATAAGTTTCCTTTCCAAGAATGAGTGGGGAGGAGGTAGATCCAGAGAATTACCCATAGTTTCCTAAGAACTTGGAGTCATAATTTTAATTATCCCAGATCAATATTCAACCAGATTACTAATAATTTCCTTTCTTGCTGAAAAGAATTTTGAAGTACTGTTGTTTGGCACAACTGGCAATTGGTATCTTGTACATCTATATAAGAAATCTACAAGGGAACATAAGGATGGTCTTCCCCACAGGTTAATTAATTAATAAAGTCACAGTCTGCTTTTCTGTAGGCTATCAGAGAGTAGAATACAAACCAGGTTGGGGCTGCATTGTTAAGGTAGTATCGCAAATGTCACCTGAGATAATCATCTAGTGCACAAAAATCTGTGAACTAAATCTATTATTTTACATTCTTAGCATATATTAAAACAAGTATTGAAATACCATTTTTGCTGGTCAGATTATTTGCAAATGTTAAAAAATTCCTTGACTTCTCTAGATCATACTTTTCTCCTCTACAAAATGATAAGCATATCCAAGATGGTCATTAAGGTTCTTTCTAATTTTAGGATCTTTTTTTTTGTTTGTTTGTTTGTTTTGCTTTTTTGGAGGGGGAAAGGTAGGGCAAGTGGGGTTAAGTGACTTGCCCAAGGTCACATGGCTAATTTTGTATTAAGTGTCTGAGACTGGATTTGAACTCTGGTCCTCCTGACTGCAGGGCCGGATCTCTATTCACTGTGCCAACTAGCCACCCCCTAATTCTAGAATCTTAAGATTGAGTGAAATGGGGTGGGAGAGAGTGTGATATAATGGAAATAAATTTCACACATACATATATGCATATATGTACACATACATACAGACATGTATATATGTATATATATAAATATATGTGTGTATATCTATATATCTATAATATCATATAAACATCACACACAATACCAGAGGACCTGAGTTCCTACCCTATCTCTGCCATTCACTATCTGAATAAACTTTAGCAAGTGACTTATATTTTTGCTCCATTTATTCCATCTAAAAGTTGAGGAGGTGTTCTCCCTCAGTTTCAACCACTCTTCCACCTTTCTTCCCACCCCACCCCATGCTCCTTTAGATAATTAAATTCTATATCAACAACTCTACCTTTATAGCTGGAGACCATGTCTCTCTACCTTTTTGAAAAAATTTTCTTCAGGAAAGGTGAAAAACTGTAAGAAAACCCATTCTCCCTCACCACATGTTCACATTTCTTCTCCAAAAGCATTGCTTTCCCCACTTAAGTTGAGCATGGAAAAAGGGCAGCCAATTTAAGTCATTTTGTCTCTTTCTTTCAGTGTACAAGGTCATTAATTGCTGTGGGGACCTTCCTAAACCCTCGCCTGCTGATGGGGTGAGAACTCTATTGTTAAATGTATTATGGCAGGGCTGTCTTTGGAGATTGCCTGCTTGATTGCTTTGTACAGGCCCACTGGCACACAGCAATTAAAATCCATAGACCTTTATAACCCTTCTGATGTTTTATGGGCCTTTTTGTGTCCTTTGGTATGGTTTACCATTTGTGTGTTTCCCACTGGATCTTCCTTTCAGAATTCTAAGTGGAGAGGTTTTTTTTCCCCTTTCTTTCCAAGAGTGATAAAGCTAGTTATACATCATGTGAAAGGTTAATGAATATTTTCAAAAAGGAGCATATGTTTTAAGTCAGAGGGTGAAAGTTATAGTAAAGAACAATTATGTAAAATCTAATAACATTTCCCCCAATCTTAACACACTTGCTTCTTAGAAAACCTAACCAAGCAAGACAGTTCTTGGTTTCAGAAACAGTTTCAGAAACAGCTTCAAATTGAAAATGTTGTCATTTCCTTCTCTCCCTAAGCAAGTGACTTCTCATTTTTTGGGGACAGACCACATGAAATAACTGAAGAAAAAATGAAAATATCTAACTGGGTTGCCTCTGGGGCTATATATGTAAGCACACACAGATATTCCCCATTCTTTGTAGTATTGAAAGGGGAGATGGAAGAACTTGAAAAACCTGGGGCTTCTGTGCTGTCAGAGCTTTCTGACGTCTCTAGGCTGTGAGATATGCTCCAATGTAATGTTGAAGAGTCAGGTATGGGAGAGTGAGGGGGGAAATGAATAATAGTGGGACCAAGGGAAAATATTGCAGCCAGGCCTCACCAGATAGATAAGAGGTCCCAAGATGCCTGTCCCTCTCCTGTTCCCGGATACTCCACCCACACTCCTCCCAGCCTTAGATCACAAATCATTAGACATTTCTTGGTGCCCTCAGCTATCTGAAATTGTAATTGCTTTCTTCCCCAGTACACCTTCTTGGCTTCTCTTTTTTTCTGTTCCCTTTCCCCATTCCCTTCCTTGGGATCCAACCTTCCCTAGTCAAAAGATATTTAGAAACATTCATTGGAAAAGTGATTTATAGAGTTTAAAAGTTAATTGTATATTGCCTTGAGCTCTTTGAAAGCAAAGTACTACTGAATTTTTTTGAGTTTTAGAGCACATGCTATATAAAGTATGGAATAGAACCATATAAAATGTTTTCATTTTATCCTGAGGTCCATGAACTTATTTATGTATTATTTTAATAACTATATTTAAGACAATTAGTTTCTTTTCTAACCTTATGTGTCTATTTTGTACATTTAAAAGCATTATTCTGAGTAGGGCTCCAAAGGTTTCATCATCTGCCAAAAGGGTCCATCAGAGAGAGAGAGAGACAGAGACAGAGAGAGAGAGAGAGGGAGAGAGAGAGAGAGAGAGAGAGAGAGAGAGAGAGAGACAGAGAGAGAGAGAGAGAGAGAGAGAGAGAGAGAGAGAGAGAGAGAGAGAGACAGAGAGAGAGAGAGAGAGAGAGAGACAGAGAGAGAGAGACAGAGAGAGAGAGACAGAGAGAAAGATTAAGAATCCCTGATCTAACAGTAGTAAGCTATGTGAAATAATGTGAAATTGAAAAATAAATAAGAATGTTGTATCGGATGAAATATTTATATGGAGGCCAGGGTACTCCAGAAGGAATATCAGATTGGGGTTCATAAAAGCTGGTTCAAATTCCAGTTCTGTGATTTACCACTAATCTAATCATGATCAAGACATTTAACGTCTAAATTATATTTTCTTCACTTGTAAAGCGAGGAGGCTGCACTAATAACCTCTAAATTCCAGATCTAAATCTATGCTTAGCCTTCAACTTACTAAATAGGTATTCTCCCTCCCCCCAATAATGATAATTTACATTTATGTAAGTGATTCAGGATTCATAAAAGTCTTTAATAATAATAGTCTTTTGACATAGGGAAAAATATTATTCTAATCTTATAGAAGAGGAAATTGGGCCTCCTGTTTTCATCATATAGTTATTAAGTAATGATGTTAGATTTGAAGACACAGAATTCCTGGCTACAGCATTTCTTTCCATTTAAACTCGTTAGTTCATCTAAACGCAAACAAACAAAAACTTTCTCTTCAATGGAGCCAGTGATTATACTCTATCACATGTGCATAAATGTCTGGAAGTATGTTTGTTGATCAGACTTTGTGATTTGACCAGAGCTGTCCTGGATTTTGATGATTAGCAATATAAGAGTTCTGACACTGGGAAAAATTGAAGGCAAAGGGAAAAGCAGATGGCAAAGGATGAGATGGATTGATAGTATCATGAAAATAATGAACATGACCTTGGACAGACTTTAAGATATAATAGAGGATAGATGAGCCTGGCGTAGTATGGTCCATGGAGCCACAAAGAATCAAACAGAAATGAACATGTGGAGAACAACAGTAATATCATTTCCAAGCAAAAGTTACCAGCAAAATATCCCAAGATTACTCTTGGTTCAAGTAGAGCTGTCACTTGTGGCTACAATACTGTGTAGTGGCATGTGTAGCATTATAACCTACAATATATGTTCTGAGTTTTAACTGGTGATAATTATAAGTAATATAATTTAGGCATATGCCTGCAAATACAAGCATGTAGTTAGCCCTGTCCCTTTAGAATAAGGGGTGAGAATGAGGACAGAGAGTCTCCTTCAATTTCTAGGTATTTCAAAAGAAACCTTCCCATATTTTTGATACTTTTCTCTATGATCATCACAGTCTAAAGTTCAGTCTACCTGCCATCAAGATGGAAAGAACCAAGCATTCTTTTGTCCTTACTCTTTATCCAAGTCTTAACTGTGTGATCAGAATGATAGAATCATTACCTAAAAATCTGTTTCATAACAGAGATACCTTATTTTTTCTTCTCTATTGATTCAAGAGACCACAGTTAGAAGTGTAGAATTGATAAGCAGAAGATAGTATGCATGTGGATTTTCTTCAGGTCAGTAAACTGCCAAGATTATTTCATGGAGTTGTAAGAATAGTTTTTGCCTATAAGTAAAATCCGCCTATTGTACAATCGTCATATTCATAGATAATTTGCTATCGACTTGACTATTTAGGTTAAACACTTGAAAAATCTGTGGTTTTCAGAGAGATTGATAAAATTGAAATTAAGGAAACTATTGAATGACAAATAAAACTAAGAGCTGGTTTGATGAAAAAAGGCAATAAAATAGATAATCCTTTGGTAAATTTGATTTAAAAAATAAAACCAAATTATCAGTATCAAAAATGAAAAGGAGGAATCTACCACTAATGAAGAGAAAATTAAAACAATAGATAGGAACTGTTTTGCCCACCTGTATGCCAAGTCTGACAGTCTAAGTGAAAAACATGAATATTCACAAGAAAAACACAAATTGCTCAGATTAACAGAAGAAGAAATAAAATACTTAACATCATTTTAGAGGAAAAAATGAACAAGCCATCAATGAATTTCCTAAGAAATAATCACCAGGGCCAGATTGATTTTCAAGTCAGTTCTACTAAACTCATAAAGAAAAATTAATTCTAATACTATATAAACTATTTGGAAGATAAAGAAGGAGTCTTACCAAGTTATTTTTATGACAAAAATATGTTGCTGATAACTGAAATGGGGAAAAGCCAAAACAGAGAAAGGAAATTATAGACCAATTTTCCTAAAGAATATTGATGCAAAAATTTTATCTAAAATATTATCAAAGATATTACAGCAATTTATCACAATGATAATACACTATGACCATCTGGAATTTACCAGGAATGCAAGGTTGGTTCAGTATTGTGAAAACTATCAGCATAATTGACCATATCAATAACAAAAATAACAGAAACAATTTGGTAATCTCAATAAATGGAGAAAAACCTTTTTGACAAAATATAGCCCCCATTCCTATTAAAAACAGTAGAAAGCATAAGAATAATGTAGTTTTCATCAAAATTATAAGTAACATCTATATAGAACTATCAGCAAGCATTATGTATAATGGGGATAAACTAGAACCATTTCCAGTAAAATCAGGAATGAAGCAAGGATGTCCATTATATTCAATAATTGTACTAGAAATTGCACTAGAAATGTTAGCTTTAGCAATTAAAGAAGAAAAAGAAATTGAAGAAATTTCTTGAAGAAATGAAGCTATCACTCTTTGCTGATGATATGATAGTATACTTAAAGAATCCTAGAGAATCAACTTAAACACTACTTGAAATAATTAACAACTTTAGCAAAGTTGCAGGAAATGTAAGAACCCCACCTAAATCAGTGGCATTTTTATATATTACTTACACAGCCCAGCAGCAAGAGATAGAGAAATTCCATTTAAAATAACTGTAGACAATATAATGGATTCTACCTGCCAGGACAAACCCAATATAAAAACATTTACCAAACACTTTCCACACAATTAGATCTAGATATAAGTAACTGGAAAAATATCAGTTGCTCATGAGTAGACCAAGCTCATATAATAAAAATGACAATTCTATCTAAATTAATTTATGTATTTAGTGCTATACAAATCAAACTACTAGAAAAGTTTTTAGAGCTAGAAAAAATAATAAGAAAATTCATCTGGAAGAGCAAAAGGTTCAGATTTTCAAGGCAATTAATTAATGAAAAGAAATGCAAGGGAAGGTGGTTTAGCCATAGCAGATGTAATAAATACTATTTTATAAAGCAGCAATCATCAAAACTATGTTGGTACTGGTTAAGAAATAGAGTAGTGGATCACTTGAAAAGGTTAGGCATATAAGACACAGTAGTCAATAGCTATATTAAAGTACTGTTTGGTAAACCCAAAGACTCTACCTTCTGAGATCAGAATTCACTATTCGACAAAAATTGTTGGAAAAACTGGAAAATAGCATGGAAGAAACTAGGCATAGACCAACATCTTACACTGTGCACTAAGATAGGTTCAAAATGAGTACATGATTTAGATGTAAAGTATGATACCCCAAGGAGATAAGGAAAGCAAGAAAAAATTTTACCAGTCAGATTTATGGAGAAGGGAAGAATTTTTAACCAAACAAGATATAGGGAATGAATGATGAAATTATGAAATGCAAAATGAATAATTTTGATTACATTAAATTTAAAAGGTTTTGTACAAACAAATCCAATTCAACCAAGATTAGAAGTGAAGCAGAAAGGTAGGAAACAATTTTTACAATCAGTGTCTCTGGTAAAGGTATCATTTCTAATATATAGAGAAAACTGAGTCAAAATTATAAGACTACAAGTCATTGCCAATTGATAAATGGTCAAAGGATATGAACAGGAAGTTTTCAGATGAAATTAAAGCTATCTATAATATGAAAAAATGCTGTAAATGACTATTGATTAAAAATGCAAATCCAAGTAACTCTGAGGTAACACATCACACCTATGGGGTTGACTAACATGACAAAACAGAAAAAAAATTATAAATGTTGGGGATGTGGGAAAAATTGGAACACATGCATTATTGGTGGAGTTGTGAACTGATCCAACCATTCTGGAAAGCAATTTGGAACTATGCCCAAAGGGCTATCAAATTTTGATGCGCCAATACCATATAAAGCCAGGCACAAGCATCTCTCCTAAGGACTGATTCTATGAATAACTTTAAGGTTCTGATCACATAGTATAGTGAACTGTCTATTCAGCAATAAACTAAAGCAAAGCATTCACAGAAACCAAAGTACAAAATTCACAACAATATCATATAACAACTTATTACTGAAGTGGCCACATAGTCTTAAACAATAGATATCATTCAGTAAATCCTTAACTCAATCATCCTTAAGGGATAAAAAGTACAAAGGTCTTCTACCCCTAGGTCACATTGTCTTAATCTCATCAGTCAAAAAGTATTCTTTAATGTCTTTTGGAGCCTAGCTTCCAATCATCCTTAACTCAATCATCCTTAAGGGGTATAAAGTACAAAGGTCTGCCACCCCATGTCACATTGTCTTGTTTCTTCAGCCATCACTAAGTAGCCAAGTAAAGATTCTTTCATCTTGACTGGAGAATGACTTCAGAACTTTATGGCTCCTCTTCCATGCTCCCATTTCTTGCTTGAATTCACCCAACCATCACCGGGATTCACAGGTATGCAGTTCCCAACTCCTGCACCTGCTCCAAGCTCACAGAAGTGACTAGTCCACTTCAAGTCTTTCCCAGCTTCTGTTTCTGGGAAGACAAAGCTTGAAAGAGCCACAACAATATCTGCACACATTAAGTTTAGCAGAGTTACAACAATGTTCCCATACATTGCCAGCACTATCATCAATTCACTTTCTGCCTGTGAAATCAACACAGAACAGCAGATGGGACCTCTCTCTGAGAAATTAACACAGATCATCAATAAAGTCCCAGGACCTCTGAAAACCTGAGTAACACCCTCTTTCAGGACCTCTGTAAACAAATAGCAGGAAAGTCCTTTTTCAGGACTCTTCAGGACCAGCAGTAAGGTCCCAGGGCTTCTGTAACAATATCACTGTCCTCCATCAGCAGACAGGGATTAGAAAGTAGCATCAACACAGAGAGACAAAGTGCCAGTACCACAGCCATCCTTCCTCCCAGTTTTGCTCAGTCCCAGCTGTACTTGAACTTTTTTATCATCAGCTCCTTCCTGTTCTGCCCTCCACTTATGTTCTTCCTGTTCTGGTCTTTGGCAAGTTCCTCCTCCCACTGTGGGTTTCATGGGTTCTGTTTCTAACAAAGACTTTATATAATCACAGGTGAGACTCAATGATGCTTGAAGAGCTGAAACAAGGAGTTAAGTACAATTTTCCTTGCCATAACATACCACTACTAGATCTGTATCCCAAAGAGATCATAAAAAAGAAAACGATCCATGCATACAAAAATATAAAATAGCACTTCTTCTTTTGGTGGAAAAATATTGGAAATTGAGAGGATGCCCATCAATTGGGTAATGCCTGAACAAGTTGTATATGAAATACTATTGTGCTGTAAGAAATGATAAGCAGGCAGGTTTTAGAAAAATCTGGAAAGATTTATATGAACTGGTGTTGAGTGAAGTGAGTAGAACCAGGAGAATGTTGTATACAGTAACAGCAATATTGTGCAATGATGAACTTTGATATACTTAACTCTTCTCAGCAATACAATGATCTAAGACAATTCCAAAAGACTCACAATAGAAGATACTATCCGCATACAGAGAAAGAATTGTAGAGTCTGAATGCAGATCAAATCATATTATTTTATCCTTATTTGGTGTTTTTCTTTCTTGTGGTTTTCCCCTTTATTTTTTATTTTTCTTTCACAACATGACTAATGTGAAAATATGTTTAATATGATTATACACATATAGCCTCTATCAGATTGCTTGCTGTCTTGGAGAGGAGGAGGGGAGAGAGGGAGGGAGAAAAAAACTGGAACCCCAAATCTTATACAAACCTATTGAAATCTATTACATGTAATTGGAAAAGATGCTATGGAGATGGGAAAATTTTTTAAAAATAAAAATCTGTGGTTTCATAGAGCCATGGTGTCACAGCACCACTAGATCATAGATCTAAATTTGGAAGGCTTCTTAGGGGCTACTTAGTCCAACTCCCATTTTACAGATGATGACACAAGGGTTTTAGATATTTTCTGACTTGCCTACAGTACACATAGAGAAAGTATAAAAAGTGGGATTTGAATACATGGTGTCCTTTACCCAGCAACGTCATCAATACATCATGGAAACAATTATTAAGACATGCTGATTAGGTCCATTACACATCTGAGCTAATTTCTACCAAAGTCCTGCTCCTTTATGTTCTCATGAAGGGCAGATGACATTTTTTGTGTTATCAAAGGCTATAGCAGCTGAATACAGGATTTTCAGGGCTTTATAAAGTTGTAAAGGTTTTGGGTATGCTTCTGACAATAGATTGTATAAACTTTATAATGGTCAACCTAGCCAAGTAGGGAGAGGCTTATCAAAAACAAGTTCACTACTGTGTTATACATCCTTTGGTAATAATTATTGATCAAATTGACAGAAGTACAAGATGACCCTTAGTTCTTTGGAGTTTACTTTCACTTGCTTCTTATGTATGTAGCTCATGATGAGCACATGCAAGAAGACCACAATAAAGATACTTATAACACGCTAATAAACATAGGCATAGGCATACATAGGTATAGATATGCATACATATTTAAATGTAACACCTGCTTCCATAGCCCTTCCACATAGACTTTAAATGCATTTCTGCCTCTGGATCCTTTTTTTTCTTCTTCTTTCCTTCTTCCCTTCCTTTCTTTCTTTCCTTCCTTCCTTTCCTCTTTCTTTCATTTCTTCCTTCCTTCCTCCTTTCCTCCCTTTCTTTTCTCTTTGCTTATTTGCTTGTTTATTTATTCCTTCTTTCCTTACTTCCTTCTTTCCCTCCCCTGCCTTCTTTTCTTCTCTTTCCCCTGCATTCCTCCTTTCTCCCTACTAGCAATTTCTCATTTTTAAAAATACATGCTATTTGAACATTTTGAAGAATTTACAGACAATTTTAATAAGGTACTTAGAAGTGGGAGAGAAAAAATATTACACCAAGGAAACAATGCATATGAACTGCTAAACTTTTATTAGATATCATTCAAATTTCTTCCTTCCTTTATACCATTGTTTTATACCATCGCTTGTTCTTGGATAATTCTTGGAAAATTGAGCAAACAAGACTTACACAACTTAATGGACTCTGATTTGAGTAAATTGATATTTTTAATTAAAGTCAAAGTACTTTCTATTTGTTTTCATGGAAATTTTACTTCCTCTGTTTAAAACAATGATTTTTAAAGTCTTTCTAAAAGTCTCAAAAGGAATTCTAAACATCAAAAAACACTTTAATATAAAATTTAATAATTTGTGTCAGCTAATCATAGACATCTGGAATAAATACCTAAGAATTAAAATGAATTCCCATAATGATAAAAAAATTCAGATAAAGAAATACTTTGTATTTCATGGCACTTAGAACTTAAATAAATTTGAATATGCCACCATGATAAAAGAGATGACCAGTATTTTGTAAATGAAAACATCTCAAAATTCTAGTGACCTATATTCTGAATGGAGACAATGCCCTTGATGATGGCAGCTTTCCATTTAGCAAGGCAAGTCTCACCAGCTATTTGAAGTTTTTCTGGGAATATAACTTAGAAAAAATATTTTCTTGACCAGGCAATTAGGTTCTGTGATTGCATAAGATTACAGGATAAGAAGATTGAAGAGCAGTATTAGCCTGCTCCCTAATTCTAGGTGGAAAAGTAGATAGATCAGTGGGCCTGAAGTGAGCAAGTTCTGAGTTCAGATCTAGCATCAGACACTTACTAGGTTGTGTAACCTTGGGCAAATCGTTTAACCACTGTCTCATTTTCCTCAACTGTTAAATAGTTATAATAACAACACTTATTTCATAGAGCTCTTATGAAGGTCACATGAGATGAATTTGTAAAATTCTTCCCACATTTTTCACATAGTAGGTGTTTTTCACATAGTAGGTGCTCAAAAAAAAAAAAAACATCTATTGCCTTATCTTCCCACATTGATAACTTAATCTTATCTTTTTCTAGTGGAAGGTAAGGGCCAGAGGGAAAAGAAGTACTATTGAGATTACAGAGGATAGAAATTCTCAAGGCATGTAATGAAGATAAAAAATGAAACAAAAAGAATTAAATATAACAGTATCTTAATTAAAAATATTAGACCAAGAATCAAGACAATAATTAGTCATTTCAACTCACTTCTTTTAATATAGAAAAGGAAAGACGAGCAGAAAACTTGCATTTTTGGATAAAAAGAGAGAATTTTAGAAAAAAAAGTGCTTCGTCATTGCCAGGGAGAAGGAATAATTGGAAAGCTAAGCATATGGGTTAGAACAGAGGGGAAAAATTAGACAATTTACCACAACAATAAGGCATTTCACAAATAATTCTTCTTCCTTCCTTCCTTCCTTCCTTCCTTCCTTCCTTCCTTCCTTCTGTTCTTTCTTCTTCTTCTTCTTCTTCTTCTTCTTCTTCTTCTTCTTCTTCTTCTTCTTCT
>NW_027185764.1:1190876-1271542 GCF_028583685.1 Petaurus breviceps papuanus
CTTCTTCTTCTTCTTCTTCTTCTTCTTCTTCTTCTTCTTCTTCTTCTCTCCTTTTCTCCTCCTTCTTTCTCTTCCTCCTCCTCCTCCTCTCTCTTTCCCTTCTGTTTGTTCTTTATCTCTTTCTCTCATCCTTTTGTATCTACTTTTTATATTAAATATAACTGCTTACTCTAAGTCCTTGAGAGTAGACTCCTTTTTAATTTTGTTTGTAGTCCCAGAACTAAGCACATAGTAAGGCTGACACATAACATTTGTTCATTGATTATCTTATAAGACAAACTAATTTTTTTTTCCATAGGTGCATTAGATATCTACCAAAACTCTTAATAAGATTGATCCCCAACATCTAAAGCAGATTTAGTCTTGAGAATTCAAGAGACATTTTGATTCTTGACAAAATATTTTCTTGGTTAATAACAATAATAGAATTTTAGGGCTAAAAATAATCTCCATTAAATTCCTCATAAAATAACCAACTTTTTAATCTAATTATTCCTTTTCATGAAAATATGTTTTAGTTTGATATCTTTATGATTTAATTTAGTGAAAGAAATTGGTATATAACTGGATGGTAGAATTTCAAGTGTACAACCTTTTGTCCAAGAAGAAAGGAGCACACTTTGTGAGTTGTTGGGTAAAATATTCACAATATAATTTTCCCCAAGTTTAAAGACCTCAAGTTCATGAGTCTCTTGCAACATAAGCAAAGCACATATGTTCCTGGGAAGAAATTAGTTAACAGTAACCTTAAGCAAATTACTTATTCTCTGAACTTCATTTCCTTCATTTTATTAAATGAAGAGTTCGGGGTAAGATCTAGTTCTTTACCTTTGCCAAATAACATAAATTAGCACTGTTACTTATAGCCTAACCCCCTTTTAAAAACAGATTGCATATGTTTATTTATTTGTCTCTCTGGCAAAAGGAATAAATCTCCAAGGGGGAGAAAAAAGTGACCTTGTATTTTTATCTATAAAATAATAATATGTTATTTTCATGGTACTTTTATGCTGTTTTATTTTTATAGGAAGTGTTTTAATAAAATAATTATAATTTAAAGTTAGTCTTTCAAGATTAACACATATTTTACATTTTAATATATGCCAAACCTGTATAGAAATATTCTCATTGACACAGAGAACTCACAATGAGAAAACTCTACCAATGCACATAGACAAGTATCCTGCAATCTTGAACAATGACCTAGATCAGTGACTTTTATAGGGTCACATTGTCAATAAATGTCATCATTAGGACTTGTTTACAGGTATTTCTGACTCTAACTCTGACTATCTATGCATTATTCCAGACTACTTTTATAAATTGCACAATATAGTTTTAATGTACAAGTTACATTTATTAGATACATAGGAAAGATTGACTGAGAAAATACCTTTTGAATTAGTGAGGAACTCTAGCCATACATCTCCGAATATAGGCTATGTATTTCTCCTTGGATGTCCTATCAAGACTCACTCCAACATATCCAAGTCTAAACTTACCCTTCCTCCCAACTTTCTTATTTTTATCTAGAGACCTAACTCTTTATCAATTTTTTTCGGTCATAACAAGGAAGACACCTTTGCTTCTTAACTCTTCATCCCAAATCAGTGGCTAAAATATTTTTCATTCATTCCCCTTTTGTCACATAGCATAAACTTTAACTCAGCCTCATCATCATTTGAATAAAATATCATAATACATTCCAAATAGGTCTCTTTTCCTCTCATTTGTTTATTATATATTTCATGTTCCACACAACTGTCAAAATATTCTTAAAATCTAGATCTGAGGGGTGGCCAGGTGGCTCAGTGAATAGAGCACTGGCCCTGGAGTCAGAAGGACCTGAGTTCAGATCCATCCTCAAACACATAACACTTACTAGCCATGTGACCTTGGGCAAGTCACTTAATCCCAATTGCCCTGCCCTCCTTCCTCTATAAAAGCAAAATAAAACAAAACAATACAAAAATCTAGATCTAATGTCCATGCTTAAAATCTTCAGTAGTGTTATCCTTATTCATCTTTCAACTTTATTCTGCGTGTCCCAACTGCTTCCAGGTTTTATTGCTTTTATGTTTCCAATATCTCTCTTTTACAACTCCTCTCTATTCACATAGTCATCACCCTCTTGGAAACACTTTTCATCTCACCATAGGATTGTTTCAAAAGCTATCTGGCTGGTCTCCTTCTCTTATCTTTCTCTAATGCAGGTCATCATCCTCTAACCTGTCAAAATTATACTCTTATAATTGAGTTCTAACCATATATTGCCCCTCTCAACAAACTCCAGTAACTATATATTATCCAAAGGACAAAAGAAATGTTTTTTTTTCTCATTTAAACCTCTTCACAACCTGACCCATTCCTACCTTTCCAGTTCTCTTTTATTTTACCTCTTTCCATTTTATTCCTTTCCAATAGCACAACACTCCATCTTTCAACCCCATGCCTTTTCACAGCTATCTTCCATGCCTAGAATAACATCCCTCATCACCTCTGCCTCCTCATTTCATTGGCTTTCTTCAAGTCCTAGCTCAAATTCTATCTTTTCAGAGGCCTTTCTTATACCATCCTCTAATTCTTCCTTCTGAAATTATTTTCTCTTTGCTCTGTATAAATCTTGTATGTAGTTATTTGCATGTCATCTTTCCAATTAGAATGAGATGTCCTTGAGGGCAGGGATTTATCTTGGTCTTTTTTTGTATACACAAAGTTAACCACAGTGTCAAGGAAATTAACAAATGTTTGTTGAATGAATAGCTCTATGTTGCCCATGGAACAAAATAAAATCCCTCAGGTCACCAACTCAGGATTTTCACAGTCTAGATTCAGCATTCTTTCCCAGCCTCATTTCATGAACCCTCCTTTATGTAAGTGAACCAAAATCAACCATTACCTGTTTCTCAAACATGACATCCCACCCTCATATCCCCACTTCCTGAAGACTTATGTGTATTTACACAAACTGTTTCACTTTCCTCATGGTAGAAACCTAAAGTTCTTTTTTATTTGCTTGTTTCAAGATTCATATTTTGAAATGAGATACAATTTCAAAAAGCGTTATCTTCCCTCAAGGCTTAATTCATATGTAACCTTGTCCATGAAGCCTTCCCTGACTCCCACAGCTTTCAACTTTCACTTTCCTAGAGAACTTCATCAGATAACTCATTTGTTCTCTCTGCTCCTTACATTGGATTAAACTTACCTGTGCAAATATGGCAGCCTCCTAATAATAAAACCATCTTTCACCTTAATTATTGCAAAAGCCCCCTAAATGGTCATTCCGTCTTCAGTTTTCACCTTTCCACTTCAGTCTCCATACAGATCACAAACTGATATATCTAAAACTAACTCTTTTCACTAACAGACTGAATTCTGAGTTCCTGTTCTTTAATGTATTTATTTCATTTCAGAACATGTATTTCCAAATACATTCCAAATACATCCCTCACCCTCTCCTGATTTCTGATACTTCATTTTCTGTTTCCCTGCCTTTGTACAAAATGCTTCCTGTGCTTATAATGCATTCCTTCTCCACCTTTCTTCTTAGACCTTTTAGCTTATTCTAAAACTATATGCAGGTGCTTCCGCCTGCAGGAAGCTTTGCTTGGACTCTTTAGTTCTTAGTGCTCTCCTTGTTCAAATTTTTTGTTATCATAGTCATTGTTTTTGTTCAGTTGTGTCTGACTTTTTGTGACTCCATTTGGAGTTTTCTAGGCAAAGGCACTGGAGTGGTTTGACATTTCCTCCTCCAGATCATTAAAACCAAGACAAACAGGTTTAAATGACTTGCCCAGGGTCTCACAGCTAATAAGTGTCTGAATCCATATTTGAACTCAAGTCTTTATGATTCAAGGTCAAGAACTCTATCTACTGTGCCACCTAGTCCTGCCCCCCCACCTCGTATTCCACGTTTACTTATCTGTTTTCATATCCTCCAGTAAAATGTAAACTCAATGAGAGCAAATAATGTTTTCCACTTCTGTCTTTATATCCCGGGTGCCTGACATATTGCTTTGCATATAGCTGAGTGTTTAATAAATGCTTGTTAAATATAAGGGAATTGGTTTGAATTCTTTTAGGTGGTCTGAATTTAAGGGAAAGGTAAAACACCAGTTATAATTTTGGTTTCATACTTATTTTTGGAATTTGAGGAACTCTATTGTTTTGTCTAGCGATATCAACTATTCCCCAATTTCTTGATTTGTTTCCATTGTTAATGTTCCCTTTAATACATTTTGCTTTTCCTCCTCTTTTGTTTGTCCCTTTTATTTCTTTCTTTTCCTCCTCTTCATATGATAATATACCAATATGAGATAGAAAAAATTTTGACATTGATTTAAAGGGGGTGGCAAATAGTAAGATAGGCTGATGGATGGATAGATGAGAGTGTGTTCCTAAATGTATGGATGAATGGCGTATCCTTATTCATTGACACTTTATTAAAAGATTGTTGCCCCTAGAAGTTCTTAAAGGGGCCGTGACCCAGAGTGGAACTTGAATGAAAATTGTCTCACAGAGAAATTTTGGTTTGACCCTCTTAACTTCTGTTATCTTAGTTAGGTCCAGAACTAAAGGAATCCCCTTATTTCTACGAAGTCTATGAAAATGGAATAGAATGAGAAGATCAAGGAGTTGTTTCTCTTTGTATCAGTGGATCCATTTCTGCTTCCTTTTCTCTTTCAAAACTGAGGGAAAATGTGAGAGACTACCTTTAGAGCATTATACATATACAGTAATCTATTGTGTAATCTCTAAAGCTTAATATTAGTGATTAAAGACCACAATTTGGCTTATGGACTCTTCTTTCCTGTATTGTTTGAGGGCTCTTTCAGGAGCACAGGCCACTGGATAAGAAAATACTTTATGGGGAAAAAGAAGAAACAGTTATATTTCAATACACAATGGTATAGTGTAACCCAAGGTTTCCCCTATTGCTGGTCCCTTAAAGGATTAGTGAAGGCAGCTCATCAGTCTCAGATCAAACACCACCATTTCCAGCTCACAGACAATAGAGCATCAGTGTGGACGATCATGGTACTGATTATGTGCCATCTATTGGGAAATCCTCATGGCACAGAGAAAGTTACAAATTATCCTGGGACTGGTTGGAAATTTGGCAGAAAAAAAAAGTAATTCAAAAAATATAATGGTGATTATATCCTGTGGTCAGGAAGCAGAGATAAAAGGATCTCTTTTGACCTTGTGACAATGGTCATTGATTATCTTGCAGTGAAAATGAGAGGGTAGAGTTCCTGGATGAACTTCAATTATGTTTCTGTGTTAGCTTTGGTTCTTACAGAGTTTCTTTTTCCTGTAATAAGTCCAGAAAACATGATTTAAACAGGATCCTTTCCCTGAAGACTGAACTCTTAATTCAATGTTGTGGATTGATAATGAATGACTATTTCTTCTTTTCTTAAAAGATTAATAATAATTACATCACCAGAGCTCATCTGCTTGATCTTCTACACATCTGCCATTCAGATTATCTGCCACAGGCTCAAAATCTCTACCTCCTCTGAGAGCAGGTACTAAATAAGGTGAGGTGCCTTCATAAAACAAAGACTAAAAGCAGTGGGGGTGGAATCCCTGCTTTATTTTCACTAATCAGAGATTCCAGTGACCAGTCAATTTGTGCACCCCTCATGTCTAAGGGATTATGTTAAGAAGTCTGAGGCTACTAAAAGCTGTTCAGACAAGCCTTCTGTGTTTGCAGCTGCTCCAAAAGCCAGTTATATTAGATAATATGGTTCTATAAGTAAATAAGATGATGAGAGTTTTGAGGGTTGATACAGTGATGCTTTATACATTCCTTAGGTTAAATGGACAAGGTTCTATGCTGCTATCTGAGCACAAATATATTTTAAATCCAGAAAACAGTCAGATAAGATTTTAGGCATTTTGACGTAGTGTTGCTAGCAATCACTGTTCATAATATGCTATAGGCTCTTTTTGCTCCATGTGCATCTGTTCATTATAGAGGCAGCTAGGCAGCACAGCACCAAGAGCACTGGGCGTGGAGTCAGGAAGACCTGTGTTCAAATTTGACTTTAGTACTTTTCTAGCTAAATGGCACTGGATGAATCTTTCAACCCCTGCCTGCCTCGTTTCTGACTTGCAAAATATGAAAAATAATAACACCTATTTTTCATTGTTATTTTGAGAATCAAATGATATAATATGTTATTTATAACATGCTTAAAAACCTTAAAGTACTATGTAAGTGGTAGCTATTGGTATTGTTCTATGTGTGATCCACTGATTTTTTAACTCTTGGCATTCTGTTATTTGTAATTGTGTAATAACAACAGAAAGATGCTGTCAGACTTAGAATCCTAAATGGAAGAGTACAGGTAGGAACTTACCTAAACCCTAACTATGTTCCCCTCAGAACAACTTTAAAATAATGCCTCAAATTGAATTCTGGAGCAGAAGAGCCAACAAAAGGCCAGCATGAAACAATTTTTGAGCCCAAGGCAATCTGAGAAGTCAGCAAGAAAGGTCTGTCATTTTGGGGTGATAGGGCCAGAGAGCAATGTGGGCTGCACAAAAGCAAAGGCCAGGAGCAGGCCTTAGAGGCAGCTGCAACAGCAGCAGCTTCAGGAGCTCTTGGCATGTGAATATTAAAAGCATCAGACAACCGGTCAGAAAGAGATTACAAGATTTTGTGACACTGGTTGCAGGACCCTGTGGCATTGCCCATACAAAGTTCTGAGATCTAGTTTCAGGGCAAACAAGATAATGACAGTGTTGTGAAATGACAAGTAGATCATTTTGATCATACCAAATTAAAAAAAAAAAGTTTTGCAGAAACAAAACCAATGCAACCAAAATTAGAAGTAAAGCAGAAAATTGAAGGAAAATTTACAGCAAATATCTCTGATACAGGCCCCATTTCTCAAATATATAAAGAACTGAGTCAATTTTTTAGATAATGCAAGCCATTCCCCAACAGATAAGTGGTCAAAGGATACAAACAGGTTGTTTTAAAACAAAGAAATCAATGTTATGTCATATGAAAAAAATGCTCAAATCACTATAGATTAGGGAAATGAAAATTAAAACAAGCTGAGGTACCACATCATATCTATCAAATTGGCAAAAAAGAAAATGATAAATTTTGGAGAGGATGTGGGAAAATTGGGACATTAATGCAGTGTTGTGGAGTTGTAAACTGATCCAATCATTCAGGAGAGCAGTTTGGAACTATGCACAAATGACTAAAAAATATCTGTGCATACCCTTTGATCCTGCAATACCACTGCTTGGTCTATGTCCCAAAGAGGTAAAAAAAAATGCGGGGGGTGGGGGGTGATGGACCTATTTGTATAAACATAGTGATAACAGCCCTTTTTTCTGCTAAGAATTGGAAACAGGATACATTTCAATTGGAAAATGGCTGACTAAGTTGAGGCATATGCTTGTAGGGGAATATTATTGTGCTATAAGGCACAGGAAGCATTTCATAAAATCCTGGAAGACATACATAAACTGATATAAAGTGAAACAAACAAAACCAGGAGAATATTATTCACAGTAACAGTAATATTGTAAGATGATTTGGCTACTCTCAGCAATGTGGTTATCCAAGACATTTCCAAAGGATTCATGATGAAAAATGCTATATGTCTTCAGTGAAAGAATTGATATAGTTTGAATACAGACTGAATCATACTACTTTTTTCCTTCCTTCCTTCCTTTATCAAATCTTCTTGCACAAAATAGCTCATATGTATATATGTTTTACATGATAGCATATGTAAAACCTGTATCAGACTGATTACCATCTGAGGGAGGAGGAAGAGGAGAGAGAGATAGAATTTAGAAATAAAAACTTTGAAGAAAAAAGATAATGAATGTTAAAAATGTTTTTACGTGTATTTGGGAAGTGAATAAAATATTATTTTAAAAGAGAAAGAAAAACATAAACACCATCTCACTTGGAATGAAAAGGGGGGAAGTTATTCAATCAGCATGGAATAGGGATTAAAATTTTTTTGAAATAATAAAATAATAGCAAGCAGAATCAACCAAATATCAAAAATGGCACAAAAATCCGATGAATAGAAGGATCACTTAAAAAGACAAATTGACCAACTAGAAAAAGAAGCAAAAGTTCACTGAAGAAAATAATTCCTTAAAAATTAGAATTGTATAAGTGGATACTAATGACTCCATAAGATATCAAGAAAAAATATCAACCAAAGTGAACTGGATGAGAAAAACAAACAGAAAAAAAAATGTGAACTGTCTTATTTTTTTACAAAATGACCTGGAAAATAGATTGGGGAGAAATAATTTAGGACTTATTATACTATCTAAAAGCCAAAAAGTTAGATATAATCTTTTAAGAAATTATCAAGTATATCTACCCTGATATCCTAGAACCAGAGGGTAAAATAGAAATTTAAACAACCCATTTATCATCTCCTGAAAGAAACCCTAAAAGGAAATCTCCAAGCAATGTTGTAACCAATATCCAGAGCTCTCAGGTCAAGGGGAGAAATATATTACAAGTAATCAGACCAAAAGCAATTCAAATATCATGGAGCCACATTCAGAATAAGAAGAAATTGAGCAGTTTTGACTTTAAATTGGAGAACCAATATGATATTGTGAAGGACAAAAGAACTAATTACAACCAAGAATAACCAATCAAACTAAATCCTTGAAAGGAAAAAAGGATATTTAGTGAAATAGAGGAATTTTAAGCATTCGTTATGGAAAAAACAGAACTGAGTACAAAACTTAACTTGCAAATATGGTTCTTAAGAGAAGCATTAAAAGGTAAACATGAAAGAAAAATCATAAAGGAATCAATAGAGTTGAAAGTTTACATTTCTACACGGGAAGATGATATTTGTAACTCCTTAGAACTTTATTATTATTAGGGAAGTTAAAAGCAAAATTTGAAACTTACTGTCACCAGGAATTGCCTCAAAGATGGAATAGCATGCATGTTTATTGGGTTATAAATAATTTGGCTATATATAGGTTAGAAATCTATTTTTGGAAGTAGGAAAGAAAGAAGATGGGTGAGGGGCTGATAGGAGAGCAGATGAAGGGAGGCAATGAACATTAAAAAAAACTTTTGAGGAGGGATAGGTAAGAGAGAGAGAGAGAGACAGAGAGAGAGAGAGAGAGAGAGAGAGAGAGAGAGAGAGAGAGAGAGAAGCATAAATTGGGGGAGGGAATAGGATACAGGGAAATACAGTTAGTAATCATAACTGAGAGTGTGAATAGGCTGAACACACCCATAAAGCAAAAGCATATAGGATAGAAGGTAGGACAGTGGATTGAAAACCAGAATCCAACCATATGATATTTACAAGACACACACTTGAAAGACAGAGAAAAACAAAGAGTAAAAATAAATAAATGCCTGGAAAAGAATCTATTATATGACAAAAGAAGTAAAAGAAACAAACAAACAAGGGCAGCAAGCATGATCTTAGACAACACAAAAGCAAAAATAGTTCTAATTAAGATATAAGCAGTAAAAATCC
Organism: Petaurus breviceps papuanus; assembly: GCF_028583685.1. Taxonomy (NCBI): domain Eukaryota; kingdom Metazoa; phylum Chordata; class Mammalia; order Diprotodontia; family Petauridae; genus Petaurus; species Petaurus breviceps. The sequence goes on from NW_027185764.1 coordinate 1,200,389, forward strand.
ATTATATTAAAAGTTATCATAGATAATGAAGAAATATCAATATTAAGCATATGTGCACCAATGGCATCATATCCAAATTTTGAAAAGAAAAGTTAAATGAGTTACAGTAAGATGTAGATAATAAAACTATACCAATGGGGAGACTCACCTGCCCACTTTCAGAATTACATAAACCTAACAAAAAATAAGAAATAATTTAAGGAGATGAATAGAATTTTAGAAAAGTTAGATGTAATAGACCTGTGGAGAAAATAAAATAAGGACAGAAAGGAGTTAACCTTTTTTGCCCAGCTGTACACAGTTCTTTCACAAAAATTCACCATGTATTGGTACACAAAAACCTGAAAACCAAATGTGGAAAAACAGAAATATTAAATGCATCCATTTCAGATCATCCTACAATAAAAATTACACTCAGGAAAAGAATGGAAACATAGATAAAAACTAATTGAAAACTAGTTATCTAATATGCAAAAAACTGAGTAAGTCAAAGAATAAATCATAAAAATAATAATTCATTTCATTAAAGAGGATGACAACAATAAGACAACATATCAAATTGCATGTGATACAGACAAAGCAATGCTTAGGGGAAATTTTATATTGCTAAATAAATGATTACATTTGTAAAATAGAGGTACATTCAAAGAATTAGACATGCAAATAAAAAAAAAAAGTTGAAAATCCCCGATTGAACACCAAATCTGAAATCCTGAAAATCAGAGGAGAGATGGACAAAATTGAAATTAAGGGGATCATTGAACTAATAAATAAAACTAGGAGCTGGTTTTATAAGTAAAATAAATAAACCATTGCTTAGTTTGATTAGAAGGAAAAAGAAGAAAACCAAATTACAAGTAGCAAAAGTGAAAAGGGTGAATTCACCACTAATGGAAGTGAAAATAAAGGAATTATTAGAAACTAGTTTGCCCAATAATATGTCAACAAAACTAACACCTAAGTCATATGGATAAATATTTACTAAAATATAAATGAGACAAATGAACAGAATAAGCAAATTAAGAGATCATGGAATATTTTATGTCCAATATCTATTGGATAAAATAAGAATTTATGACAAAAAAGAGATAGAAACCACCGGGGAATATAAAATGGAAAATTTTGATTGCATCAAATTAAAAAGTGTTTGCCAAAACAAAATCTATGCATCCTAGATTAGAAGGAAATTGGAGGAAAATTGAAGCAAATTTCTCTGTCCAAGCTTTAATTCCTCCACTATATAGAGAATTGAATGAAATTTATAAGAATATATGTCATTCCTCAATTGATAAATAGTCAAAAGCTTTGAATATGTTAGGTATTTTTTTCAGAAGAAGAAGCCAAAACTATCTGTCATCAAAAAAAAATGCTCTAAATCACTGATGATTAGAGAAATGCAAGTCAAAACAACTTTGACATACTACTTCACCCATATCAGAGTGGCTGATATGATTTTAAAAAAGAAATTATAAATTAAGAAAATGAAGAAACAAAAATGATAAATGTTGGCAGAGATGTGGAAAAAATAGGGACACTAATGCACTATTCTTACCTGATCCACTCATGCTGGAGAGCAATCTGGAACTATGAACAAAGGGCTATTAATAAAACTGTGCATACCCTGTGTCCCAGTAATACTAGGGTTATTTCCAAAAGACATCAAAGAAAATGGAAAACAACCTATATGTACAAACATTTATAGTTAATCTTTGTTGTTGTTGTGGCAAAAATTAGAAATTCATAGGATGCGCATCAACTGGGGAATGACTGAATTAGTTGTGGTATATGATTGTGATGGAATACCATTGTGCCATAATAAGTGATGAGCAGAATAGTTTCAGAAAAACCCTGAGAGACTAATATGAAGTGAAATGAGAAGAACCAGAACAACATTGTATACAAGAACAGCAATATTACATGATTATCTGCAATGATTGACTTAGCTATTCTTGGCAATACAAATATCGAATACAATTTCAAAAAGCTTATGATGAAAAATGTTATCCACTACCAGAGAAAGAACTGATGGAGTCTTAATTTAGATCAAAGCATCTTTTTATATTTTATTTTAATTTTTTTCTATATTTTTATTTGCAAAATGTCTAATATGAAAATATAGTTTGCATGACTTTACATGTACGATCTACATCAAATTACTTACATTCTCAAGGAGGAGGAAGAGGAAGAAAAGAGGTAGAGAATTTGGAATTCAAAAATTTAAAAATAAAATGAATATTATTTTAACATATAATTAAGAAATATTTATTGAAATAGATGAAAAATATATTGGAGAAAATAAAATATATCCCAAACTATAAAACATGAATTATATTGGTGTTAAAGACAGAATTGTATTTGAGAGAAATAATTGTAGTCACTGAAAGTGCTGTACATTTTCCCAATTACTTTTCTCCATTCAAAAAATGGTGTTAAAGTTATCAAAGAGATGTGTAGCCAGAAAAGGAGGCTGGACAAAACATATAATGATTGGAAGGAAGATCATCCTGAGTACTTTTTGGATACCTCATGTTGTAAGGAAATCCTCACATTAGATTAAGTGAACACATTCTATACCATATGCAGGGTATAGCCAATAATATAGGAAATTAAAATGTGGATGGGTTTTAAACTACAGAATTTAGAACTCTGGATTTTACTTCCCCATGACATAAAAAACAAGAAAATAGTTTTTTACTTTGATTAAATAATGTTTAATATCAACAACAAACTGCCTATAATGACAACGTGGAAGAGAAGAAAAAGCGATAATCCAGATGTAAAGAAATGCTGGATTCAAGTCCTATCTCTGGCACAGGAGCTCAGTGCTCTACACCAGAGCTGTTAAACCCTCTTTTGATTGCAGAACTGGATTATAATATAATTGGGGGAAAGTTAACAAAATTTAAAAACACAATAAGACATAGATAACATTGTGTTTTCAAACCAAGTCAATATATGGCCATCAAGAGAGATTAATGGTTCCCAATTTCGATTTGTGTTTGACCCTACTGCTCTATACAACTTTTCAAGAACATAAGTTTCTGAGAAGTTACAGACCTACATCGGTAGAGGAAATTCTTCACCAGGAACTTCCAATCCCAATGAAATGGCACATGTGGTCCCCATCCGTTACTATTACTGTATTGTCTCATTCTACTTCAAGAAGATGTATCTTCCTGAAGAGGCTGGTTAAGCAGATGGAAAAAAAAATCTATATTTTAGACAAAGAACTAGATTTTGTTAGACTTAAATTTCAGTTCTCTTTTACAAGTTACCTTTGGAATATAAATGCCACCATCTTTCATGGTTATGAATGAGTCTTGTTTGTTTGTTATGTATTGTTCTATATGTGCTGCCAAGTTTTTATTACCAGATGTAGTCATTGCCATTTGTTTACCTATGTAGAGGATGTATTTTTGTTTTGGCTCCTTTCAAATTAGGAAACTATTAAAATGGGCATCTTGTTTTAAATCAATTACTGGTTGGTGTTGACAAGTGATTACAGTTTGAGTATCACATAGTGAACATTTGGAAAATCCTTAAACCTTCATACTTTGTATGTTACTGCAGGTGTTGTTTTCTTAGTAAGTAAATGCAGAGGAAAAAAGATGTCATTCTCCTGCACTCCCCATCTGTGGATAAGCATCCTATGTGTGAAAGATTTCTCCTAACAGAGCTGAATGTCCCAGGTCAATTAAGTGAAATGAAGTAAGGGTAAAAACATTATAAAGCATCAGACATTTCAACAGTGGTTCCAGGAAACATTTACTAAGCATTTAATAGATTAAGTCAAGTAAAAAAATATTAAGTTCCTACTATGTGCCAAGTACTTCTAATTCCAGGAGAAATGAAGAAAGTTAAAAAGCAACACATAGTCTCATGGGGGAAACAACATAAAAACAAATAGGTACAAACAAGATAAATGAAGGATAAATTGGAGATAATCTCAGAAGGAAGGCATGGCAATTAAAGAAGACTGGGGATAATTTCCTTAAGAAGATGTGGCTTTGACTGAGACTTGAAATAAGCCAGGAAAACTAGGAAGCAGAGAGGAAAAGGAAGGGAGTTTGAGGCATGGGAGACAGCTGCTGAAAGTGCCCAGAATCAGGAGGTGGAGTGTCTTATGTGAGGAATGGCCAGAAGGCCAGTGTTACTGGATCACAAACTATATGGAAGGGAGGAAGGTAGAAGAAGATTGGAATGATAGAAATGATCCAAGTCAAGAAAGGATTTAAAAATCAAACAGAGGATTTTATATTTGATCTGTGAGATAAAAGGGAGTAAAGGGAGTTTATTGAATATGAGAGTAGCATGGTCAAATTTGCTCTTTAGGAGGATCAGTTTGAAAACTGAATGGAGTATGGACTAAATTTGAAAAGAGATTTAAGGTAGGAAGAACAATCAACAGGCTACTGCAATAGTCATGAATGAGGTGATAAAATCATAAACTAAGAGAATGGTGGAAGCATCAGCAAAAGAAGGAGGTATATGTAGGAGATAGAGCGAAAGCAGAAGTGACAAGTTTTGGCAACTGAATGCATATGGCAGACGGGAGAATGAGTAAGGACTCAAAGATGATATGGTTTCTGGTGATATGCATTTTTCTCTTCTATATGCCATGAAGGTTAGACTAGCTCATTTTAACTCCCCTTCCAGCTATAGGTCTGTGATCTTATAATAGGGAGGGAGACTGAATAAAAAAGTAGTTCTTTTCCTCATGGAGCTTGAATCCTAAAAATAAGCCCAGGTATGTATTTCAGTCATATACAAACAAGGATATGATTAATGACATAGGGTGGGTAGCCTGGGAGATTCAGAGATTGAGAAATTATTTGGGGCTTCAAATTCTGGAAAGTTCTGTGAAGTAGTTGGTCACTGAAGGATGAGGTACTACTTTTCAGGAATGGTGGAAGCAACTATTGAATGCATGTAAGAATGATGAATCAGAGGAGATCAAGCTCTAAACTCTTACTCTGCAACTTACTTTCTATACAACCTTACAAAAGTCACTTCATCTCTCAGTTTCCTCATTCATAAAATTAGCAGGCTGTGCCAGATGAGCTCCAAGGTTCCTTCCAATTTTAAAGTTTTGTGTGTCTATGAATTTTATGAAACTGAAAAGAATGCTATAACCCAGGCTCATTGTTTATAATATAGTGTATGTGTAAGGGAAATGAAAGAAATCTATAACTTGTTGAGCTTTGGATGAATCTAAGGCATTTATGTAATATTTGGTGAGAAATGGGATTTCTTACTGAAAGTCAAAGTATTTCCTTAAACTTGGCAGAGAACATTCACTTCCACAAACATTTATTTAACATTTCATATGTACAAAGTACTGATTAGGGATATTCAAATGCTATAATTCTTCCCTCAAGGGATTTATTAAATAATGGAAGATCAAAGCACACACAATGGTAAGGGAGGGAAGGAGTAATGAAATAAGCATTTTTATAGTGCCTACATGGTACATACTTTAGAAATATCATGTAATGGTGCTGAGGTAAGTCCTTCCTAAAATTCCCTTGGAATTACCTTAGTTCTGGGAATAAATAATTTGGCCCTTTTTAATATTAAGCTTCTGCAGTACCTTTTAGGAATTTTCATATTGTAAAAACATGTCTAATTTCTTATATACTTAAATGATTCCTACAGGTCCCTATTCCCACATTTGAAATCTTACTTCTATTAACAGACAGTATTAATCTAACAAAAACCAAGCATTAATTAAGTCCCTATTATATTCCAGGCACTGTTCTGGGGGCCGCAGACACAAAGACAAAAGAGTTCTTGCCTTAAAGGAGTTTATTCTATTATATTCTGTCAGGGGAGACAATAAATATATATAAAGATATACATGAACCAAAACAAGGTAACTGTCAAGGTTTGTGTTTGCACACATGCATACATGCATATATGTATAGATCTATATGCCAGTTTGCCTGGACTGTTGAATAGGTGAGGGGAAGTGATAAGACCACAAAGGTAATTTATAAATCAGTTGGGAAGGATTTAAATGCCTAACAAAGGAGTATATATTTGATCCTAGTATTATACAGAGCCCCCTGAGCTTTTTGGAAAGAGAAGTGACAAGGTCATGAAGAAATTTACTGCTCTGTTGTTTGTCCTTCCTTTTGGAAGTTGACCAATGCCATCACCATACTGGAGTCAAAGTACAGTATGTTCAGCTGGTACTGATCAGGCCAATATTAGTTCAGAAGGAACTTAGATATATAGGGCTGTAATGGTAATGGAAATTTGAAGATCTTCCCTACCCCTTCATAAGCCTAATTGAATTTGAGACCCTTCCCTGATTTGAAAATATACTGTGTCCCTGAAGAGCCTGAATGTGGTCACATGGAGTCTGTGGTGGGAGGAGAATGCTGACGGGTGAAGCGGAGCCCAATAGAAGTTTGCTTAGGAGGCCTGTTTTTCAGGAAGGGCACACCTTGTTACTCTGTGACTAGGCAGTGGGCCATGAAGGTTGTGATGTTCTCTGACCCTGGAGAAGGCTATATACATACTCTAAGGTGAAGTTTGCTTTGGGGCTCACTTTGGAAAGAGTTGTGTGATTTGACCAGATGAGACTTTGCAAAGCTGTTGAGCCCCCTGGCTTTGAAAACCCAGATGTTGGTGCTTCTTTCTCTGGTGACTAACTGTATGGATGTAAGGGTCAGACAGCTGGAAGCCCTGTCTCTTGGTCTGTTGAATTGTTTTATTTTCTCCATTTTTGTCACTTGTAACTTCTGTTTGCATTCTCTGAAGTTCAGGGTGCTGACTTTTTCCCCTGAACTAGGTAAATGATATATGTTTGATTAAAGTAAGATTGTTAACACTTTTTGAGTTGCCTTCCTTTAGAAAAGCAGATCAAACAACCTGTGCTAGCACCAATCCTGGCTATGCTGGGGTGCTTGCTGCTACAAAAGCACACGTGGTCTGTTAGAACATTTAGAGTGGAAGTGACTCTCAATTTGGGCAGCTCTTATTTCTTTGTTCCTCTACAACTGTATTTTGCTCATGGAGTAGAGTGCCTTCTTTAATGCAGTCATACTATGCTTGAGTCCTGTGCAATGTTTCCCATGCTTCACAGTCAATAATAAAACTCTACAGAAATACCTTGAGAGTGCCTTTCTACCACTTCTACTGACCACCATGTTGATGCTTGTCCTGTGTGAGTTCTCTGTAGAATTGTTTTTTTGTGCAAGCAAGCATTTGACATTGGCATAATGTGACCAGTCCAACAGAGTTGGATTCTCTGCAATAAAGTTTGAATGCTTGGCAGTTCAGTTCTAGAGAGGACTTCATTGACTGGTACCTCATCTTGCCCAGATAATCTTTGGAACCTTCCTAAGATGATTCAAGTGGAAGCAGTTCAGTTTTTTGGCATGGAGTTGATAAGACTGTCCATTTTTTTTATAGATATACTACAATGTAGTCAGCACAATGGCTTTGTAGAACTTCAGTTTGGTATACAGCCTGATACCTCTTCTCTCCTACACTTTCTTTTGGAGCCTCCCAAATGCTGAGCTAGCTCTAATATGTGCATCGTCTTCATCATATGTAGCATAGTTGGAGTTAGAAGAATCGTGAGGCAAGGAGACAAGATAGCAGGCTCTTGAAGTAGTCCATGAAAAAGTAATGAAGGCCTGAGATGGAGGTCATGTGTAGTCAGAATCAGAGAAAAACAGATAGACATGAATGATATGACATTGCACCATAGAAGTGAAAAGGGACTATTTAGCTAAAATAGAAATGCAGGGCAAATAGGCTGAAAATGCATCAAACAACAAATACCCTTCAAATACCCATGGAACAGTCCAAGCCATTAATCAACATCCAGGGATAAAAGGCTGTGAGTTCAGTCTCACTTAACTCCCCACCCTCTGCTTTGCTCTCCCTTTTCCTAGAGAAAAGGGAGATGGTAAATTAACAATTTCCCATCAGTTATGTGTCAGTGTTTGTCATCATTGTCTTTTGTTAGTGTACCAGAGAATTTTCAGGATTTTAAAATGTTGTTTTCACGTATGGTAGAGGAAATATCTCAATACTAGAAGGTATGACTTCATAGAGATAAGAAGTATATAAGGCAAAACAATTTAGTGTGCTCATGAATACTATTGTATCCATATTCCAAAATCTAGAAGTATCAAGAAAGAAAAGAAATGCCTCAATGCCTGCACATCAAAGTAGGAAAAGGCTTTACTAACAAGAGACATGCTTTACTTTGGAGGTTATTTACTTCTTCATCATTCTTTCCTCTCCCTGCTCTTTACTTTTGGCTTTTATAAAATGAGAAAATACATAGAGTGCTTTACAAACCTTATGCTGATATAAAATATATGTTATCATAGTGGGATTTTTCTTTTCATCCTTTGCTTTGGGCTCAGATAGAAACAGTCCCTGGACAAACAAGTATTCTGACACATTAAAAAAAATTAAGGTCTTGTTACATATTGCAGAAGGGGATAAATCAACTTTTTTGTAGTTGAATAAAAGTATTAAAGCTTACCTTATACAAGCTCATTAAAATCCTCATTGGTAAAATAGCAATAGCAGAAGGGACAAAATGGATGATAATCTTTGTATTTTGAAAGGTTTTCATACCAAGTAAATTAGATGCTAAGAATACTTGGCATGGCAATAGCTATTAAAAATCATGTTCTTCAATTTTTATGGATGAATGTTTGTGGGCTGGCATAATGGTCATATTCAAGTAGATAATTTGTTGAGTGCATAAGGGGTATTCTGAGGTTTGTATTTGTAGTTTGGTAATTTGTCCTATGTAAAATCATGAAAGAGCAAGCATTTTGGCTTTATAATTCTTATAAGAAGGTAATATATTTTAGATTTTTCAAGAAGCTAAATATTTGCAGTCTACCATGCAGCATTCCAAAGTTTATATCATATCTTTATATTATGTATATTGACCTATAAGTCCTGACTCCTTCATCATAACTCCTCCATAATTTCTCACCTCAATGACCTTGTTTTGAACTGGCCATCATAAACACCTTGATTTGCACAAAAAAAAGTCCTCACGAGCAAATTACTTGCCTCCTTTTTGCAGACATGAAAGAAGATCTAAAAACCTTAAACTTAAGCACTATGTAGAAAAAAAATGGGACTGACATCTTTACCAATTCATTATTTATGGAAAAATGGAAAGTATATAATTCAGACATATCATCTTTTTTGTGTTCCCACTTCAAAAGTCTTTGGATGAACCATGGTGAGTTTTACTTAGTAGTGAAATACAAATATGAGCAAGTCATGAAGCTCTATCCACTTGTAAGGGATGAAACCAAAGAGTGAATTTCTTTAGCCACCCATGATGGTGCTGTCCAAAGCCAAATATGACATGCCATATGGAAGCTTATTTTGCTTTGAGTATTTCTTTGATGTGACAGAAGATGAACAAAGAAGTAATTTTAGTCTAATTTGTTTTAGAAAACAAAATCAAGCCTCTTATTTTTCCTATTGTACATATAATTTTTTAAAAATGCCTTGAGGAATTTTTGTGAGGAAGACATTTTCAATGGGTGAGAGCAATTTTTAAAATAATAGGAATTCACAATTAAATTATTAATACAAAATTTTGAAATGTCATTTTTTGTTGTAAAATGACCTTGTACAGCATCACTTTCAGATTTAATTTTGTAGTTCTTTAATGAAAAATGTAACCATATATTTTGAGTATATATTTCAAAAGCAAAGTATTTTATGAGATAGCCAAACTTTTCTTATCTCACCAAATCGTCCAATTGGCCAATTAAAGTAAGTTCAATAAAGACTCAACAGCAGAACATTGCTAGCCATGAAACTTCCCCATAATGCACAACATTGGCATATTTTGAATTTGAAGAAAATCCAGTTCCCTCTGCTAAAGAAGCAAGTATTTCCTGCCCTCTCTTCCTTTTTTTTATAGTGTTGAGGAGGAAGAGAAGGTTCTTCTGAAAGCAGTGAAATACTTAAGAAATCACAGGAAGCTGGCCAACATTGCTGACAGAAGTGGAAGATCAAAAAACTTGGCTTGAAGCAATCTGATGCAGCAACACCAGATGGGCTTGAACATTCCTCTCCCAGACCAGATTTCATGAGTTAGAAATTGTTATCCTGGGAATTCAATTATAATATCTTAAATGACTCACCTCATAGAACTTGAACTTTCAAATTCTTATAGCGAGGGCTTTATCACAGAGCATCTACAAAGACTTGATTATTAATATGGAATTAATATCATGGAAATAAAATTTCAAAAATGTAAATGAGAAGGAAGTTAAGCTCTTTTGCACCAAATTAAAGTAAATATTCCATGAGTATTCAGTAAGTGATTTAGCACTTTGGATGTGGGTGGGGTCATAATTAAATCTATTTTCCTCTATCTTTAAAAATAGAAGGATTTCACTGAGGGTGATGATTTGGCTTCCTAACATTTCATGTCTGAAAGATATATGGTGGAGAAAGGGAAAATCTGAAAACAGGAAGAAAGAAAACACAAAGGAGAGGTTGAGGAATAATGACAATAAAGTCCCTCCACTTTACAATCTGACCTATTGCTTCTTCCTAGGTCTATGATAACCATTACTGCAGCAGCAGTAAGAATAATGGCAAAGATAATGATCATGATGGTGATTGATTATAGTGATGACAGAATTTTTGGAATGCTTCGTGGTTTTCAAAGCAATTTTAAATGTATCATGTGACTCTGATCCTAATAAGAATATTTTAACCTCACGCAAGGAAATGAGAACATATTCATAGTATCTTCAGTCTATGGAACAGCAAACCTAGATTTTAAATAAAATTTCTTTGACTTATGTTCTACACCTGATTTTGCCACTCGTTAGCTGTGTAGCCACGGACAGGTCACTTAAGCATTCAAGTCCTGTTTTTCATGTGAAAAAATGGGATTTGATATCACTAGGTCTTTCTTAAAATCTTTTTAATCTTTACAAGTTAATATTCATAGAACACAAATCTAAAGTTATGTTATTAGATTAATTCCTCAAATAGAATTAAAAAATCTCCTTACTTGTATTAATCACATTACATGTATAATTAAAAAAAAACCTGTCTGTGAAGTCCCAGAAAAGGCCTGAAAAGGGCATTATTTGTTGTTTTTGATAATTTTTGTATTTAAATTTCAACCAGTTTGATGTATGGACAAATAGAAAATCTATTTTATATTTTAATAGGAGAATTGATAACTTGTAGGTCGATTACACCACAATTTTGACTATACAGTAGGAACTTAGGATATATACTTCAATCAATTACTGTGAGAGAAAGGTAAAAGTTGAAAATAGTCTATCATTGAAGGAGTTTTAACTGAAATTCAATCAGTTGAGAGTGTGTAGTTGGTAACAAATGGAGGAAAGAAAACTACATACTAATGGACATCCTTGAGATAATATTCTCTAGGTAAATTCTCATGGCAAGTTTTCCCTACCTAGATCACATGAAACTAAGCAAAGTACGATCCTTTCCAAGTAAACACAAACCAAAGTGAGAAATGAACTGACTCCCATGGTAGAAAAAAAGACTTTTAAAATTGTGATTTAATGGTGTATGGAGATCTTAAATATAAAGTTCATTTAAATTAATAAGAGAAATGCTTGTGTGTGTATCTATACATCTAATACATACATGTATTATACAAAAGGAGAGAGACAGAGACAGAGAGGGAAATAAAGTGAGGGAAGGGGAGAGACAGAGACATAGAGAGAGGGGGAGGAAAAGAGAGGCAGAGACAGAGAGAAAAGAGACAGAGACAAATAGATAGACACACACAGAGAGAGGGAAGGTTTTATGGAGTGAGGGAGACTGAGAGAGGTTCCAGAGGTATGATTTCAAAAGGGTAGGGAATTCTTCCATGAAGTAACTCCCTTTCTAAGTGCATGCAGGTACCTTCTCTGTAGTTGTAGTCTTAACAATACCAACAATGCTGAGTTTAAGTAATTTGCCTTGTTGGTTAGAGGCAGCATCTGAGCCCTAGACTTCTCAGCTCCAAAACCAGCTTTCCATCCTCTATATTTCTTTGCATAATAGAAAAAAATATGTATAAAAAACTCATTTTGGATGACTCAGTTTATAAAGTTATATATTATTTTGAAAAGAAGACCAAAGCCCCAACTTATTGTCAATGTCCAGGGAAGAGACAGGAGGAGTGCTGGATTTGGAAGCAGAGGGACTTAGTTCAAATTCTTGTTCTACCACTTGCTGCATGTATGATGTAGAGCAAGGCCCTTTAGTACTCAGGGCCTCAGTTTCTCACCTGTAAAATGAGCCATTGGACTAGATGACCTAGAAAGTCCTTAGCAGTCTTAAATCTGTGATCCTATGTTGGAATCAAAGTTTTAAGTTCCTTTTCAAATAGTTTGCTAACAATGGGAAAGTTATAGCAATAATGGAATTTCTTGGGGACTCATGGTGTTGTGAAAAAAAATCAATTGAGATTGTCACAACACTGATGTGACCTAGTTATAGCACTGTGGTTCTATCTACATGGCAGAGGCAAACACTTTAGAGGGCACACAAGTGCATATAGTGGAGCGTGGAACTATCTTAACTGGGGCACTGCCTTCATACTTTCCCTTTATGATTGAAAATGCTGTTCAAGGACTCTGCAGGGGAGCGTGGCAAATAAATGCTTCATAATCTCATCACTTGGTTGAGGTTCACACCTTGTCCTATCTTTGATACTCTTCTAAACTCTCAGTAGGCAAATCATTCAGGAAAGGTAAGAAGTCATGGGTCAAATATAGCAATATCAATTGGACTTTTTGAGTCATTTGGCTCTTGTTTGATCTAAAAGATTTAGCTTTCACCCTATGTGTGAAATCCAAGGTCAGTGGCAAAAGAAACCATTGCAATTCAAATGAATTATTTATGAAGGCATTATGCCAAATTGGGGTCATAGGTTATTCTGTCCCTTAGCTCAATATGCTAAATCCCTTCAGACAATCACTCTTTGTTCTTTGTTGTCCATTCTTTTCTCTTGGGATTTACTAGCAGGATACAAAACTAAAGCAAAACTTAAAGAGAACTAACTTTTTAAAAATAAATATTAAAATATTTTAACATTCCAGAGCCATAATTTCATATAGTACTTGATATATGTCAAACCACTTTATGTATATTATCTCCTTTGATCCTGTCATGGATAGGACTTTTTTTTTCTCCAGACTTGATATCATGGGCACACAAAATTCCAGGTGAGGAAAGTCCCTCTATCGATGATGGTTGGTATCTCTTCTGCAACATAAGGTCTTAATGAATTGTTTGGAGGCACTGAGAAGTTAAATGATTTGCACAAGGCCACATGACTAGCATGGTTCAGAGTAAGGAATTGAACCCAGGCCTCCTTGATGGTAAAGCAGAGAGCTCTCCATCTAGTATACCACTACTGGCTCCTGCCATAGATAATAATTTTGAATTTTACAGATGGAGAAAATGAGGCTGAGAGGTGGCAGACCTTGTGTTGCTTATGATAATACATCTAGCAAATGTTAGAAATCAATATCTGAACTGAGGATAGGTTCTTTCCAATTTTCTTTATACTACAACACTACTTCTCTGTAAAATATTTCCTAATGGTGTCAGGAATCATGAGAGAGGTGAGTGGCACCTGATATATGAGTAATGGGTACATCTGTAGAATGGGTAAAGAACACAAAGTATAGCTCCTAATTTAGTGAACTATACTTCTTGCCTTTTGAGACAAAAAAAATCTTTGTTAATGCTAAAGCTGATTGAAATTATATTTCTAAAATGATTTACCCTGTTTTCAAAAAAGAACAGTATTTTGTCAGCTATAAATATCTCTGATAAGACTTAGAAGAAATAACTATGTCCCTTTGATTATTAACATTGAAAAAGATTCAGCATCAGCATCTAATAGTGGCCATTCTTTTTACAGTTTAGGTAAACTGATGACTGTGCAACAATATCAGAACATACTTTCCATTTTGTACTCTTTTCAATCTTATAAAAATGAGCTAAAAGGAAAATCTCTCACCAGCCCCCCCCAACCTATTTTCCAGTGATTACCCCCGTAAAGAATGAGTTCTAACATTTGAAATCAGTCACTGAAGGACTATATTAAATGTCCTTCCACATATAAAAATGCACAAAGAGGATTTTAACTGAATTAAGAACTCATTCATCACTGATTGCAATGAATGTGCAGCCCAAGTATAGTATTATTCTGTCCAAAAAACCTAATTTTGAAATTTGAGTGTCAGATTTCTAATTTTTCTTCTTATGTTTTAGACATACAAATGGTAAAAGAAATGTAGGGCAACCTTTTCTGAAGTATAGGTGATGAAATTTTTTGCAAAATAAAAAAAAATGTTTGCTGGCAGTTACTATATATTTTGGACGTATTATTTCATTTAATTTTCAAATCAGAATGCAAGATATGTATTATAAATAACAGATCTATGACCTTACTAATTTGGGTATATCCTGCAATCAATCAATAAGCATTCATGAAGCCTCCTCTATATTAAAGGGCCCTGGAGCTACAGAGACAATTTTTTTAAATGCTTCTCTCAAGGATATAATTATTGGATGAATATTATATCAGCTTATAGTATAGATCACAATCCATCCATGCCTTCCCAAGCTGAGGATGGGACTATGCAGTTTCTATTTGCTCCTAGACGTAATAAGGAACCACTGGAGTTTATGGGGTTAGCAAATGTTCCTTGTAAGACCTGCATTTTAGGAAAATCATTTAGGCAGCTAAAAACAGGATGAATTGAAGAATAGAAAACAAAAGATGGGAGATCAATTAGGAGATGATTGTAGTAGTCCAGATGAAAGAAGATGAGGGACTGAGCAAAAGTGGTAGCTATGGAAGAGGGGACCTATATATACAAGAGATTTCTTACATGTAGAAACAAGATTTGGCAACTTTTAGGGCATGCAAGGTGAAAGTAGAGTCTAAGATGATATAATGCTGAGAACCCGAGTGACTAAAAGAATGGCTTTTGGCTTCTTTCTTTGCACACTCATGGCTTATATTTTCCAATACATTTTTTACCCCTCTTCCCTATGCCCACCTTTCTATTAACACTGAATATTCAAGTTTATACAGATTTAATTTGTAGCGCCTCCTGAGTTCTTTTTAGAATTCCTCTGCCTCTTCAGCTTCTTTCACAGATGTTGGCACATGAAACATAATTATATTCATGGAAGTTTTTTTTTTTCTCTCTATCTGTTCACCTTAAAGAACACTGCAATACAAGAAGAATACTTTTGAAACAAAATCATGTTTCCCATTGCCTTGTGACATAATAAATCAGTTCCACCAGTATTATGTACTTCTTCGAGGAAAATATATAAGCCTTCCTTTTATCCCTTTCAATGTTGTCTCTGTTCTCTCTACAATGTTTTTTCTGGCCTAATCTGCACCTCCATAAATTCTTCTTTGCCTATGTTTCAGGTTCTGATGAACATAGCCTTTCTCCTTGGTGAGGTGGACAGCTCTACTTGTGATTTCCAACCTCTCCCATCTCTTCTAGAAATTTTTCCTTCCTCACTCATCTGTTTTCTCTAATCTTCAATCTCACCCATCATATGACTTCTTTCCCAACTCCAGTTATGCTGAGGTTTCAACATTAAAAACAAAAATCTTATACCATTCATTCCCATCCATAAATCTAGAAAGTGTCATTCACATTCATTGTCTGTATTCTCTCCTACTCAAATCTTAACCATTTTCAATCTATATTTCATCCTCACTACTTATCTGAAATTGACTTGCCAAGTGTAATCAATAATTCCTTTGTGTAAAAGGTTTGGGAAATACATTTTATAGAGCACAGAGCATCTAGATTTTTAGTTTATTTTTAGTTAAAAGGAAGCCAAGGAAGACATTAGGCAAAATTGAGGAGTTAGAGCACTACAGGCATGGAAGATAACCAATGAAAATGCCTGGAGCCAAGATGGATTACCTTTTTCGTGGAATAGTTAAGAGACCAGTGCCATGTCCTGAATTAAAGCATGATGGAGTAAGGTATGAGAAGACTTGAAAAGAAGGAGGGGACTGGATTATGAAGGGTTTTGAATGCCAAGCAATAGATTTTGCATTTCATCCTGGAGGTAATAGGGTTTATTCAGTAATGGAGTGCCAAGATCATACTTGTATGTTAGGGAAATCACTTTAGTGGCCCAAAGGAGAGATTGGATTGTAGAGGCAGACCCAACAACGAGCTATCAAATGATTCAGAATAGTAGCAGTGTCAGTGTAGAGAAGGGGCTTGCTCCAGAGCTGTTGCAACATTGCAACTGACAAATTTTGGCAACAAATTGGGTATATAATTAGAAATAGTGAGGAGTCAAGAATGGCATTTAGGTTGTGAGGCTAAAGGATTGGACAATGATATTCCCCTCTACAGTAACAGGGAAGGTAGGAGGGAAAGGCTTAAGGGGAAAAGTACTGAGTTCCATTTGGACATGTTTAGTTTAAGATGTATACTGGACATCTAGTTTGAGATATCTGGAAGGTGATTGCACATGTAAGATTGTAGCTCATTAGAGAGGTTGGAACTGAATTAGTAGATTTGAAAGTTGTCAGCAGGGAAATGACAATCAATTCCATAGGAGTCAATGACATTACTAAGGGAAATAGTATAGAGGGAGAAGAAAGAAGGGTCCAGAACAGAATCCTGTGGCACACCTACATACAGTTACATACATACATAATCTACATGAGGACCCATCAAAGGAGCTAGAGGAGCAGTCAGGTAGGAGGAAAAGCAGGCAAGATGATTGATCTAAAAAGCAAGAGAGAAGAAAGTATCAAAGAGGAAAGAGTGACCCATAGCATCAAAGACTGCAGTGTGATCGAGGAGAATAAGGACTGAGAAAAGGTCATAAAATTTGCCAACCAAGATATTATTGCTAACTTTTTGAGAGAGAAGTTTCAGCAGAATGACACAGTCAGAAACTGGATTGAAAGATGTTAAGATGCTAAAAGGGAGGAGAGAAGGAGAAAAGAAAGTGAAAGTACCTGTTTTGTATAGATGGCCTGCTCTCCTTACATAATCTCCACTTCCTGGCACTGCTCTTTTGGCTCTCTTCCTACCTACCTGACTTCTACTTTTTATTCTTCTTTGCCAATGATTATTCATATCCTATCCCTGAAAGGTTCTATCTTGGGACTTCTTTTCTTTGTTCCTTTCTTTCTTTTGAGGCAATCACAGTTAAGTGTCCAAGGTGGAATTTCAACTCAGGTCATCCTGCCTCCAGAGCTGGTGCTCTATCCACTGTGCCACCCCAGTACCCCACTCTACTTTAGACATACTATCAGTTTTTGTGATTTTATCACTTCCTATGGTTTTAATTTTACACAGATTACCCTAATATCTACATATCCCATTATATATCCTCCATTCATGATATAATTATTGATATTACAATAATTTCCAGATGATTATATTATAGAAGACTTTTTGAGAATGGCTTGTTCCTATCTCTTGATCATTTATCTAATGGGTAATGTCTTATGAACACATCAGTTCCTTAGTGGTTTAGGATATGAGATCAGAAACATTTATGTCAAAGCTCTCCCGCTTCCCAATCTGTTTCTTTTACATTTTTGATACATTGCTCTTTTTGTTGTTCAAAAATTTACTAATATGTAATCAAATTAATCTGTTCCATGTTGTATACTTTTTAATCTATTGAATAGACAAGGAAACTCCCTTCCACAATCATGATATAGTTCCATTTTCCTCTTATCGTATTACTGTTTAGATAATTAACACTTGGTATGTGTCATAGAATATGTTGTCTGTAGTAGCATATGTTCTCATGTATCTATGCTAAAGTTTTTTCTACCTGATATTCATTTTTCAAGTTTTTTTCTTTAATAAGAATTCTCTTTCCCAATATTCCATAATTAC
This sequence comes from Petaurus breviceps papuanus, assembly GCF_028583685.1. Classification (NCBI taxonomy): domain Eukaryota; kingdom Metazoa; phylum Chordata; class Mammalia; order Diprotodontia; family Petauridae; genus Petaurus; species Petaurus breviceps. Next base: position 1,218,301 of record NW_027185764.1, read on the forward strand.
TGATTTATCAAACCTAGTTTACAGTGTAAAAGACTTTAAGGACTGAAAATGTTAATTTATAGCCTGTCTTTAGTTTTAATTGAATTAATATTGTGTTCCTTTGAGTTGCTTTATTATTTCAAAATCCAATTCCCAATTGTTTTGAAAATTATAACTTCATAATGTAATTTGGCATCTAACCATGGAAATAAATATTCCTTCTTCCAAATGTCCCTCATATATTTGTTCCCTCATCAATTTTATTATAATTATATTAAAATCTCTTAAGTACCCCATTATTTTGTTTGATATTGCGTTAAAATTGGCAAATTTTGTCTTTTATTGCCATTATTGCTTTATTTGTTCAGGCTATTTATGTTAGATGCCACTCTATTTACATATTTCTTTTACTTCTGTCAGTTATTCTATATTTATTTTATATATGTCTTCTAAGTTAAGGTAAAAATACTTAGTCACTCTCACTTGTGAATGCAATACTGATGATAACTATTATGAAAATAATAATAGCATTTATACAAGATTTTAAGATTTATAAACTGCTTTTGTAGGATATTCTTATCTTATCCTTATAATGGTCCTTGAAGGAAGGTGGTAAAATTATCTCTACTTTATACTTGATAAAACTGAACCATGTAGAGGTTAAGTGACTTGCCCAGGTTCACATAAGTAAAAGAGCCTTAGGCCAGATTCAAACCCAGGTCTCCCTAAAAACCTTAGATCTGGCATTTTAGCCACTATACCAACTGTTTTATAAATTTATTTTCAGTCTGACACAACACCAATTTACAAAGTACCAACTATGTACAAAGAGCTATACTGAACACTGAGAATACAAAGGTCAAAAGTAAACAATTACTGTTATCAAGATTCCATTCATTAATTGTGGGTATACTCCAAAGCTTTTTCTTAGGTTCTCTTTCCTCTTCTCTCTATACACTTTTCCTTGGCAATCTTATCAGCTCCTATAGATTTAATTTTCTTCTATGGAGTTAACTCTCAGATCTACTTATATGCCCTTAAACTCACTTACAAACTCCAGTTTTAATTTTTTAGCTGTCTATTGAACATCTTGAATTGGATGTCTTGTAGTCTTAAACTTTATTTGTATAAAAATGTACTAAGTGTAAAAATTAATGGGTGGAGATAAAACACAGAGGCATCAGGAAACAGGTTGAAGGAGCAGTGATAAAATGTAAGAAATAACCCAGCACAGAGACATTTTAGTGGGTAGAGTTGCAACCAGGCAGAACAGCAGATGCAAAGTGGAATGTGCTGAAATTCCAGTTTCTACTCTCTGTATAGAAAGGTATTGAGTGGAGTTTGGTACATAACCCTCCATGCTGTCAATCCGAGGGGAGAAGGGAATGAGGGAGGTGATGTCAATCAAGGCTTAATTTACCAGTAGATATAAAATGGAGATACCTTCACTTCTGATTATCCTCCCCTTAGCTATCAAACTGATTTTCCTTAAAGATAGGTCTGACCATGTCATTGACCATTCAATCAATTCAGTGGCTCCCTATTTTCTATAGGATCAAATATAAAACCCACTATTTAACTTTCAAAGCCCTTCATGAACTTGGCCCCTTTCTAACTTCTCAAGCTTCTCATACTTTACTCTCTTCCAAATACTTTGCCTTCTAATGATACTAGTCATCTTCCTGTTCATTGATCAAGACATGCCATCTCTTAACTTCTGTCATTTATAGTCACTATACTCCATGAGTGGAACCATCTTCTTCCTCAGTTCTACCTCTTGCCGGCCCTGGCTTCCTCCAAATCTAAGCTAAAATCCCTCATCTGTAACTAGCCTTTCCCAGTCTTCCTTAAACTTAAGGTCTTCCCTCTGATATTATCACCAAATTATACTGTTTGCATTTTGTTTGTACACAGTTTTTTTACATGCTTTCTTCCCCATTAGACTATTAACTCCATGAGAAAAAGGACTGGTTTTTGTTTGTCTGTTTCTTTGCTGATTTAAAAACAAAACTCTTTTCTTGTATTCCCAGAACTTTGTACAGATTCTGCTGCATGGTGGAAGATTAATGAATGCTTGTTGACTGACTGACTAGTCTTGACTGAGATTTTGTGACTGAAGACTTCATCACTAAAGTGTTTCTTATTTTCATAGTTTATTCCCTTCTACTTTTTAAGGAGTTTTCTTTTGGGGATCTTTTTCAGGAGGTGATCGGTGGATTCTTTCAACCTCTATTTTGCCCTCTGGTACTAAAACATCAGGGCAGTTTTCTTTAAGAACTTCCTGGAGGATGATTTCTAGGTTCTTACTTTGGTCATGGCTTTCAGGCAGTCCAATACTTTTTAAATTATCTCTCCTGGATCTATTTTCCAGGTCAGTGGTTTTTCCCATGAGATATTTCACATTGCCTTCTATTCTTTCATTTGTTTGGATCTGTTTAACAGTATCTTGATTTCTCATAAAGTCATTAGCTTCCATTTGCTCCAGTCTAATTCTGAAGCAGTGATTCTCCTCATTGAGTTTTTGAGATTCTTTTTCCATCTGGCAAATTGGGCTTTTTAAGGCATTCTTCTCCTCATTGCCTTTTTGGGCCTCCTTTGCCATTTGAGTCAGTCTGGCTTTTAAGGTATTATTTTCCTCAGTCAGGCTGTTGACTCTCATTTCATAATTTTCTTGCATTGTTCTCATTTCTCTTCCCAATTTTTCCTCCACTTGTCTTATTTGGTTTTCAAAATCTTTCTTAAGGTCCTCTACAGCCTGTAACCAGCTTCTATTTTCCTTTGAAGCTTTTGGTGCAGGAGTTCTGACTTCTCTGCTTTCCTCCTGTTCCGTGCTTTGCTCCTTTTTGTCCCCAAAATAGGAGTGTATTGTTGGAATCTTCTGTCTGCTTTGTTTCCTTTGCCTGCTTATTTTGCCACTCAGTTACTTGACTTATGGGCTTTTTGCCACAGTAGGACTCTGCCACCAGACAGGGGAGCTTTCGTCCCAAACACTGGGGTTTTCTCAGCTGCAGGAGGTATTAGATGGGTGCCCTCTCTGAGGTCTCCACATGCTCTCGCAAGCTGGACACACACCCCAGATCCTCCACCCTAGACTGCAATCCAGATCCAAGCAGGTTAAAGCAAGAGCGATGACCCCTCAGACTGGTGCTTGGTCCCCCTACACTCTGCAGGCCAAGAGCTGAAGCCGCCAGGTGGCGCTGGCTGGCTGTGCCTGTGACTCAGCGGCTTTTCGCCCTGGGGGTAAAAGCCACGCACTCCCACTTACTGGTCCCAAAGTCCAGACTGCACTGGCCTCTCACCTTGTCCTTGACATCTGTGTCTTGATAAATCTGGAAACGGCCACAGCTGCTGCTGATCTGGAGTCCCCTGTCTGCGGCTGGTCAGGCCCGCCCTGGGGCTAAAGCCTCGGCATGGGGCTGGGCTTGGCTCCCAGAGTGCTGCGCTGGCCGATTCCTGCCGGGCTGTCCTCAGCTGGAGGTTAGCTTCTCTGTGTCATTTTGTGGGTTCTGCAGCTCCAAAGTTTTTTTAGAGTCCCCTTTTTATATTGATTGGGGAGCGGGGATGCCAGAGCTGCGGGAAGGTGGTGCTTCTACTCCGCCATCTTGGCTCCGCCTCCCTTCTACTTTTTAAATTTGGAGTTTTGTAAAAAAAACAAAAACAAAACTCCATTTCTTGCTCCCCCAACCCCCAAAAAACAGTAGTGTCCATTGTAGCAGGCAGGGGTTTCATGATGAGAGAATAATTTTGGAGAATAGAGTATTGAGAGAAAAAATAATATATATATATATATATACACATATTTATATATGTATATAATTTGTAAACCCTCAACTTCAAGTGTTTTTTTCCTCCACTCCATTTAATATATGTTCTATGAGAATACCAGTGTTTACTGAATACTGAAAACAAATCTGCCACTTTATGTAATTTGCCTTAAGAAAGTCTACATTTTTTTAAAACAAAAACTTTTTTATGGACTTTGTATTTATATCACAGTTGCTTCCTGATAGACTACCCTCCCTGTGTAACAGCTAATCAAAACCAATTGTCAAAGTAAATAATAATAGTTGTCATTTATATATTACCTATTATGTGCCACACATCCTTCTAAGCACTTTACATATTATATAACCATAGACCCATTCCTCTCCAATTAATGGAACGATCTCTTCTCCAAGGCCAAAGATAATTATTATAATTAGAGAGCATTTAGCTTTACTTTCCTGTTATTTATATTATTGTAGGGTGTTTTTTAATATTGATTGCCTCTTTCTGAATTCACTTCACCTGAATGTATTGGTCTTCCCATGTTCCTCTGAATTCCATTCAGTCATTTTTTTTTCCTTATGGAGCAATAATATTTAATTTCATTCACCTAAATTATTAGTTCAGCCATTCCACAATTATTGGATATCTACTAGGTTTCCAGTTTTTGCTATTATGGAAGGTACTAATATTCATATTTTGGTACTTAAATAATATTTCTGTATTTCATCATTCTAGAATATGTACCCAGCATCAGGACCTTTCAATGTCAATTGCATTCCTTATTTTATTTTTATTTTTTTTTGCTTTTTGGAGGGCAATTGGGGTTGTGACTTGCCCAAGGTCACACGGCTAGTTTTTGTGTTGTGTCTGAGGCTGGATCTGAACCCAGATCCTCCTGACTCCAGGGTCGGTGCTCTATTCACTGCACCACCTAGCCACCCCACAATTGCATTCCTTAACAAGACTTCTTCAACTAAACAGAAAAAAAGAAACTGCCCCCTCCCCCATTCCTTCTTAATGTATGCTTACCTTGTTGAGAACAGGGTAATGAAATGTTATTTTCCCTCTCTTTTATTCTTATTTTATTTTTATTCCTGATTACTTGTGATGGATTGTTAGGGAAAGATATATTTAGAAGTGAAAGGATCTTTAAGAAATTTTTTTTAATGAAAACCATGTGCACATATATATGTGTATGTATATATGTGTGTGTGTTACTCTGTTGATGTCTTTCTCATAGATATTTCATGTGTATCTATACATATATACATATACACATACACATTTACCTCTATAAAGATATATTTCGGGTAGATGATGAATTCAGTAACTGGTAAAGAGTGGATATCTGAGGAATTGAGCATCATTTTCAGTGATCCAAAGTTGGTATAAACATTAGAATATATAAATTTTTTACCCTTAATCATCTTTGGAAATAGACCTAATAGTGGTATTTCTAGGTGAAAGGATTTAGGTAGTTGAGTAACTCTTGGGGCATAATTTTGGATTGCTCTCCCAAATGGTTGGATTAGTTCACAATTCTACCAATAATGAATAAGTGCCCCAATTTTTCCACATCCCTTCCAACCTTTGTTGCTTATTCTTCAACCATTTTATATAATCTGGTAGGTGTAAAATGATATCTCAAAGTAGTTTTAATTTGGATTTTTCTGATCAATACTTATTTAAAGCATTTTATATGACTAAATATTGTTTGAATTTCTTCATTGGAAAACTGCCTTCTCATATTCTTTGAACATTTATCAATTGGAGAATGACTCATATTTTTATAGATTTGACAAAATTCTTTATGTATTTTAGATGAGAAGTTTATATGAGAAATTGTCTATAAAATATTTCCCTAATTTTCTGCTTTCCTTTTGATTTTGGCAACATTTGTTTTATTTGTACAAAAGCTTTTTAATTTAATATAGTTGAAATTATCTTTTTTACACCAAACTTTACTCTGTCTCTTTTTTTATCCACAAATTGTTTGCCTATCCATAAATAAGGGCAGGGGTGAGGGAGGGATAAGAAAAAAATAGAAATAAAAAGGAATTTTGTGAGAACTTTGTTGTATATTTAAAAAGAATAGCAAGTTATACATAGTAGAAAAACTCAAAGTTATATCACACAAAAATACACCTTTTTGACATCAATATTCTCAAAGTCATGCTATATTTATATTCTTAGAAGAGATAAAATTATAATTTTCCCAAAGAGTCATGTATAAAAATGCTAGAAGTTTAGTGTATTACCAATAATAACTCAGTCTCTTCCTCTCATATCCTTGTTCTGCACTGTTGCCAAGTTGATATTCAAAAGCATGGATCTTATGAGGTTATTCTTTTCAGAAAGCTTTAGAGTCACTCCCTCTTACCTCTAAGATAAATTATAATCTATTCTGTTTTGGAGCCTTCAACTCATCACAGTCTAGCTTCCAGCCTACCTTTTCAACTTTACTTGACATTACTCCACTTAACATAGTCTGTATTACAGCAAAAATGCCCTATACTTGAGTCTCACAACTTCATGCCTTTACATAGACAATATCCCTTTCTTGGAATGGACTCCCTCTTTCTGCCCACTACATTCTCTAGTTTCTTCCAAGATTCAGGTTAAAGTGTAACATCCTAAATGAGAAGTAGCCTGACACCCCCAGTTGCTGATACCAGATGATTACCCCTATATTCAATTACTTTGTATTTACTTGGTATATATTTTGTATGTATCTATTTATAGATGTAATATTTTCTCAAAAAAAAAAAACATTCCTTGAGGGTAAGAGCTGTTTCATTTTTGTCCTTTTATACCAAACACTTAGCCCAGTGTCTTCAGATATTGGAATCAATAAATGGTTTATAATTAATATTTTGTGTAAGTGTCAAAAAAAGTTTACACACACACACACATATATATACATATATGTATATGTATAAACATATATTGCAAGGAAATATATGATCAGAAAATGAGGTGAACTGGATATGGAGTAAGACTAAGAGATAATATAAATCCTGATTGTAACATTGGTATTGACCTAGGATAAAATATCCATTATCTACTGCAAATCCTACATATATAATTTGTGGGAAAACATAAAAAAGCATATACAAAATGAGAAGTTTTGAAGGAGTCATGATCTACCTACATGACTGGATCCATTGAAATATTGAAGGACTAATGAGATACTTTGTTGCCTATTTTTAAACGTCTAATTCTTTCTACATAAGCATCTCACTCAATTTTCATAATATCATTTATAATAAGATTTATCCTACTATTGGTAAACAATACAATAGGGATACTGAGTGTAGTTGCATGAAAGTCAAAGGAACTGGGTTTAAATATTGGACTAATCTATTCACTATTCGGCTTTGTGATTTTAGGTAACTTACCTCCCTCCTCTGAAACAGTGTCCTCATTTATGAAATTAGGTAGTTCAAGTAATGAAACTTAAAGATCCTTTCCAGCTCCAAATCCTATGATCCTATGATTTCCACAAGAAACCATGTGTTTTTACTTACTGAATTTTGCTTCTTCTTCTTAACTCCCATCCATTGCTAGGACAACACTGTTGTTTTTTTTTTTTTTAATCTAATGACTGGAATAATCAATTGTGGCGTCAGAGGGTTGACAGCATAAACATGCCTCCTACTTCATGGCTGATTGTAAGTGCAGAAGGAAGTATATATCATTGGACATGTCTGTTGCATTAATTTTTTTTGTTGAACAGGACTTGTGTGTTACAAAGTAGAATTCTTTTAGTTAGAGGAACTTGTTAGAAACTCAGTAATATAAAAAAATCATCAGTAAGGCATTTACATTAAAAAAAAATTAGACTTTGGCTTCAGTGAATATCTTTCCAGTAGGAAAAGTTCTGTGCAGTTTTCCAACATGATCCAGTCTAATGCTTCATAATTCAGACTTAGGCTAAATTCTTTGTCTACCTGTAGTGTCTGTAACTTGATTTTTTTACATTTACTTTTTTAAATAATCTTCCCAACCCCCAAAAGACTAAGAGGCAATGATGGACTAAATCAGCAGTTATTTAGCTTAGTGGATATCATAATCTAGGCAATGCATATTTATTATCCATATTTTTCCAGTGAGAATAGTAAGCATAAGCCCCCTCAAATAATCTCAATGTCTCAAAAAAGTACAATAGTATAACCTCTCAAGAAAAGACTAACTTTCTCTTTGGAAAAGATGAATATTATCCTTTTTTACTCTTGCAAACACCTTTGATGAACATCAAGACTTTGGTTTTATGCCTCTTTTCTTGATGATGATTATCAGTATCACAGAACAAAATTTTCTTTATGATTCTATTTGCTGCAGAATCTTTCATGATATTAACAAATACTTGGAGGATTGATTATTTGAGGAGAATCTTTAAAATCTTCAAATTTAATTTTAATCTTTAAAACTCTATTTTCTCTACCAAGGCAAATAATTTCCTTTATTTATCTTTCCTCCTTCCTTCTCTCCTTCATCGCTATCTTCTTTCTTCCTCTCTCACTCTCTTCTTTCCTTCCCTCCTTCCCTCTTCCCTCCTCTCCTCTCCCCCTTTTCTTCCTTTCTGAGACTAAACAAAGAAGGTTTTATGAAAGAAGAATTTCAAGGAATAATAAGAGTAAATTATATCATCAAAACTTGTTTGATGGAAAGGGAAAGTGGCTGGTCAACGGGTACGAGTGAATGACGGATGCATAGCTGGAGTGCTTGCCTTTTACTCCACCTTCACAGTGTTGGGATAAAAGGAGGAAACCCTCCCTGCCAAAAAGTGGGAGACTTTTTGGCAAATGTTCGGCAAAATGTGATGAAATTTGAATAGATTATTTAGTCAAACATGGATGGCTAATGATCTTCATTGCTAAAGGAAACTTTCATATTGATGAGATATATTTGAGCAGTTACCCTTCTCTACAAGTCTGTCAATTTTTTGTACACAACACTGTAATTTGGAGTAAAGAAAAAAAATCAGCAGCAAAAAGTTGTTTATACCCTTTTTACAATGACATCAAGTATGCCCTCAATTCAGGATTGTTCACAATGTTTCTACTTTTATACTAAATTATATTTTGGAAAGAAACACTCAGCAACTGATAACTAGTGGGTATTTCATTTGGTCATGAATTTGCTGTTCTGTAGGAGACACATTGCCGCCCAGTCTCCTCAAAGGATCATAGATCCTAAATTCAGAGCCAGTAGGAATATTAGAAATCATGTGGTCCAATGTCCTCATTTTATGGATGGAAAACTGAGGCCCAGAGAAGCTACTTGACTTTCCATGATCACCCAGGTTTAAATATCACAATCTATTATAAAATCAAAGTCCCCTAAATCCAAATCCTATGCTATTTCTCAGGGAATGATTTGATAATGTTTCTTTGCTGATAAGTACATTATTGGGCAGTTTGATATGTATATGACAGAATTCAGTGAGTGCTCTGAGCTCTTGTAAAAAAAAGAAAAAAATTATTTTGCCTTGCAAGAAATATTTTATGAATAGTCTTAAGAGGAATAAAGGGAAACGCTTGTCAAAGATTCATTGTAGCTTTAGTTATATAAATGGTTAATGTGTTTTTCACCAAAATAGATAAAAATCTCCCACAGGCCCTTAACAAATGGAACTAAAACAAAAAAAAAAATACCCTTTAAATAGTTGTTTTTTGTTTCATTCTCTCTCCTCTCTAACATCAATTTCCTTCCCCCACCTCCACCACAAACTTATACCACTTCTTCAAGATGAACCCATTTTAATCATCAGTAGTCAAAAAGGGAAAACAAGATTGGCACATGATCTCAGTGTTTCCTCTAATGAGAAAAGAAAATGATTGGTAACAAATATGGAACTTAGGGAACTAAACATTTTTAAGTCTTTTAGGAGGATTTTGGAATGAGATCAGAAATCTAATACCAGCATATCTTGTCAAAAATGTCAGCCAGTTTAGGGCAAGTATGATACTATCAAACCATGAGGGACAGGTCTGATCTTAGTAACAAGGATGTATTCGGAAATAGAATAAGGTAAAAGTCAGGAGAGAATCTCTATCTAGTTGAGCCAAAAGGAAAAGGAAAACAACTGACACATTTAATTGTGGAGTTAAGCAAGTCACTGTCAATATTAAATGAAAACAGAGTGTTACAAATCGGAAATGTGGCCTAAAGCAAGGTATTCTCCTATAAAAGAAACTCCTATTCCCATTTAACTACTTACCTACACTTCTACCCTCCCCCTTTCCACCAGTCCTTGAAAAAAAAGGTGGAATTCCTTTGCAACTGAGAAGAAAACTGATATTTTTGCCTTCTTTTACAAACAGAAGCAGATTCTAACCTTAAGGCCCAGTAGAGCGGAAAAAGCACACTGACACCAGAGTCAAAGTGTTTGAGTTCAATAGCTTTAAATGCTTACTGGCTATGGTAAAGGACCTTAACCTCCCATGGCCTTAGTAGGAACTTGAAGGCCTTGGGCTACATTGGGGATTCTTATCCTGGGGTCCAGGAATGTCCTATTTTTTTTATTTTTCATAACTATGTTTTAATATAATTGACTTCCTTTGTAATACATTTTATTTCATGAATAGAAAAACATTATTTTGAAAAAAAGGAATCCATAGCACCACCAGACTGCCAAAGAGTTCCATGACAAAAATAGGCTGAGAGTACCTAGACTAGATAGCCTCTGAGGTTCTTTCTAGCTCTGTAACTGGAATCCATTAGAATTTAAGCATTTAGAGAAGAGAGACTATTTTTTACTTATTTTTAAGAAACCAAATGCTTAGTGTTGTATATAATACATGTGAATAATTGTTGGATAATTGAATTCCTCTCAAATTAGGTATGGATGCAGAAGTCTCAGTTAAATTGTGGCATTTCTAGTGGTGGTCTGGAAAAATGGTTATTGGACAAACTAAAGTTTTATGTAGAACAAATGTGGGTAGAAAGTAGGATCTATATTTAAGTAATATGGTACCATGTAACTGAAATGTTTTATGTTTGCAATAAAAAAAATGCTGTTCAATTATCAAAAACTGATTGCCAAGGAAGGAGAATAGGGGGTTCTTGAAAAAAAATAATAGTACAATAGAATAGAAAAATATTACTGGTGCTTGAAAAATGCACATTTAATTTTATTAGAGGAGAACAGCTAATAAATCCCAGAAAGCGTTTATAAATATCTGCGCCTAAGTTATCCCAATGTGGTTGGTTTCTGTTCTGCTCGGCCCCTTTCTCCAGCTTGTACCCTTTTGATTTTCTGGACCATTCTAGACTTGGAACATTCCATCCCAGAAACTTCCACCTCCCACATAAAGTTACTAATTGCAAGCTCACTAATTGCCACCCATCTATCTGTGACATTGGAGGTGGTAAACTAATTTAGGAGTTATGAAAGTCACTCTGAATATTAAATAAAAATAGAGTGTTACAAATTGGAGTGGTGACCCAAAGAAAGCTGTTATCTGGAAAACAAAGCAGTCTGGAGAATAGTTATACAACTGTAGCACATTCATTTTTCTGTGGTGAAAGAAACCGTAAAATTGATGAGTAAAGAGAAGCCTAGAAAGTCATATGAGGTGATATAATGTAAACAAAACCAGAAAAAAAAGAATATAAACAATGACAACAACAATGTGAATGCAAAAGGCAACAAAAACAACAGCAAAGATCAAACCAAATGCTATAGAATTATTATGAGCAAGCATGATCCCAAAGAAAAAATGTCAAGAGCCTTCATTCTCTGCTGTTTTGCAGAAGCAGGACACTATTGGGATGAAATATTGCATATATTGTCGGACTGTTTCAAAATATTTGTCAATTTGACTGAATTATGCACTTTCTCCCTTTTTAAATTCATTGTTTTAAAGGATTGTTTCTTGGAGAAGTGAAGGCCTATATTGGGGAATGTACATGATAGAAAAATAAGATATCAATGAAATACTATTAAATTTTTTAAAATGCTCTTATATAGAAGATCTTGCTAAAGACCCCCACTCCTATAACACTTTTTTGCCTCCAACTCTGTTCTTCTTTCCCTATCCCTCAAAATATATTCATTAATATATTTGTGTGTATTTCATATATATGGAATTCCTCTGGGACTAAGAAAGGAAATTATGTCTTTCCCTTGTTTCAATAACAAAGTCTTGATCAAAGTTCTTAAAATAGGACTAAGATTCCCAACATAGAGTGATTGGGTGACCCAAGGGAAATCCCAGAACTCCCCAATTAAAAAAAAATGTTGTGTTGGAGTGATCTAAAGTGGTTTACAATAAATGGGGGAGGATGGATGAGAATCTACAAGCTGCTTGTTGGATCCAGAGTGAACTTATCACCAAGAACTAGTCCTATTTTCTTTCTCACCTTAATATTGCTATACACAAGGTCTTTCCCTTACGTAGTCTATGCCCTCTAAATCTTGGCCACCCAATTGCCTGAGGGTGAACTATCATACATATCCCATCCATTCCAGATTCCAGTTGTGTACTTGATATCAGTGGTGACTGAGATCCAAATATATCCTGGCCTCCTTTTCCCTTTTCTTCATGACATAGGTACTTCATATTAAAGTGTCAAAGCTTTCATTGTGACTTAAAAGACAATCCAAATGGAAACCTATTAGTTTGCATCAGTTATCTACCTAGTTATTCTGTGAAGCTCCTTTGTAAGTATCAGGTACAATCTACAATAGTGACAAAGTAGATGAGAAATGTAGTTGACATTTTGAAGGGAATGTCTTTTTGTTTTAAGAGTTTTAGAAGGTAATCACATTACTTTTTAGGTTGATGACCCTGGTTTTTTCTTAATGCTAATTTCGGCTAAAAAGTTTATGTTCTTCCTTTCCCCTTCATTCAAGTGAATCATTAACAATTCTTTTTTTTTTTTTTAGCATTTTGGGATTACAAATACAATAAAAAGAGATAAATAAACCTGGGTTGATTGCCATAGATTAGAATAAAGAAGGAAGGTGGTAAAGAGAATACATGTGTATTTTAATTGATTTTTTTTTCAGTACAACATACCTTTATTTCCTAAATTTTAAAAATATTTTATTTAAAGTTTCCAGTTCTAAATTCTATCCCTTGCACCATCTTCTTACTACCTCCTCCTGAGACTGTAAGCAGTAAGATCGTTTATGCATGTGCAATTATGTACAACATTTTCTTACTAGTTGTTTTGGACAAGAAGACTCAAGTAAAAGAAAAAAAATGAAAGAATTAAAGTAAAAAATGGAATGCCTCAATCTATATTCAGTCAATATCAGTTCTTTCTCTGGTGGTAGATAGTACTCTTCATCATTAGTCCTTTGGGATTGTCTTGGATCATTGTGTTGCTTAGACTAGCTAAGTAATTAACAGTTCTTCAGTGATCGATACTGCTATTGCTGTCTACAGTATTCTGCTTCTGCTCACTTCACTATGCATCAGTTCATGTAAGCCTTTCCAGGTTTTCTTGGAAATCATCCTGCTCATCATTTCTTATTGCACAATAATATTCCATTACATTCAACTACTACAGCTTGTTTAGCCATTTCACAATTATGAGCAGCCTTTTGATTTCCAGTTTTTAACCACCATAAACAAAGCTGCTAAATGTTTGTACAAATAGATCCTTTCCCCTTTTTTGAATGTCTTTGGGATGTAGAACTAGCAGTGGTATTGGCAGATAAAAGGGTATGTGCATTTTATAGCTCTTTGGGAGTAGATATAAATTGTAATTGAATATTTTTATTACATTGTATAAAGCCAACAAATTCTTAAATAATCCACAAAGTACATTCCCCAAAACAGGTTAAGTAAAATAGCATAGAATTGTGATGGTAACTAAAGGTAAATTTAAGTCTTACATAGTTTCCTAGATTACTTGATGGAAAGAGATACATTAAAGTTATATCTTTGATATATGCTATTTGGGTGATCATAAATAAGGTTCTGAACCTCTGAATTTTTTGTTGCTAACTTGTTTCAATTGTGTCTAACATTTTGTGACTTCTTTTGTTGTTTTCTTGGTCTAGTTACTAGCATGACTTGACATTTCCTTCTTCATACTGGATGTTAGTTTAATCTGTAAAACAGAAGAGAATAATATATGGTTGTAGTAAGGTTCAAATGAGATAATGGTAACAATAGAGTGATGATGATGATGATAATGTGAGGGCATTCATTTCAAATTTAATAAGTTAATAGTTGGGGGTGGCTAGGTGGACCAGTGAATAGAGCACTGGCCCTGGAGTCAGGAGAATCTGAGTTCAAATCTGGCCTCAGACACAACACAAAAACTAGCCATGTGACCTTGGGCAAGTCACAACCCCAATTCCCCTCCAAAGAACCAAAAAAAATAAAGTTAATAGCGATGATGTTTGCCCACTTTTAGCTGTTTAATTGCTCTTTCAGTTCTTTGTTCAATCTGCCTTCCTTCACAAATTTTCCCATGTGTCTTAGAAAGGCACACACTAATTATTTCCTGTGATTCAATAATACTTATAAGCACATAGTATAATTTGATACATAAATTGTTTGCAGTGTCCTCCTATTAGAATGGTTAGCTATGAATGTCTTTTTTTGGTTGGGGTACAAATTAGAATCTCTGGGATTTCCTAAGTAAAGCATTATAACATCAAGAAACAGAAAAAAAATTTCCTCTTCTCTTTGCTTATTTTAATGCCTTAATTTTTTTCTTTTTTTCCCAACTTAACGGTATTTTAATTACATGCAAAGACAATTTTCATCATTCATTTCACTTAGCATCAGTTCATGTAAGTATTTCCAGCTTTTCTGAAATCCACCTGCTCCTCATTTCTTATAAAACAATAGTATTCCATTACAATCATATACCACAACTTGGTCAACCATTCCCCAACTGATGGTCATCCCCTCAATTTCCAATTCTTTGCCACCAACAGAATAGCTCCTATTTTATATTTTTGTACATGCAGGCCCTTCCTTTCTTCATAATATCTTTGGGATATGGAGCTAGTAGTGGTATTGCTTGATCAAAGGGTGTGCAAAGTTTGATTGCACTTTGGGCATAGTTCTCTTCAGAATGGTTGGATCAGTTCACATCTCCTCCACCAGTAAATTAGTGTTCCATAACTTTAATTTTTCTTCCTTATCACTCTCACTATCATTTTTAGAACTATGTCAAAGAACTGGAACAGACTTACTTCACTCCCATTACTAAAACAAAATAGTGGAGTTTTCCTATTGCAAATAATGGTAGCGGTTGTAGATGTGTTTACATTGTAGAATTCAAATATACATATAAGTTATTTATTGTAGGTTTAAGGGCACATAAGATCTTCCCTGTCCATTGATAGGCCTATGTGACTAAATGTGCTCCCTTTTTTTCCCTTGGAACAGGGGCTGTGTTCCCATTTCTAAAAGAACATAGGTATTTCAAAAATTGATGTCTTGCTGCTTTGAACTCTAACCCAGTTCTCAGCTGGGATATATTCCATGCTGAATCACATAGAGCCCATCAGGTGAAAACTATATATGTTCAGGAAGATTTATATTTCCTTAGGTGAGGAACTTGCCTAAAGGGAAGCTTGCCTAGGAGGAAGCTTGCTTATAGGGAAGTTTGCTTATGGGGAGGCTTACTTACAGGAAGGCTTTCACACATTTTGGTACTGAGCCAATTAGGCACTAAGTCATGTGAGTTGTGAAGCCTTCTGGTTCTGAGCCTGTTAGTCAAAAGTGTATGTTTATTCTGAGGGGAGATTTTGATTTGGGGCTCACACATGGGAAGAGTCTTCACCTGAGGTCTTTCTGATTGAGCCAGAAAATACTCTGGGTAGCCATTGTTAAGAGGACCCTGACTTTGCCTACCAAGATGTTGGTGCTTCCTGGTCTGATGATGTAAATTGTTTTATTGTTCTATTGTTTAGATAATTGGAGCCTTGTCTATTGAATTTTTTCTTAGATACTCACTTCTCTCTATATATCTTTTTCATTTTTAAATTGAAGATTATTAACCCCTTTAAAAGCTATCTTTCCTTTAGAAAAGCAGATCAAGAACCTGTGTTAGCAGCTCTCCTATCTGCTGGTGTTATTGGCCTTACACCTCTGCAGCAGCTACAAATATCATTAATGATACACATGTACTTTTTGTTCATTTTTTCTTAAAATTGAATGTCCTTTTGAATTTTTATTTAATATAGATTTTCCTTAATTATATGTAAAAAATTAGTGTTTCATTTTTCAAATTTTTAATTCCAAATTTTTTTCTTCCCTCTCTTCTCAACCCCTCATTGAGAAGGCAAGCAATTTGATATAGATTATACAATGCAGTCATGCAAAAACATATTTCAAGTAATTTTGTGACAGAAAACAAACCAAAAAAAAATAAGAAAAGTAAAGGAAAAGTATGGTATGATCTGCATTCAGATTCCATCATTTGTTTTTCTTTCATTAAAAATCCTTCAGTATTATCTAAAATCATTGTATTGACGAGAATAGCTAAGTTATTCACAGCTTATCATCATACAATATTGTTGTTATTATATACAATGTTCTCCATGTTCTGTTCATTTAGTTTTCCATCATTTCATTTAAGTCTTTCCAGGTTTTTCTCAGAGTATCCTGCTCATCATTTATTAAAGCATAATAATTGTCCATCACAATCATATACAACAACTTGCTCAGCCATTCCCCAATTGATGGACATCCCCTCAATTTCCAATGTTTGCCACCAATAAAAAAGTCTGCTATAAATATTTTTGTATATATAGGTCCTTTTCCCTTTTGTTTTTTATCTCTTTGGGACACAGATCTAGTAAGGGTGTTTCTTGGTCAAAGGGTGTTCATGGTTATATAGCCCTTTGGCCATAGTTCCAAATTGTTCTACATAATGGTTGAATCAGTATACAACTTCACCAACAGTGCATTAATATTTCAAATTTCCCACATCCCTGCCAACATGTGTCTTCTTCCTTTTCTATCATATTATCCCATCTGATATGTGTGGGGTTGTAGCTCAGAGTTGTTTTAATTTATATTTTGCTAATCAACAGTGATTAAGAGCATTTTTAACATGAATCTAGGTAGCTTATTTTACTGTGAAAACTGCCTGTTCATATCCTTTAACCATTTCTCAATTGAGGAATGGTTCTTATTTCTATAAATTTAACTCAATTCCCTGTATATTGAGAAATGATGTCTTTTATCATAGAAACTTGCTGTGGAGTTGTTTTTTTTTTTTTTTGCAGTTATGATTACTGTTTATTTTCCTTCATCCTATTTTCCCATTTTTCCTACTCCCTCTCCTTTCACTTTGTCCATTCTCAAAGGTTATTTCCTTCTAATTATTAACTCCCCTAAACTACTCCTCCCTTTCATCACTCCCTCACCCTTTCCCTTATTCCTTTCTAATTCTATTGTCCTGTATGGTAAGATAGATTTCTACATCCAACTGAGTGTTTATGTCATTACCTCTTTTTTTTTAAATTAAATTGTTTGTTTACTTTTAGCTTACAAGATTCAATTCCACAATTCCTTGAGTTTCAAATTCTGTTCCACTCCCTGCCATCCCTCCTCCCACATGGCAGCATACAATCAAATATAGGATCTGCAAGTACTTTCACTTTAGACATTAGTCAGGTTATAAAGATGGATTGTATCAGATGGAATGAAAAATGGTAAAGAGGAAGAAAAACCAAACAAGAAAAGGAAAAAGATCAGGTAGTTTGCTTCAATCTGGATTCAAACTCAGTCCTTTCTAGTTCTTTCTCTGGATGTAGACATCTCTCTCCATCACGAGTCTTTTTGTATTGACTTATATCACTGCATTCCTGAGAAGAGTCCAGTTTATCAAAGTTGGTCATCACGTTGTGTCTGGAATTGTGTACAAATTGATCCTGGTTCTACTCTTCTCAATCAGCATCAGTTCTTATAAGCCTCTCCAGGTAAATATGAAGTCCATCTGCTCCTCGTTTCTTATAGCACAATAGTATTCCACAACATGCATATACCACAACTTGTTCAGCCATTGCCCAATTGATGGGCACCCCCTTAATTTTCAATTCTTTGCCATCACAAACAGAGCTGCTATAAACATTTTTGTACATATGTGTCTTCCTCCCAATTCTATTATCTCTTTGGTATATAACCCTAGAAATGGTATTGTTGGGTCAAAGGATAGGAAATTATTTATAGCCCTTTGGGCATAATTCCAGATTGCTCTCCAGAAAGGTTGGATCAGTTCACAACTCTACCAGCAATGCATTAATGTTCCAATTTGCCCACATCCTCTCCAGCATTTGTCATTTTCCTATTTTGTCATCTTAGCCAATCTGACCGGTGAGATGTGGTACCTCAGAGTTGTTTTGATTTGCATTTCTCTAATCAGTAGTGATTTAGAGCATTTCTTCATATGCTCGTAGATATCTTTAATTTTTCTCTGAAAACTGCCTGTTCATGTCCTTTGACCATTTATCAATTTGGGAATGACTTGTATTCTTATATATTTGACTCAATTCTCTGTATATTTTAGAAATGAGTCCTTTGTCAGAGATATAGGTTGTAAAAATTCTTTCCCAATTTCCCACCTCCCTCTTAATCTTGGTTACATTGCCTTTGTTTGTACAGAAGCTTTTCAATTTAATGTAATCAAAATTATCCATTTTGCATTTTATAATGCTCTCTAATTCTTGTTTGGTCATAAAGTCTTTCCCTCTCCACAAATCTAACAGGTAAACTATTCCTTCCTTTCTGAGATTGCTTACAGTATCAACCTTTATACCTAGATCATGCACCCATTTAGACTTGATTTTTGGTATATGGTGTTAGATAATGGCCTATGCCTAGTTTCTGCCATACTATATTCCAGTTTTCCCAGCAGTTTTTGTCAAATAGTGAGTTCTTATCCCCAAAACTGGGGTCTTTGTGTTTATCAAACAATAGATTACTATAGTCATTGACTGCTGAATCTCATGTGCTTAATCTATTCCATTGTTCCACTACTCTATTCCTCAGCCAGTACCAAGTAATTTTGATGATTACTGATTTATAATACAGATTAAAATCTGGTATAGCTAGTCCTCCTTCCCTAGCATTTCTTTTCATTAATTCCCTTGATATTCTGGACCGTTGGTTCTTCCAAATGAATTTTGTTACTATTTTTTCTAGCTCTATAAAGTAGTGTATTTTTTGTAAATTGATTGGTATGGCACAAATATATAATTTAATTTATGTAAAATTGTCATTTTTATTATATTAGCTCAACCCAGCCATGAGCGATTGATATTTTTCCAATTAATTAGAAGTGGCTTTATTTGTGTGAAAATTGTTTTATAGCTGTGATTACATATGTCCTGGGTTAGTTTTGGCAGATAGATTCCCAAATATTTTATAATGTCTATAGTAACTTTAAATGGGATTTCTCTTTCTATCTCTTGCTGTTGAATTTCATTGAAATATACAGGAATGCTGAGGATTTATGTGGGTTTATTTTATATCCTGCAACTTTGCCAAATTTGTTTATTGTCTCAAGTAGTTTTTTATTTGATTCTCTAGGATTCTCTAAGTATATGATCACAACATCTGCAAAGAGTGATAGCTTGTTCCCTTCTTTGCCTAATTTGATTCCTTTGATTTCTTTTACTTCTCTAATTGCTACTGCTAACATTTCCAGTACCAGACAGAATAAGTAACCCCTGATCTTATTGGAAATTCTTCTAGCTTATCCCCATTACATATAATACTTGCTGATGGTTTTAAATAGATGCTACCTATTATTTTAAGGAAGGTTCCATTTATTCCTATACTTTCTAGTGTTTTTAATAGGGAGGGATGTTGCATTTTGTCAAAAGCCTTTTCTGCATCTATTGAGATAATCATGCAGTTTCTGCTAGTTTTATTGTTGATATAATCAATTATACTGATGGTTTTCCTAATATTAAACCATCCTTGCATTCCTGGAATAAATCCTACTTGATCAAAGTGCATTATTCTTGAGATAAATTACTGTAGTCTTTTAGCTAATATTTTTTTAAATTTTTGCATCTATATTTATGAGGGAAATTGGTCTATAATTTTCTTTCTCTGTTTTATCTCTTCCTGATTTAGGTATCAGTACCATATTTATGTCATAAAAAGAATTTGGTAGGAATCCTTCTTCACTAATTTTCCCAAATAGTTTGTAGAGTATTTCAATCAATTGTTCTTTAAATGTTTGATAGAACTCACTAGTAAATCCATCTGGCCCTGGAAATTTTTTCCTAGGGAGCTCACTGATGGCTTGTTTGATTTCTTTTTCTGAGATGGGATTATTTAAGTAATTTATTTCCTCTTCAGTTAATCTGGACAACTTGTATTTTTTTTAATATTCATCCATTTCACTATGATTGTCAAATTTATGTACATATAATTGGGGAAAATAATTCCTAATTACTGTTTTGATTTCCTCTTCATTGGAGGTAGATTCACCCTTTTCATTTTTGATACTCATAATTTGGTTTTCTTCTTTCTTTTTTTACCATTTTGACTAAGGGTCTATCAATTTTATTTTTTTTTCATAAAACCAGCTCTTAGATTTATTTATTAATTCAAGGGTTTTCTTAATTTCAATTTTATTAATCTCTCCTTTGGTTTTCAATATTTCTAATTTAGTATTTAATTGGGGATTGGAATTTGTTCTTTTTCTAGGTTTTTAAATTGCATGCCCAATTTATTGATCTCCCTTTTCTCTAATTTAATCATGTATGCACTCAGGGATACTAAACTTCCTCTAAGATCTGCCTTTAATGCATCCCACAAATTTTGGTATGTTGTCTCATTATTATCATTCTCTTGAAGGAAATTACTGATTGTTTCTATAATTTCTTGCTTGACCCACTCATTCTTTAGGATTAATTTATTTAATTTCCAATTAGTTTTTAGTATATCTTTCCATGGCCCTTTATTGCATATAATTTTTATTGCATCATGATCTGAGAAGGATGCATTTAATATTTCTGCCTTTCTGCCCAAAATTGTGAGGTTTTTATGCCCTACAACATTGTTGATTTTTGAGTATGTGCCATGAGCCACTGAGAATAAAGTATATTCATTTTTATCCCCATTCAGTTTTCTCCAGAAATCTATCATATCTAGCATCTCTAAAATTCTGTTCACCTCCTTAACTTCTTTCTTGTTTATTTTGAGGTTAGATTTATCAAGTTCAGAGAGGGGGAGATTAAGGGCCCCACTAGTATCTATTTCTTCCTCTAATTCCCTTAACTTCTCCTCTAGGAATTTGGATGCTATACCACTTGGTGCATATATGTTAAGTTATGATACTGCTTCATTCTCGATGGTGCCTTTCAGCAGGATAAAGTTTCCTTCCTTATCTCTTTTAATTAGATCTATTTTTCCTTTTGCTTTGTCTTAGATAAGGATTGCTACCCCTGCTTTTTTTTTTTTACTTTAGCTGAGGCGTAATATATTCTACTCCATCCTTTTACCTTTACCCTTTACCCTGTGTTGATACCTGGGTATCCCTTTGTTTCAAATGTGTTTCTTGTAGACAGCATATTCTAGGATTGTGGTTTTTAATCCATTCTGCTATCCCCCTCTGTTTTATGGGTGAGTTCATCCCATTCAAATTCACAGTAATGATGATTATCTGTCTCTTCCCTTCCATCTTATTCCCTCCCCTGCTTATGTTCTTGTTTCTTCCTTCTCCTTTCCTTTCCTCAAGGGTTTTCCTTTTGACCACCACCTCCCTCAGTGTTCCCTCCCAGGGGCCCCCAGTTCTTTACCTACCCTCTCCACTTACTACTATTTCCCTCCCCTCTAAGCCCACCCTTTTACCTCCCCCCGCCCTTACACTCCTACAGCCTATAGGACACAATAGATTTTTATACTTATCAGAGTATGTTATTCCCCCTTTGACCCCAAAACAATGAGAGTAAATTTCATACAGTGCTCCTCTCCCTCCCTCCTTTTCTTCTCTTTAATGACTTTTGTGTCTTTTCACGTTAGAATCTTAAACTTAACTGGTTATGTTGATCCCTCTTTGAACCAGAACCAGTGAGAATAATATTCAAATGATGTTCCTTTCCCTCTTTCCTTCCCCTCTATTATAGTGTGTTTTTATGACTCTTCGTATGGCATAATTTACCTTTTTCTGTCTCATCCTTTCCTTTTATCTCATTGCAGTCACTTTGACCCCCTTAATAAGGTTTTTATTTTTATCATCAGATTAGTTCATTTATACCCACACCCTCTCTCTATGTATAACCATTTTAAAGGTCATAATAATCATATAAATTTCAATATTGACAGTTATCAACTTCTCATATAGGGATGTGAATATTTTACTCTTATTGCATGCCAAGTTATGTGAATTTGTGTGGGAGTGTGTATGTATGTATGTTTTTGTGTGTTTTCCTTTTTTACCTTTTTATGTCTTTCTTGAATCTTGTAATTGGAGATCAAATTTTCCATTGAGCTCTGGCTTTTTCATCAGGAAAGTCTGGAAGTCCCTTATTTCATTAAATGACCATTTCCTTGCCTGAAATATTATGCTCAGTTTTGCTGGGTAATTAATCCTTGGTTGCAGTCCTAGCTCTTTTGCCCTACAAAGTATTAAATTCCAATCCCTCCAATCTTTTAATGTAGAAGCTGCTGGGTCCTGTATGATCCTGACTTTAGTTCAATGATATTTGAATTGTTTCTTTTTGGCTGCTTGCAGTATTTTCTCCTTCATCTTTTAATTCTGGAATTTGGCTACTATATTTCTTGGAGTTTTCAATTTGGGATCTCTTTCAGGAGGAATCTGGTGAATTCTTTCAATAACTATTTTATATTCTGATTCCAGGACTTCAGGACAGTTTTCTTTGACAATCTCTTGGAGGATGTTGTCCAGGCTGCTTTTTTCATCATGGCTTTCTGGTAGTCCAATAATTCTTACGTTATCTCTCCTGGATCTGTTCTTTAGGATGGTTGTTTTTCCAGTGAGATATTTACATTTTCTTCCAATTTTTCAATCTTCATGTTTTGTTTGATTGACTCTTGGTACATCATAGAGTCTTGAGCTTCAATTTGTCTGATTCTAATTTTTAGTGACATTCTCTTTGGTTAGTTTTTGAAGTTCCTTTTTTAGGGAGGTATTTTCTCCAATTACTTCACTAATTTTACTTTTTAAGGATTTGTTTTCTTCAGTGAGACGTTTTTATTCCAATTTGGTCACTGTAGATTTAAATTTGTCTTCTGCCTCCCTAATTAGGCCTTTAAAATCTTTCTTGAGCTCCTCCAAGAGTGCTTTTTGGGCTTGAGACCAGTTCATATTTCCTTCCATGGTCTCAGGTGTGAGTATAGAGTCCATGTTGTCCTCTGTATTTGGTTGTTCTTGCTTACTATAATAAGCTCTAATCTATTTTCTTGCCTTCCCCTTCTCCTTCTCAGCTTCCTTCCTTCCCATTATAACTTCCTATTTCCTAATTTCTGAGGCTGGGAGCCAGGTGCCTTGTTGTTAGCTTTCTACTCTGTAGCCTCTGTGTATCTAGAGTGAGGCCAAGGCCAGGACTCTCAGTGTTTCCATTGAGTTATGCTGATGCTCTCAGAGTACTCTGTGGAGGAGGGGTAGTCTGGCCACTTCAGATTTCTGCCTTTATGTCCCTGGGCTAGTTCTTAGGCAGTCTTTTGCTGGTCAGGTGAGGTAGGATTTGTTAGGACCTCTTCCCTCTTCTCTTCAGACTCCTTGCTGCCTCAGTTACACCCCTTCTCAATGACTCCCAAGCCTGAGGCTATTTCCAGTATTTTAGGATTTCACTCTGGGTGGCACACTTATCTCTGAGTTTTCTAGGTCAGGGAGGGGGAATCAGAGCAGCCAGAGTTTACTTTGTCATCCTAACCTCTGGAAAGTCAGGCAGCCAATTTCTAAACTTCCAGGCTATCAAGCCCCAGGAGAAGCTGCTGTCTTTGCTGGGGGCCTGTCCCCTTTCTTACCTGGCTCCAATTGATCCTCCCATCCCATGGTGAGATGGCTGCAAATTGCCCTTGGGATGGGTGAGTCCACTGGCTGGGGTTCCTTCTCTCTCTGTTGTAGTCTGCTCTCTAGTCCAAGCTGCTGTAGCCCCCATGTGCTCTGTGCTCCCCCTGCCGGGACCCACATGGGCACTTTCCTGGGCTGGGTTCTGCCATGCTCTGTCTCCCAGTGGATTGTGACACTCCAAAATCTGTTCAGATTCACTTTTTAAAGTTTAGTGATGGGATTCATGGAGGAGCTTAGAAAAGTTACTGCTTCTGTTCTGCCATCTTGGCTCCACCTCCTCATTCCCTCTTTGAGCAAATTCTAATGAGAGTAAGGTTCATGTGCTTCCCTCAGCACTTCCTCAATCTTCCTTTCCACTGTAAATGCTCTTTCATGTTTCTTTTATGTCAGATAATTTATCCCATCATATCTTTCCCCCTTTTTCCATTAAATGCTTCTTTCTCACTCCTTAATTTGATTTTTAGACAATGATCTCATCATATTCAATTTATACCTGTATCCTCTGTGTCTATTTCTTTTTAACTGTCATAATAATGAGAAAGTTTTTAGGAGTTACAAATACCATTTTTCCCATGTAGGATTGTAAACAGTTTAACTTCATTAAATCACTTATTATTTCTTTTCCTTCTTCACATTTTTATTGCTTTTCTTGGGTTTTGTACTTGAACGTTAAATTATTTCATTGAATGTCTATTTCCCCCCTTATAAATCATACTCAGTTTTGCTGAGTAGGTTATTCATGGTTGTGATTCTAGCTCTTTTGTTCAGAACATTATCTTCTAAGTTCTTTGATCCTTTAATGTAGAAACTGCTAAATCTTGTGTTACCCTGACTGTGGATACATGATACTTAAATTGTTTCTTTTTGTCTCTTTGCAATATTTTCTCCTTATTCTGGGAGCTCTAGAATTTGGTTATAATATTCCTGTGAGTTTTCATTTTGGTATCTCCTTCAGGAGGTGATCAGTGAATTTTGTGATTTCTCTTTTACCTTCTGATTCTGTAATATCAGGGCAGTTTCCATGATAATTTCTTGAATGATGATGTCTAGGTTCCGTTTTAAATCTTTGTTTTCAGGTAGTCCAGTAATTATTAAACTGTCTCTCCTGGATGTGTTTTCCAGGTCAGTTGTTTTTCCAAACAGGTATTTCACATTTTCTTGTTTTTTTTTTCATTTTTTCTCTTTTGTTTCATTGTTTCTTCATGTTCCTTAGCTTCCACTTGCCAAAATCTAATTTTTAAGGAATTATTTTCTTCAGTGAATCTTAACATCTGTTTCAATTTGACCAATTCTTCTTTTTAAGGAATTCTTTTCTTTATTTGATTTTTATGCCTCCTTTACCATTTAGCCTGTTCTATTTTTAAAATATTATTTTCTAGAATGTTTTTGTGTCTCCTTTACCAAGCTATTGACATTTTTTTCATGACTTTCAGTATTTTATCTTTCCCCAATTACATATAAAAACAGTTTTCAACATTGTTTTTTTTTAAACTGAGTTCCAAATTCTCTTCATCCTCCTTGTCCCCTTCATTGAGAAGGCAAGCAATTTTGTATAGGCTACACATGTTGAGTCATGCAAAACATATATCCATATTACTTATGTTGTAAAAAGAAAGCACAGATAAAAAAAAAACCCTAAGAAATATAAAGAAAATAAATAAAATATGCTTCAATTTGCATTCAGATTCCATGAGTTATTTTTTCTGGGAATGGATAGCATTTTTCATCATAAGTCCTTCAGAGTTGTCCTGGATCACTGTATTGCTGAGAATAGCACAGTCAATCACAGTTGATCATTTTACAATATTGCTGTTATTGTATGTAATGCTGTCCTCATTTTATTTTGCATCTATTCATATAAGTCCTTCCAGGTTTTTCTGAGAGCATCTAGCTCACAATTTTCTATAGCACAATAGTATTCCATCACAAATCATATACCACAAATTGTTCAGTCATTCCCCAATTTCTGGGTTTTCCCTCAATTTTCAACTCTTTGCCACCAGAAAAGAATTGTGATAAATATCTAGGCTTGGTTCCAAATTGTTCTACATTATAATTGATTGAATCAGTTCAAAATTCCACTAAGAGTGCATTAGTGTCTCAATTTTCTCACATGCCTTCCAACATTTGTCATTTTTCTTTTCTGTCCTATTAGCCAGTCTAATCGTTGTGAGGTAGTACCTGGGTGTTGTTTTAATTTGCATTTCTCCAAACAATAGTAAGTTAGAACATTTTTTCCAATATGATTATAGAAAGTTTTGATTACTTCAACTGCTTTTTGATCATTTGTCAATTGGGGAATGTCTTTCCTTTTTATAAAGTTGATTCATTTCTCTATACATTTAAGAAAAGAAGTATTTATCAGAGAAATTTGCTTCAATTTTTTTCACAGTTATATTTGATAACTGCATTTTCCTCCATCCCATTTCTCCTCATTTATTTTATTGTCACTCTCCTTTTGCCCTGTCCCTCCTCAAAAGTGTTTTTGCTTTGGACTGCTGCTTCCCCCAATCCATCCTCCCTTCTGTGAGCACCACCTCCTTTCTCTTATCTATTTCCCCTCCTACTTTCTTGAAGAGTAAGATAGATTTCTATACCCAATTGAGTGTGTAGGTTTTTTTTCCCCATCATTGGGTCAATTCTGATGAAAGTAAAGTTCAGGTACTGCCTGCCACATTCTCCATTTTCCCCTCCACTGTGAAAACTCTTTTTGCCCCTCATATGCAATAATTTCTTTTCCTTCTTTACCTCTTTAATTCTTTTCTTGGGTCTTGTATTTGAAAGTTAAATTATTTCATCCTTTCTCTTTCTCCCAGTGCATTCTTCTTTCTCATCTTTTAATTTCAGGGTTTTTTTTTTTTAGATACCAGCCTATCATATTCAGCTCACACCTGTACCCTCTGTCTTTGTATATTCCTAACTTTCCTAATAATGAGAAAATTCGTATGAGTTACAAGTATCATCTTCCTACATAGGAATATGAACAGTTCACCCTTATTAAGGGCCTTATGATTTCCCTTTGCTGTTTACATTTTTATGCATCTCTTGAGTTTTGTATTTGTAAGTCAGATTTTCCATTCAGGTCTGCTCTTTTCATCAGGAATGCTTTAAAGCCCTGTATTTCTTTGAAGGTCAATTTTTCCCTGAAGGATTATAATCTCTATTCTTTGATTGGTGATTCTTGGTTGTAATCCTTACTCCTTTGCTTCTTATATATCATATTCCAAGAACCCCAATCATTTAAGTAGGAGATACTAAATCTTGTGTTATCCTAACTGTGGTTCCATGATACTTGAATTACTTCTTCCTGGCTGCTTGCAATGTTTTCTCCTTGACCTGGAGCTCTGGAATTTGGCTATAATATTCCTGGGAGTTTTCATTGGGGATCTCTTTCAAGAGATGATTGGGGGATTCTTTCCATTTCTGTTTTACACTTTGCTTCTAGAATAGCAGGGAAGTTGTCCTCAATAATTTCTTGAAAGATGATTTTTAGGCTCTTTTTAAAATCATGGCTTTCAGGTAGTCCAATAATTCTTAAATTATCTCTTCCAGTTTTATTTTCTAGGTCAGTTGTTTTTCCAAATGGGTATTTCGCATTTTCTTCTTCTTTTATTTTTTTTTTTTGTTTTTGTTTTATTGCTTCTTGATGTCTCATAAAGTCCTTAGCTTCCATTTACCCAAATCTAATATTTAAGGAATTATTTTCTTCAGTGAATTTTTATACCACTATTTCAATTTAGCCAATTCTGTTTTTAAGGAGTTCTTTTCTTCAGTGAATTTCTGTGTCTCTTTTGCTTTTGGTTTATTCTGCTTTTTAAGGCATTTTTCTCATCATTGGATTTTTATATATATTTTACCAGCTGTTGTACTGTTTTTCATGACTTTCTTATATCACTTTCATTTACCTTCCCAGTTTTTCCTCTATCTCTATTACTTGATTTTAAAAATCTTTTTGAGGTCTTCCACAGCCTGAGATGAATTCATATTATTCTTTGAGTCTTTGGATGAAGGAGTTTGGACTTTGTTATCTTATTCTAAGTGATCTTCTTTGTCACCACAGTAGTATTGCAGAGTCAGAATTTTTTCTGTTGTTTGCTCATTTTTAGCCAATTTCTTGTCTTTTAAGTCTTTGATAAAGTGGAGTTTTACTTCCACAGTGCAGGACACACTATTCCAAGCTTTGGGGGTTTTGTGCAAGCTGTTTTCAGAGATACTTCTAGGGACCTGTAATTTTCAGTTCTTCCAAGGAGATAGATGTGTTTACTACTCTTATGATCTGAGTTCTGGTATGTGAATAACTACAAGCATCCTTTTCTGCCCTGGAACAGTGATAGGGACCCAGCTCCACCTAAGCCACAAGCTCTGGTGTGCTACTGCTCCTCCTCACCCTGGAAATGCCTCCAAGGACTGTGATCCAGATGCAAGTAATGGCATAGCAACAGAATCCTGCCCCTAGTGAGAACAAAAACCTCTATAATCTCCTTATGATCAGTTGTTTGATCCTCTTACCTTCTGGGGGCTGAG
Organism: Petaurus breviceps papuanus; assembly: GCF_028583685.1. Classification (NCBI taxonomy): domain Eukaryota; kingdom Metazoa; phylum Chordata; class Mammalia; order Diprotodontia; family Petauridae; genus Petaurus; species Petaurus breviceps. Next base: position 1,246,549 of record NW_027185764.1, read on the forward strand.
AGCTGTGGAAGCAACCTCTGCTACTGTTTACTCAGTTGTTCCCAAAGTCTGATACAAGTTTTTGGGACTCACTCTGCCCTTTTGGGGCCTGCACTGGACTGTGCTCCACTCTCACTGTGTTGTGACCATATCTTTACTGCCAACATTCTAAGTTGTCATGGGCTGGAAAATTGTTTTACCCTGTCCTTTTGTGGGTTCTGCTACTCCAGAATTTGTTTTGGATATTATTCACACACACACACACACACACACGTGAGTTTGTGTGTGTTTGAATCTGTATGTACATGTGTGCGTATATATATTATATAATTTATGTATACTATTTATGGAACATAGCACATATATGTCTATGTATGTATAAATACATATACATAGGCAGACATATTTACTGAACACAGCATGCATATGTATGTATGTGCACACAAATGCATGTGCATATATGTTACATGTGTGCAAGCATGTGAATGCACACGTGCATGTATGTATGCCTGCATGAATGCATGCATACTTTACTAACAGGTGGTCTGCAGATTTAGCCCATAGATTGTGCTCTTTTCCCTATCTTCTCCTGGTTTTTTAATATTCTCTTACTTAGATTCAATTTGCCTTTTGATGATCTCCCTTCTGTCTTTTAATACCTACATAAAATTTTAGATGGAAAAAAAAACTATGACTATGAGATACTTTATTTCATTATTTACATTTCTCCTTTGCTTCTGTTATGTAGGGTATTTGGAAATCAAATATATCTACTACTTTTTTCCCTCCAGATTTCCTCCAATATATCTCTTATGTTGAATGTGCATATTTTTTCATTGACAACTAGACTCAGGTTTGTAGCATCTGCTATTTTGGGTTACAGCATGAGATATTTTGCTTTTGAAAATATGCTATTCATTCTCTCTGACAATTTCTCATGAATGCAGAATGACCCAGAATTGTTTAAATTGTTTTCTTTCATATTAGAAAGTCTTTCTCCCGGCTACTTTAAAAAATTATTTATTCAGTATTGAAATTTTAATATTTAACCAAATTTAAAATTTAAAATACTCCAAATTTAATAAATAAAATAAAAGTCTCCAAATGTAAAATACAGTTGTTGTTACTGTTGTTGTTTTCCTTCCTGGCGATGCATTCTTTCAGACAGTGCTTTGTTGCCTTTATTAAGAAGATTGGGTCCGTTTTCCTGTATTACTTATCACACTATCATTTTCACATTGTCTGCTTTGTGATATTCTTCTGGAACACTTATTATCCTTAAGTTTTCTCTTTATATACTGTCTTCTAGGTCAATCATTTTGGACACTATATAAAACTGATGTGTTCCTTTAACATTGGTTTATTTTCATTCTCTTTTGTTGAGTGTGCCTCTGCATTCAGATTTTATCTTGTATTCCCTTACATTCACCTTTGAGAGTCCTCTTTTTCCTTTGGCTCTGTATTCTTCTCCCACTGCACAATCCCTTAAGCCTGGGTTTTTGGGCAGCTTCAAGGCTTGGCTAGGTCCAGATCCTTGAGGTGAGAGTGCTGGCCCCATCTGGATTTCCATTCCCTTTACCCTTTATATGCACACCTTTCTTTTTTAGGCTATAGTTCAGAGCTACCTAAAGTTCTAAAATAGATTATAAGGTTCTTGGAATACCTCAGAATGATATGACAATAATTAGGCAAAGTTGAAGAAGTTTGTGGGATAAAGATGTAAATCAATTAATAAGGTAGAATCAGAAAAATCTTCTTTTTGGTTATAAGAAAAATAATTTTTTAACAAAACCAGTTATCTAGAAGAGAGTAATTTATGAATTATATTTTGTTACCTTAAAGGAAAATCAAATTTTACTTAGGCTTATTATTTGGGATTAACACCTATGTGTCAAGCATGTCCTGAAGTGCAAGAAATTTACATGGTGATAGCTTGTTTGAGATATGCACTGTTTTCTGTATCCAATCTGATATCAAATCCTTAGTGTATATACACATCACATCCCAAATCTTTTGCTGCCTGTTATAATTGAAGCTAAACAAACATCGTTTATTCAAGTGGATTTGTGTAGCCGATGAACTTAGGGATAAAAGTTATCTAGTTACAAAGAATGCTGACAGCTATGTATTCGTGATTGGAATTAGATCCTTAAAGTCTCTCATTCTTCTAAGCAGGAAACTATCCCAGAGTGGAATATTTTGAGAAAACAACAAGATCTGACAATTATATATGCCAATATAAATGATTCTAATGGGCTACATGTCTTGAGCATTCTAATAAGTTCTGAAAATGAGTTTCAGGATTTTATACATAAAAATTGTATTATTCACACTCTGCACACACCAGTCATTTTTTTGGGGGGGGGGAGGGAGTTGGCAATTGAGGTTAGGTGACTTGCTCAAGGTCACTGCTAGTGTCAAGTGTCTTAGGTCACATTTGAACTCAGGTCTTTCTGACTCCAAGGTCAGTTCTCTATCCACTGTGCCATGTAGGTGCACTCTAAGCTCTTTTTATGCTTAATTTAGAAAGTTTCAGAGTTCTGCCTTCTTCAGTGCTTTAAAATGTTGAGCTTTTGATTTCTCAGTTGTTATTTGAATTACATACATACATACATACATATGTATATATGTGATATATATATATGTATATATATATATATATATATATATATATATCAACATGACAAGTTGCTAACTTGCAGCATGGGGCAGTTATAAGTAATAAAACTGAAGGTTTTGTTATTTTTTGTTTTTTTCCCCCTTTATGCAACTGAAATTCAAAATGAAGAATTAAATAAGTGAAGGACAGTCTTAAAAACTGAAATGATAATGAAATTGATGTAAATTTTTAAAAGCACTCAACTTTATTTTACATGTCTCCTCTGGCAAATATTAAATCTTTAACCAGAAGCAGTCATTTTATAAGTCAGATCCTCATAGAATTTTCATTTTTTTAAGATGCTTCCTTCAGTTTTTGTTGGTGGTGTCTACATCAGGTACAGTGTTTAAATAAAGATAGATACAGCAGGAGGTATGTAAAAAAATTCTCTGAAATTTTAATTGAATAATGGGTTCCTCATGTGGTATTCTTCTTAGAGCTCTATTGTTAATGGGATTAGAATAATACAGTTTTATCAGGCTTTTAACCCATGAACTACTAACTGGAAAAGTAACATTTAAGAGGATGTACAGTATTATGTTAAGCTTCGTTACTGGCAGATTTTAGCACAATTACCTAGGAATCTTTAGAAGAGAGTTGGAACCTGAGAAGCAGATATTTAAGGAGAAGGTCTCTTCAATACTTCCCTGAGAATAAGACCTATTCTAGAATATCTAAGAGAAGATATTCCCAGGGACCAGAAGACTACATGGAGTGTCTGGAATATAAGATGAAATGTGTTGATTAAATGGACATTAAATGGAGTAGATTACCAAGCTTCTAGGAAATTTGATATTAACTAATATAAATGATCACATTGTATTACCTTGCCTTTTTTGTTGTTGTTTTGTTTTGTTTCATGGTCTCTATATTTGCTGAGTTTTCTTGGTTACCATAATGATATGCAATTCTCCCCTCTAAAATTAGTTGATTGTTTTAGATATTGTTACTATGGTTTGTTGTAACACCAATACTACTTCTAGCTGCTGTGGGGATGTAAGACCAGTAACGCCAGCACATAGGAGGGCTGCTAGCACAGTTTCTTTGATCTGCTTTTCTCAAGGAAAGCAACTCAAAAGGGGTCAACAATCTTACTTTAGTCAATATATATTATATATATATATATTATATATTAGTCAATATATATATCAACAATCTTACTTTAATCTATATATATAAATACATATATATATAAATATATATCAACAATCTTACTTTAGTATATATATATATATATATATATATATATATATATATATAAAATTTACTTAGTTCAAGGGGAAAAGTCAGCCCCTCGAACTTCAGAAAATACATGCAGAAATTACAAACAGAAACTCTAAGCAGAAATAATAGCATAAAGACCAATACACAGGGTTTCTAACAGTCTGACCAAATAATACATACATCACAGATCAATAGAAAGATACAATATATACATACATGTCTGACCAATATATACATACATGTTTACCAGAGAGAGAAACACCATCATTTGGGTTTTCAAAGCCGGGGGTGGGGGGTGCTCCTTACTGGCTACCCAGAGTCTTATCTGGCTACATTACATGCACATTCTTCCCATAACTGAGCCCCAAAGCAAAATGCTAACCTCATATACACTTCTTCAGGGTCAGAGTGCATCATAAGCCTCATGACCCAGGCTTATGTTACTCAGACTCATGTGACTTAGGCTTCCATGTGACTTAAGCATGTCACATGGGCCTATTAAGGGATGAGAAAGATCCTCCCATTAAGCAAAAAATATGTTAACAATACATTTATTCTATCAATAACTAATCTTGTTGTTCTAACAATAACTGGTCTGAGAAATTTGCCACAAGCTTACAAAAGATTCAGCAAGTTGTAGGAGTGACACATCAAATGCAGCCACATTTGAACTTAGATCTTCCTGGCTCCAGGCCTGATGCTCTACCCACTAAACCACCTAGCTACCTAAATATTGCATAAATACAAGCAAAAAGAAAGACATTGGATAAATACATACAAACAAATACAAAAGACATTCCCTGTCCTCAAGGAGTTCACATTCTACTGAGGGAAGATAGCCCATAAAAAAAAATTAGAGAAGGATACCTACTTTTATTGAAGCTACTCAATAACTAGTGAGGTGTTTTTTTTTTTTTTAGAGAAAAAAAATTAGTGGAAATTCTTCTCCTTAAACTTGTCCTTAATCAACTGATTTATACAGAAGGCAGAGATCACGACATCTGTTAAGTGCTTCATTCACCAAACAAAAGACTGCTCCTCAACTGTCTAAATTTGACTTTGCCAGAGTATAGTGTGAGTCACTTAAAAAAAATACTCTTTCCTTGCACTTTCCCTAATTAACTCAATAGATAATATCATGACAAGTGTCCAGTACACTGTTTATTTCTCATACAGGGAGAAGAAAGAAGGAAGCAAAAGTTTTAAATTTTAGGGTTTTTTCAAAGTATACACCTCTCAGTTATAGTGCATTTATAAAGCACTTTGCTCATAACAGACCATGTATGGTAGTATAAGTAATAACCTCTCGTGGTAATATAGGGATTTGCCCATGGTCTGTCAACTTAAAAAAGTCAGAGTTGCATTTCAACTGCTGGTTTCCTTATTCTTCCTCTACTGTTCATTGTAAACTACCCCGCCAGAGATAATTTAATCAATACCAGTTTACATATCTCTTATCTCATTTCTAGCATAGGTAATAAGATCACTGTATTGGAGGTATTATGGCTTTAAAAGGACATTTCCAGATAACTCAGAGCAATTCACTTATTTATACATGAGAAAACTGAGGCCAGGAGAGTCATGTAACTAACTTACCCAAGGTCACACAAGTATTAAGTAGCAAAGATGGAATGTTAGCCCAGTTCCTCTGTAATAGTAATGAAATTTGAAGATGCCTTTGTATAGCCAAGCTGACAGGTACTTAGCATCTAGTTTCAAATTGAGCCTCTGTTAAAGAAACAGAACGTATGAACCCCTGTTTCTGAGTAACAGTAAGGGGCTGAACAGGGAACCCCTGTTGCTGACATAACAGAAAGGGGCTGAACAGGGAGGAGCAATACTATATATAAGGAAAAACCCTAACTGGAAAAGTCAGAACTTCTTAGGATGAGTACCTGAACACTGGGCTGCTTCTGCTGCTGCTGGACTGGAACTTCCGTGGAGAAAGTGATTTTGATTTTGAGAACAAAGCTGGGAAGACTTCTGAGGGCCAGCTGGAGCTGCCGAAGACTGAGGAAGCATGACTGTGGTGTCAGTTTTCTGTACAAATGTTATGGCTTTGTTAATGTGCATGAATGTTCTTGTAGCTTTGTTAAGCCTTGTCTTCCCAGGAACAGAGGCTGTGAAGGATTTGAGAACGACTGGATTCTGTGAGTTTTAATGTGGATCAGGAACTTCATGGATAGCTGAACAAGGAGCTGGGAGCTGTATGCCTTTGAATTCAGGCAGCAGTTGGTTAGATTTGGGTAGGAGCCAGGACCATGGAACAGGAATTATGGAAGCTGAAAGCCTGCCCCGAGTCAAGATGAAAAAACCTCTCCATTGGTACTGAGTAGTGACTGGTGATATTGTGATTTACTTGTGACTGTGGGGTGGATAGCCTGTGTATTTTCCACTACCCCTTAAGAGGGTACTGAGTAGTGCCTGATGACTGAATAGTGACTGATTTGTAACTTAGTGTGCCCAATGGCTGGAGGACTTTGACCTTTTGTACTTTATGATTGAATGATTGAGTTACTAAGTCATTGATTGACTAAATGACTGTACTTTGTTTGAAACTATGTGACCATTTTAGTGATAAGTTGTGAATGCTATATTTTGCTTTCCTGTGATAAATTGTAACATTCTGAATGTTGTAACTTGATTTTCCATGAATGTTTTGCTCTGATGTTATTGAATAAATACAGCGTTCATTATACTATGTAATCAGAACTTTGAAAGCTGTTTACAGCAGCATTCCTCTGGAAAGCTGCTCATGCATGGCTTTACATTAGTTCATGCGTGGCATTACATCCTCTTACCTCCAAATCCAGTGATTTTACTTAAAACCATTGGGTTTAGATACAGCATTTTGTGAAGACTTTTGTATAATAACAGTTGAAAAAATGTTTTTGTCTGGAGAATACTTTATGCTCTTAGAATATGCTTCATAACCACTTTAGAATAGTGATTACTTCTATATATGTGAACATTTTTTTTTTCCTGCTGGCCCATGTAGTCTCACTAATTGTCTTTTTTGTTGTTGTGTTTTTTCCCACAACTTAGGAGAATGTTTGCAGTTGGAGGAATGACAGACATACTTCCCTTATGTGCAACAAGCACAAAATCAAATAATTCTTTTCATTATATCAAAACATGTTTCTTGGGAGGATCTTGTGTAGTAAGGTAAAAAAAAAAAAATCCGACTTTTTTCTCCCTTAATGAGAATTAGCTTAACATAGTGCTTAGAGGCAGCCACAAAGATAAAAATTATCTCAGTTCAAGTATTCCTTCTTACACATATTTTCTTTTTGACATTAGACAAGTCATAGCTTCTGAAGTGCTCTGGGCCAGAGGTGTCCAACACTCTGCCTACAACACTCCCCAGTGAAGCTCAAACCAAATTAAAATGTAATTGGGAAATATTTAACAAAAAATAAAAATGCTGTAAAACACATATACCATTACATTATAAAATTAAATCGATGGGGATTCTTATATATAGATTGTTAGCCTCTATTTCTTTTTTTTTTTTAAAGCAATCAGGGTTAAGTAACTTGCTCAAGGTTACACGGCCAGTTATTTCTGGGTGTGGTGCTGAGTATCTGAGCCCAGGATTCGATCTCCAGGTCATCCCAACACTGGAGCTGGTGCTCTTACTCGCTGAGCCACCTGGCCACCCCTAAGCAATTGGGGTTAATTAACTTGCTCAGGGTTACACGGCCAGGTGTTTCTGGGTGAGTGCTAAGTGTCTGAGCCCGGGATTCGATCTCCAGGTCATCCCAACACTGGAACCGGTGCTCTTACTCACTGTGCTACCTGGCCGCCCCACCCCTGTTTCTTTTTGAGTTGGACACCACTATTCTAGACAATTCTCTAAGATTATAAATTGAAGAAAAGGTCCCACCAAGCACTGACGACATGACTGTATTCACCTATACTACAGAAGTCAGAAGTCAGAATACAGAAGACTGTATTCACCTATACCTGTCTTTAAAGCATGACAAAGTACCTGGAAATAGATAATATTCATTCTTTTCTACTTCCTTAAACACAAAGTCCCTAATCTATTTCTAACTGGCTTTCCTTCCCTCTTCCCTTCACAAATCTTACTTCTTCACAGATCACCAATTAGTTCCTTATCAACATCTCATCCTCCTCCTTTTTCCTTCTCCTCCTCTTCTTCCTCCTCCTCCTTTTCCTTATTTGGTAGACAGTTACACTAATATCTCCAGGTACACATTTAATCTAGTTGAATAATCTCCATTTTTTCCCTTCTTCTGGCTTTCCTTCCCTTTGTGGTATTCCCCAAAGTCCTGTGCTGCGATTTCAGATTTCTTTTCATCCCTTTCCCCTCTTGTCCCACCCCTCCACCCTCTCCATCCTTCCCTTTCTTCATTTTATTTATTTATTTTCCTTTTCTCTATACTATCTCCCATGACAATCTCATGTAGTTTCATGTCTTCAACTGTCACTGTTATTTGCATGACTCCCAAATCTGTGTTCCACATACCTTCCATGTCTTATGGATCTCTCTACAGACTGCCAGCATATTAAACTTAATATGTTCAGTATAAAAATGATTGACTTTTACAAGTCAGTGTATTCTGGGGAATATATTCTGCTCAGGAAAATGTGGATTGTTCTAAGGTAGTGGTACTTAGAGAGAAAGAGGAATCTAGATTTCATCCAATGTGGTCCCACCCCTTTAACAGTACAGCCCTCCTCTATCTGCTCCTCTCCCACTGCCTTATGAAGAAATATCTGAGAGTTTCCCTACTTTCTAAAGGTAATGCATGCTAAAGCTACAATGGCCATCAACATTCTTAGTGAGGCTTTGGGTCCAGCCAAAGGTTACATCAGTTATCAAGTTAATCATGCTACCTGAGCCGATCATTAAATCAGTCAATCATGTCTTCATGGCTGAAATCATTTCTATAAACATCTCGTGATGTTCTTGCCACCAACTTTTAAACTTTATCACTCCAGGAATCACATCGCTTAAAAATTTTCTGGGGGTGGGGGATACAAAGTCAATTATGAGCAGCTCTACTAAGGACTGCTACTGTGAATAACTTTAAGCTTCTAATCACATAGTATAGTGAACTCTATTTATTCGGCAACAAACTAAAGCAAAACATTCAAGAAACTAAAGTATGACATTTGCAACTGCATAAGAACAACTTTATAGTCTCAAACAAAACATATTCTGTAAACCATAGTCTCCTCAATCAATATACAATATCAACATAAAGTCTTCTTTCATTTTGACTGGAGGTTGGCTTCCATTCATCTTTAAGCCAATCATCCTTAAGGGGTAGCCAAGAGTACAAACACCGTACACCCCTAGGTCACAGTGAGTTACAATATCATCAGTCAGTACTGAGTATCCAAGCAAAGTCCTCTTTCATCTTGACTCAAGTCTGGCTTCCAAACCCCCTGGCTCCTCTTCCATGGGCTGACCACTCGCATCTCTTGCATGGATTCACCTGGCACTTGTCTAGATTAACACATAGGCAGATCTCCACTATGGTTCTATATCTCATCTTAGCTTACAGGACTACTCCACCCCAAGTCCTTTGCAGTTTCTGTTTCTAGGAAGACAAAGCTTAGCAGAGCTACAACAATATTTACACACATTGAACTTAACAGAGATACAACAATGTTTATCTCAATTCACTTTCTGCCTGACAAAATAACATAAATCAACAAGCAAGGCTTCTGTCTGAGAAAACAAACACAAATCAACAGTAAAATCCTCTTTCAGGACTTCTGTAACAATAGTAAAGTCCTTTTTTAGGACTTCTGTAGCAACAGTAAAGTCCTCTTTCAACAGACAGAATGCTTCCATCTGACAAAGTAATATCAACAGAGACAGAACAACAGACAGAGTGCTGCAGAGTGCCAACATCACAAACATTCTCTCTCTTAGCTCGGCTTGCCCCCAGTTCTGCTTGAACTTTGCTCTGCTATGCTCCATCCTGTTCCACCCTTCCTGTTTTGCTGTTTCATCAAGCTCCTTCCGAGGTGGGCTCCTTGCGATTACCTTAGCCTTATGAAAGGCAGGGAAGACCTACAAATTCCATTAGGCCTGTTTAGGGCCGCATAATGTATACTGTTTCCAACAAAGACACTTGATGCAATCAAAGGTGAAGTTCAAAGGTACTTCAATAGCTGAAACAAACAGCAAAGTATTACTTTATTTACCATTACAAGGGGTGGTGAGGACTGGCTTTAGTGCAGTCCTGAGTGGTTTGGCAGCCCAATTGGAAAGCAACACCATACAGCATTGTAGGTGATGCTAGCAAGAAGTTAGAAACAATGTGTGGATAATATGGGTTCAAACCTTTGCTGAGCTGCTTGGCTTCTCTTGTGGCTTATTGATATTATTCTCTTTACAAAGTAGACTCTCCTCCTTCTTCCCTTTTCACTGAAATCTCACTTCTCCCTTCCTGTCCACTCCCCTTTCCTTCTTCCCTCCCCTCCCATTTTTTTTATGTAAACACCTACCTAGAACAACAACTCTGCCCCCACCCTGCTCCAAAAAGAATGGCCTGACACATAGTACCATCACCCTAACCTATGATTGTTCTTATAAATGTCTCGTGTAGTATTGACTCTCCTTTCTACCCACCCCCTATGGGCTCTAAACTAGGGCTTTCTTTTTGGTTTTTTTTTTTTGTTTGTTTGTTTTTAATATAAATTAATTAATGAATATTTAGTTTCCAACATTCACTTCCACAAGATTTTGAGTTGCAGATTTTCTCCCCCTCCTTCCCCTCACCCCACCCCTAGACAGGATGCAATCTAATATAGGTCCTACATTCATGTTAAAAATATTTTCTCATAAGTCATGTTGCAAAGAAGAATTAGAACCAATGGGAGGAACCTGAACAGGGCTTTCTGGGTAGAATAAATCACCTTTCTATTTCCTCATTCATTTGCCATTAGTACTTTGTATAAAAACATGGATTAGAATGAATAAATTTGTATTCACTGAATATTTATACATTTTTAACATATTCATAATATTTATGGAGAAAGAATATTAATCTTGTACATATAATATTTCATGCTAGATTTAAATGTGCGTATTGAGAATTTCTTGGATTTGATCATTTGAAACTAAAGGTTGCTGTAATGTCCTGGTATTAGAACTGTATGCTGTAGAAACATGTAGAACACATGTTTTCAGTGATTCTGTGGCAGTGAGCCAGGGCTCATACTAATATATCCAAATAGACTAAAGAAACAAAAAATAATTTCTACCTCAGGTGAAAGGACTGAAGAACTGGAATTTAAGAATACCTTGAAAGACCAATCTGAGTCAAATGTCACAATGACCTTGCGTATAGTAGATGAATATTTTTATTTCAAAGTAATCGTAATCATAACCTTATAGTGATATAGTATATTTATGTAATGTAATATATTTAAAATAATATATTACAATTATTTACATTGGAAATACACCTGTATAATTAGGAGAAAGTACAATATATTTATTTCCATTATTTTTTAAATTTTAAAAATATTTTTTAAATTCTCCTATTAATTGACACAATTGGCACAACATGTTTTTTTTTCTGGTTCTGTTGTCATGAGCAAGTTATTTAATCTGTCATAGCCTCTATCACTTCAACTATAAAATGGAAATAATGATTACTTCCATTTATGGCAGAGGGTGTGATGAGGTTGTATATACAAAATGCTTTGCAGACTTCAAAACTCTTCATATGAATTAATTTTTTATTTTCTTTAAAATTAAACCTTTTTTTAACTCTCTATATTAACAATTGACACCATTCTTCACCCAAACACCTATGCTCAAAGTAATTTTATGATCTATCTTCTTCCTCAATTCTCAGTTCTAATCAGTTATCAAATTCTTTCAATTTTATCTCTGCTTATCTCTTGCATTTGACTCCTGTTAGATATTCCCACTCTCACTAGCCCATTTCAATAAAGCTTGAATCAATAAATCTCCACAAAATGCTTAACATGTGAAAACATGTGGGAGGTGCTGAAGATATGGACAAAAAGAAATTTTACCTAATCACTGCCTCTAAGGTACTTATAATTTAATAGGGGAATTATAACATATGTACATATGCCCATGGTACCAATTCATATCATTACAGTTCTAGACCTGGAAGGTATCTCAAAAGTCATCTAGTCTATCTCCAACTCCCATTTTAAAATAAGGCAACTGAGTATTATGTAGTTTAAATTACTTACCTGACCTGAGATCACAAAGGTTTTAATTATTAGAGCCTAGATTTGAACTCAGGTCTTTTGAACCTAGAGTCCATTCCCTTTCTACTATACCTGAGATCCAGGTAAAGTGTATTTAGAAATTGGAGATGGGAACAAATATATTGATCTACGTACAGGGGTGGGGAACATGTGGCACCAAGGCCACATGTGGCCCTCTAGGTCCTCAAGTATGGGCTTTTGACTGAATCTGAACTTCACAGAACAAATCCCCTTAATAAAAGGATTTTTTTTTGTGAAACTTGGGCTCAGTCAAAAGACTGCACCCAAGGACCTAGAAGATCACATGTGGCCATGAGACCTAAGGTTCCTCAATCCTGATAGGATGATCAGGGAATTCTTCAATGAATCTGAGCTCTGCCCTGAAAGAAGAGAGGCTTGGATAAGGAGAGAGTCTGATGTAGAAATGGAAGACAACTTGCAGAAATGCATGGCAATGGATGAGTCTACAATGAGATTGGGAAACATTTTGTCATTCAATTTGTTGAAAGACCAACCTGAGTCAAATGGCACAATGACCTTGCATGTAGTAGATATGGTAGATCAACATTTTTATTTCAAAGTAATCATTGTAATTGTAACATAATAATAATAATATATTATATCTGTGTAATGCAATATATTTAAAATCATGTGTTATAATTATTTCCATTGGAAATACATCTGTATAGGTAGGAGAAAGTGGAAAGCTGAGTGGAAAGCACAGGAAAGTTTTCAAATGTGAAAGATTGGATACAAGAAGTTTCATAACAGATGACTATAATCTTCTCGGTAAGCTAGGACACAAGGTCACCAGAGAAAGAGGGGATTGAAGTGAAAAAGCAAAGTTCACCAGCTATGTTGGAGAAAAGCTTTATGTATAGGCTCAATGGACTATATGTGTACTTTCTTAAGATAAGCTTTAATATAATGTGGGACAGTAATCACCAGGTTAGTGATCAAGAGATAAATTTTGGCTAGAAGTTGAATTCAGCCAGGCAACCAACTATTTTACTTCTAAAAGTATATTTTATTATTTGACTTTATTTTACCATAATGTAGACACATTCTACATTTTATGTGTTGATCAGGAAATCATTTATCAAAGGGTTATTGAGTTAACTGAATTCAATACAGTATTAGTGGCTACCATGACCTTTGTATATACATCTCAAAGAGTTTGTGCTCAAGTACATACTGCCTTTGTGTCATGAAAATGAAGGTCATTTCCAAATTACAAAATATTTTCTCTTGTGTGGTGTCCAAGATGTGTTTCTATAAAGATTAAAGGATATTGCATTAATTCATTGTAGCACTTGGTTCCCAAAATATTCACTTCTTAACAACTTCTCTAGAATTTTCTGTATGCATCTGGCATTTCCAAGTTTGCTTTTTAGTTGATAAATAGCAAAATTTATTTGTGAGTCAAAATAATATTCTAAATTTTAAATGATATTTCCTCATACAAAGCCTAATACAAAGGAGAATGTCAGCATTTACAAATGCATGGATAAGATTTTTCCTTGTCTCAAGATATTTCTAGGGTGACTCTAAGACTTCTGGTTCATCTTCAGTCCAGGGAATCCTTATGAAATTATTTTGGTTCTCCTTACTTGAAGCAATGTGATGAGAGAAATAATTATTAAAAAAAAAAACAACAATGATTTGCAGAGACCCAAAATGTCCCCTTTTTCTAAGGCTCTGATTTTAAAAGTTACTCTCTTGAAGCAAATTCCTAATGATGAGACTTGCCTAACTTTCTTGTTCACACCCAACTTAGGTCTATGTGCTATTATGCTCCACTCAGGTTTGGGTGGGAACAAATTCTTTGAATAGATTGCCCAAGGCTGGGGGCAACTTAGGAAATAAATGACAGAATCAAAGTTCAGTTCCAGCCCTTCATTGTAATTCATTCTCTTATTAATTGATAACCAATCAGAATTGATTGCTACCCCCTAGCAATGTTTCTCTTCAAAAAGGGCATAAAACCTGTGAGCCCACCATCATGATTGTCTTGAGAGAGAAATGGCCAAATGACCATCTTTTCATTAATAAACATGCTGGGATTACTAATGAAATGAGTAAATTACCCAGAATGTTTCTTGAAATTTTTAACATCACAATCATTATAAATAGCTCTGCTGGATGCAAGTGGACACTTAAAAGCTTCAGAGAAAAAAGAAATGAAACTTTATTAGAATAATCAATGCTCAAACTTGTTCTTTACCATCAAAATGAGGGATTAGAGAAGGAAAGTGTTTGAAATGGAATTCATTTAGTTGTCAATTTAATGGTAATCTTCCATGATTATGAGTCTCCAGAAGTTTAATCATACTGCATTTCACTCCAGACAAGCGAATGAACTGAAACTATTTTGTTCCAATATATAGGTACAAAATATTATATAAAGTCTGTTGTACACTGATTATTCAGTGAGAGCTCTTGTAAAGCCAAGTATGAGTAGCTTCCCAGAAAGACTGCTGCTGTGAACAGCTTTCAAGGTTCTGATTACACAGTATAGCAAACTCTCTATTCAATAACAAATCAGAGCAAAACATTCACAGAAAATCAAGGTACAGCATACAGAATATTACAACTTATCACAGAAAATCAAAATACAGCTTTCACAATGACATAATAACTCAACAACTTTTCACTAAAATGGTAATGTAAAGCCAAGCACAAGCAGCTTTCCAGAGGACTGATGCTGTGAACAGCTTTCAAGGTTCAGATTACATGGTATCCAGGACTCTCTATTTATTCAATAACAAATCAGAGCAAAACATTTACAAAAAATCAAGGTACAGCATTCACAATGTTATAACTTATCACAGAAAATAAAAATACAACATTCACCATGTCACAATGCAACAACTTATCACTAAAATGGCAACATAGTTTTCACCAAAGTGGTCACATAGTTTTAAACAAAGTACATTCATTTAGTCAATCACAAAATCCTTAATTCCATCACAAAGTACAAACTCAAAATTCTCCAACCCTAGGTCTCAGAAAATCATAATCTTCTCAGTAAGTACACAATATCCAAGTGAAGTCCTCTTTCAACTTGACTCCAGGCTGGCTCTCAGCATCCATGGTTAGTCTTCCATGGTCCCAGCTCCAACTGTCACCTGGGTTCAGAGGCAGGCAGCTCCCAATTCCTTTTCCAGCTCCTTGTACAGTTCTTCATCCAGTTCCCATTCCATATTGAAGTTCACAGTGTCCAGTCCACCTCAAGTCCTTCACAGTTCCTGTTTCTGGGAAGACAAACTTGACAGAGCCACAATAATACTCATCCACATTACCAGCACCATCAGAAATTTGCTATCTTACTGTTGAAATCAACTTAGGCCCACCAACAAGGTCTGAAAACTCAACACAAATCATCAATGTAGATATCAAAAGAGACCCACAAATAAAGTCCAAGAGGTCAGCACAGTAAAGTCCCAGGACTTCCAAAACCCTCCTCCAGGACTTCTGTAAACATACAACCAGAAAATCCTCTTTCAGGGCTTCCATTAAGGTCGCAGGGCTTCTGTACAAAGTATCACAAACATCAACACAGATAGCGCAGACAAAGAGAGTGCCAGGATACCATAAGTTTCCTCCTTCTTTACTCTGTCACCACAAGAGTCCTTTTCTCATTTCTGCTGTCTCTAGCCTATTTCTCTCCTTATATATGGTCATTAGCTCCTCCCTTTCCTGTTGCAGGAGTTCATGACTTCTATGGTTCACAAGTTGTGGTGCTCACATATTCTGTTTCTTAACAGACTTGATAGAAAGCTCAAAAGAAATGTCAACTGAAATGAGTTGTTAATTCAATAGCTGAAATAAGGTGTGAACTACTTCTGCACTTGCCATTACACCCTCTAGCAAAACTTTCATTCAAAACTCGCAGACAAGGAATAAAAAAGTCTTGGGTAATGGGAGAAAAGGAACTGAAGTGGCTTACTGAATGAAGAGATGCCCAAATATATCAGACATGTCTTCTTTGTATACAAAGGGTCCTAAAGAAGATCTTGAGGACACACAGATATCAACAAAGAGTTAAAAAGTCAAATAATTGGCTGGAAAAATATGCAAACAATGGGGGAAAATCAGACTAGAGAGTAACTTTGGTGGAGAAGAAGATAAAACATACAACCGGAAGAAGGCAAGGAAGTAGAGCTCCTATATCCTAATCCTCCAAAAAATATGTGAATTGGTCACAAACCATGGATGATCCCAAAGAGGATTTTGAAAACCACATGAGAGAAGTGGAGGGAAAATTGAGAAGAGAAATGAGAATGATGCAAGAAAATCATAAAAAACAAGGTAACAGCTTGATAAAGGAGTCACACAAAATGCTGAAGAAAGTAACACCTTAAAAATAGATTAACCCAAGTGGCAAAAGAGGTCCAAAAAGCAAGTGAGGAGAATACCTTAAAAAATAAAACAGGCCAAATGGAAAAGTAGGTTTAAAAGCACACTGAAGAAAATAATTCCTTAAAAAGTAGAATGGAGAAAGCGGAAGCTACTGACTTTATGAGAAATCAAGAAACAATAAAACAAAAGCAAAAGAATGAAAAAAAATAAAAGACAAAGTAAAATATTTCATTTGTAAAAACAATGGATATGGAAAATAAATCCAGGAGAAGTAATTTAAAAATTATTGGACCACCTGAATGTCATGACCAGAAAAACATCATCTATCAAGTAATTATCAAGGAAATTTGCCCTGATATTCTGGAACCAGAAGTAAAATAGAAATTAAAGAATGCACTGACCACCTCCTGAAAAAGATCTCAAAAGGAAAATTCCCAGGAATATTGTAGTCAAATTCCAGAGTTCTCAGGTCAAAATGAAAATATTGCAAGCAGCCAGAAAGAAACAATTAAAGTGTGGATTAGCCACAATCAGGATAACACAAGATTTAGCAACTTTCAAATTAAAGTGTCAGAGGGCTTGGAGTATGATGTTTTGGAGATCAAAGGAGCTATAATCAAAACCAAGAATCACCTATTTAGCAAAACAGAGTATAATCCTTCATGGGAAAAAGTGGATATTCAATAAAACAGAGGACTACAAAAACATCCTTGATGAAAAGAACAGAGTTGAATAGAAAATCTGACTTTCAAATACAAGAATGAAGAGAAGCATGAAAAGGTAAACAGGAAAGAGAAATCATAAAGGACTTAATAAAGTTGAACTGTTTATATTCCTACATGGAAAGATGACATTTGTAACTCATGATACCTTTATCAGTATTAAGGTAGCTGGAGGGAAGATATATAGATGGGCAGGTCAGGGTGAGTTGAATATGAAAGGATGATATCTAAAAAATAAAATTAAGAGTTGAGAGAGTAATGTACTGGGAGAAGGAGAAAGTGAAAGGTAGAATGGGGTAAATTATCTCATGTAAAAGAGGCAAGGAAAAGCTTTTACAGTGGAGGGGAAGATGGAGGAGGTGAGAGGGAATGAGTGAACCTTACTGTAATAGGATTTGGCTTGAGGGGGGAATAACATATACACAATTGGATATGAAAATCTGTCTTACCCTATATGAAAGTAGGGGGAAGGGGGATTAGAAGGGGTGTGATAGAAGAGAGTGTTGACTGGGGGAGGGGATAATCAGAAGCAAACACTTGAAGAGGGACAGGGTCAAAAGAGAGATTAGAATAAATGGGGACAGGATAAGATGAAGGAAAATATAGTTAGTCTTTCATAGCATGACTATTATAGAAGTGTTTTGCATGACTACACATGTATAGCCTATATAGAATTGCTTGCCCTCAATGGGGATGGGTGGGGAGGGAAGAAGAAAGAGAATTTAGAACACAAAGTTTTAAAAACAAATGTTAAAAATGTTTTTTATGTGCAACTAGGAAAGAAGATACACAGGCAATGGGGTATAGAAATCTATATCGAATTCCAGGAAAGTAGAAGGTGAAGGGGATAAGAGAAAGGGTGAGGGAGTGATAGAAGGGAGAGAAAATTGGGGAAGGAGTAATCAGAATGTACACTTTCTTGGGGAGTAGAGAGAGGGATAAAATTTGGAATTCAAAATCTTGTGTAAGTCAATGTTGAAAACTAAAATAGAAATTAATTAATTATAAGATTACAACTTCCTAAGGAAAACAAAATAAATTAAACTACCAATGACATTAAAAAAGGAATGAATACCAATAGCTATGTGCAATACACCACAGAAAATTGAAGAATATTGTTACTGCAATTTTAAAATAAAAGTAGAATTTTAAAATTAGAAGTGAGAATGTTATAGTCCTGTCTCTCTTGATAAATTTAATGTTCTACAATAAGCAAACTAAAAATCATTCCCTCACAGCACATTCTTCACTTAGTGATATTAATTAGAATATTAATTCTATCTGGCATTATTGTAAGATAATAGCCACTAAGGTACCATTTAGCATACTTAGGTAACACCTTTCCAAATGAAGGCTAAGATTCAAATCTTGGTCAAACAAATGATTCCTCACAACCCTTTTGAAATCTGACTCAGATGACTTCTAAGTGCCTTTCAAGTCCTATGACTCCCTGCTTTACATGGAAGAAAGAATTGTTTTCTTTGCTCCTTTGGCTCCTGCCAGCAGTCAAGATGGAAGGATCATGACTTGGACAAAGACTGGAAGAAATTCGGGATTGGAAGTGACCTCCAGCGATCATCTAATCCCACTCTTCTACTTCCTGACTGACTCCACCTAAACTCTTCCAGACAGATGAGTAGCTAACCTATTCTTAAAGATCTCTCAGGGAAGAAGTGTCTGTCTTCATTTGCCTCTTCCTCTCTCCCCCCCCCCAATTGTTATGAGTTTCTTAGACAGTTGCCCACTGAGACATTCTCCATGAAGCTGCCTGATCTCTGTTCATGCCAACTTCCTCTCCCTGACTTCTGTCTAAGCAGACTGTGTTTTCCAAGATTGGTACTGATTCAGCCTGTTATTTCTGCTTTATGCTTCTGAACACGGAGAGGCTATGATTTTTAGCACATGGTGTATTAGTACTCTAAACACTGTTGGGAAGAAAACAAGCCCCAAGAGAATGAAGGCATTAATGAAAACAATGAGCATCTTTGAGTCATGCCCAGGACGCTTGAATTCGATGGCCCAACCTGGCAAATCTCTTTGCCACTTTCAGCTCTAAAAATAAAAATAAATAAATAAATAAATGATGTGCAAGGAGGGATCATTTCCCATGAGGAGTTGTACATGCGGGTAATTTCCTTTCATTGGTAATTCTTTCGAAAGCAAAATGTGGAAGTGTTTTACATTTTTTAAGTGGTAAGAGAAGAGGCAAAAGACTAGAATTATTGCCATGTTCAGCCCTCAAACAGAAGATCCACTGTTTGGGCAACAGAACTCTGGGTATAGCCAAAAGACTGCTCTGGCTCAGAAATGAACATTTCAGCATTTCTAGTGCCAGTTACATTCATTTGCCTTCAGTTTCTTGGCTGTGTGTGTGTGTATGTGTGTGTGTGTGTGTGTTTGGGAGTTGGTAGGCCTGGCAGCCATCTTCATTCTTCCCTTCTATGTTCCTTTTCAGATCTAAATAAGGTTGGACTTAGCTATATATATTCCTTTATCATTCTGTGATTTCCACTTTGGGGAATATTAGTACTGAAATAGTTATAACTACTTTGCTGAGGGCAACTATGATTCTTCATATCTAAAGGCATGGATAAGAGATAATGAAATTTTGATCACAGAGTTGTTTTATAAGCTACTTAATTTTAAAACAATATTTTTTGTTCACACACAACATATATATGTACATACACAGACTCATATAAACACACACACACACACACACACACACACACACACACACACCCTCTGCCAGGTCTCACTTAAATGAATTAGAGTGCTGTTTATGATTGAAGGTTTAACTTTTTTTCATTTTATATTTAAGAAATAAAGAATAAGGATAATAGATTTATAACGAGAGATGAAAACCAGGGGAAAATATCAACATTTCAGAGGGATGAAGGAGAAAAAGAAAAATGTGCTAATTCTCTGGTCAGAGGACCCTGTTTCAAATTCTATACCTGATTACTTGCTTCCGGTGTTTGATATTGGGCAAGTCCAGTTAAACTTCATAGACCTCAGTTTTCTTACTTATACAATGACAAGTTGGTAATAGGCAACCTCCAAGTTCTTCTCCCATTCTGGATCTATGACCCTATTACAACACCCAGCCTCAAACAAATTGAGTTGTTAACTCCTTGAAGGGCAACCCTATGATGCTGAAGAGGGCTGTGATTCCTGAGCCAATGCTGATAAATATTACTTATCTAAGGAAGAATGAGGAGGAATTCAAGATTGGTGAGGAAAACGCAATTTAAATTTTGGAAAGGCTAAATGGGAGTCTTTGGAGCTGCAGACATTTGATCCGAAACCTCTGGGACTCCTGATACCTATTCCAAAGTTTTCATTGCCTCTCTTTAAAACTCCAACTTTATTTCCCTCACATACAGTGACACGTGCAGTTACACAAGTTCATAGGTTTCTCTAACACTGAGATGCCAAGTCTCCTTGTAGGATGTCCCTATCATTGTGCTGTCCAGGGAACTGATAGTACAAACAGCCTGGGACAGGAATAATGTGCCAGGATTTATAGAAAGTCTAGCTATTATTATTATAAAATATTTGCTGATAAAAAGTGATAGAAAAGTGGAAAATGCATGGTGATCCTCTAGTTGGCCAACGGTTGCTATTTGAACACACCTAAGCACCAAAGGGACCTATGAAAGTGTTTGTGGAATGACAATAAAAATCAGACGTGTCCCCTCCTGTTGTTAGAGTAGGTACCCCCAAAATCCAGTCAAATGTCTGGTGTCACTTTATGTGATGTGTCTTTTTATCTATTTCAAATAAAACTAATTTCATAGAATATAGAATTTTTTATGACTTTTGTATGAATTTTGTTTAAAATAATGATTTTAATTCGCTTCTTATTAGCAAAGAAGTTTGGCCTCCCCTCTTGCTCTGCTCTCCATTTCATTCACTTAGCTTGAGATTGATGGTTAAAATAAATGGAATGAGAATTCTTTGCTTTCTGCTTAAAACAGTATTGTCTGTGAGTGAAGTTTATCACAGTGGTCTGGTTATGGAAATATGAAATTGAAAATGAATCCTATCTAATAACTCATGAATCTCGAATGGTTCACTATTAACTCTAAGAAGTAAAATAAAGTTAATATCTTCACATTGGGATTTAAAACTCTTCATGAACTTGTTTCAATCTAGATTTAAAGATATATTTTTTTCCATATTTCCCTCCACGCACTCCATATTTTGGCCCAACTATGCTATTTGCTATCCCATTACCTCTATATTCTATTTATTGACACCATGAATTTGTATAAAATAGACCCTCTGCCTAAGTAAGATACATTCTCTCCTCATTTTCACCTCTTAGAATTCTTTTTTTTTTTTTTTTTTTAAGCAATTGGAGTTAAGTAACTTGCTCAAGGTTACACGGCCAGTTATTTCTGGGTGTGGTGCTGAGTATCTGAGCCTGGATTTGATCCAGGTCATCCTGATACTGGAGGCGGTGCTCTTACTTGCTGAGCCACCTGGCCGCCCCATCCTCTTAGAATTCTTAATTCTTTTCTAGGCTCTGGTGCCACTTCTAATACTAAGTCTGTCTAGATCTCCGGAATTGTTAGTGTTTTCTCCTTCCTTCAATGACTTTGTTCTTAATTGACATATTTTCTCATCATAACTCCCAGGAAAATGTGAGCTCTTTGAGGGTAAGTATGATTTTCCACTCCCCCCCCCCTTTTATTCCAAGAACCTAGTTCAGTGTCACATACAATATACATTCAACTGCTGAGTTAAACTGGAGTGGGATGGGCAACACCTTTTCACAACTCAAAATTTTGTTTTTATTTTTACTTTGGTTACTATTCCTTCAGACTGTGCTTCATTTGAAGGCAGCAAACCAAGTAAAATTTTATTTTTGAATTTTGGGAAAGTATTTCTGAACTAAATCCACATCCATCTTATGAAGGATGGTTATATAAAATTGATCAAAAGACTCTTCTCTAGGGACATGTATTGTCTGCTTTACACTAGCCAATCCTCTCTAAAGTCCAACAAGAGGAAAATGATGTAAAGATCACTGTCAACCATGCATTATCTGATTCATTCACCTCTCTATGGGAAAAAATGTTTCAGTATAACCAAACACAAAATGAAGGTATTAATTAACAATAAATTAATATGAAGGGAAATACTGAAGAGACTTCCAATAAAACAACCACACATAAGAGTCAGATTGGTTCAGAAACACATATGGATTTTTTTTGGGGGGTGGCAAGTATGGGTTTCTATTCTGTGGAATGGGTATACCTGCCATGCAAAATAAATTACTTCATATATTTTTTTTTTTCATTGTCCTTCCTGAGTTATGGCAAAATAAATCTAAGTATCCATATATCATTATCTGTTTTGGGATCAATTCAAGATTTTAAAATTATTGTATGGCTTTCATTTGGATTTCAAAATTCATTCACATCCAGAATAAATTTGTCCAGAGTTCTTTGAAATTTTGGAGAAATGAAAAATAAGTGAATCTAGATTGGAAGGATTATGACTGTATTTGAAGTCAGACAAATATCCCACTGAGCCAGGAACAAGGTGTTAATAGCATACAATATTATCACACATTTGGCCGATTTGAAATAAAAGAAACAAATTTCAAGCATTCTTTTGTATTTATTTGGTTATTACGCTGTCTAGCCCTACTAAAACTGGAGTGTTTGGGAAATGTTGGTCATGGTGGCAGGTTGCCATGTGGTTTTGAACCCTGATATTACTAGTTTGAGATGATTTTGAAAAACTGTAGCTGGGGTGGCTAGGTGGTGCAATTAATAGAGCACTGGCTCTAGAGTCAGGAGGACCTGAGTTCAAATCTGGCCTCAGACATTTAATACAAAAACTAGCCATGTGACCTTGGGCAAGTCACTTAACCCCAATTGCCCTCTTAAAAAATGGCAAAAAGAAAAACTATAGGCACATAACGTTGGGACTGCCACCAAGAATTGATAGACATGAACATTAAATTTTTTGAACAATCCAACCCCAGTCCCTTAGGAAAGTAAATGAGGGACCAACCAGACAACCAACTTTTCTATCCATCTTGGACCAATAGAAACTATTCCCTTGGAGGAAAAAAAAACTTAGAGAAAGAGTGTGAGCAACCAGAATGCTCCACTGGTTCGCTCTCAGTATTTGGGAGAAAGTGAGGGGGGGCCCCCTGGACATCGTGTCAAAAATTTGGGTGAAAAAAGATGAGATGATCTGCAACATTGGCATACACTACCAAGTGAATGAGATCCCAGATCCATTTGAGTTTTTGAGTACACCAAGCACACCATTCCATTCAGTTGAGGAAGGAGGGGTGGGCAAATCCTTAGAGTTGATAGTCTTGCCTCTGTCACAAAATCACTTATTACTGAAAAGTAGGGAGAGAATTTGGGAAATGAAGCCAGTGAGACCCTGTTCTTAGGTGAGTCTCGGGACATATGCACAGGCCCACTAAACTATAAGTAAAGGAGAATGAGACTTTTTTGAATCAAATGCATGATCTGACACTTTCTTCAGAGCAAAGAGCTTCAAAGGAAAGAGATAAAACTACAACTTTTGCATTTCTTTTCTTTTTACTTGGAGCATTTAAGGGCTTCAGGTAGTCTCAATGAAAGAGACAAAATGAAAGCCTGAAGATGATGCAAGATAAGGACTAAAAAGAAAGTAACTTCAGTTAGTAACTTTTTTTTCTTTGCATTTCAAGTGATTAGTATAGTATAAAGCATATAGACAGTGTTTAATAAATGCTTGATGGTTGATTAATTTAAAATGATGCCAATAGAGTGTGGTATAGTGTGTTTCTTTGGGAGCAGCACTTCCTGGGAGAGCTAGGAACCTATGGAGAGAAACTCTTCACATTAGTAGGGTGACCATAGTATATATTTATCTGCAGGTTTTTTTTCCTTTCCTTTTTCTAAAACCTTCTTCCAGCATACTATAAAAGTAATGTTTTATCTCTGTTTTCTGGATAGAGAGGGAAGTGTTTGAGAGCTGCATAATAACCTCCAAAACACATATTTCTGGCACCATGGTTAAAGAAGTCATATGATTCTCTTTGATATGCTGTTTATGACTCAGATACCCTGAGTTTGTGTTCAGTTGGCTAGACAAACATACATTAGAAAAAAAATCAAAAGTTGAGACTATGGCTATTTATTAAATAATGTAAAGAAATGTAAGGTGATTGGGTGAAGTAGTACTGTGCCAATATTAAATATACTAGGAAAATTCCTGACTCTCTGGTTTATGGATCAAAGGTCAGGCTAGCATAATTTAGTCATATTCCAGAAAGTAGGGCATGATACCAAATTTTACCCTCAATACCATCTACCTCCCATTTCCCCAGCTAGAACTACATTGAGCAGATAATTTTCTCTCCTAAATTTTAACTTTCTATGCAATAGAAATAGACAATGTAGAAAAGTAACAAAAAAACTGGGGTCACATTTTAGAAGGATGATTTTAGGGCCCTGGCCTTATGTTTTCTCACCTCTTTTCTGCTTTCTTGAATTATTCTCTGTCAGACATGAACATTCAGGAAATATGAAGCAGCTATCTATTGAGTCACAAGGAAGGAGGAATGGCAGTATTACGTGAAGCACCTCTTCTTTATCACCCAGGGTGAGAATTAATTTCATTATTTATTGCTGAAAATCCCTAGAACTTGGTGTCATAATCTGTGCACTCAAATTTGTAGGCCTCAATTTCTGTAAAATGAGAATAACAAAAGTTTCTGTTTCATAGGAGTCCATATCCTGAGTCAACTACTACTACTACTACTACTACTACTACTACTACTACTACTACTACT
>NW_027185764.1:1271552-1337711 GCF_028583685.1 Petaurus breviceps papuanus
CTACTACTACTACTACTACTACTACTACTACTACTACTACTACTACTGCTACTACTACTACTACTGACACTACTTACACTGCCACTATCACCACCACACCTCCTCCTCCTCCACAACTTCTTCTTTCTTTTCCTACTACTACTGATACTGTACTGATATTATTAATGATACTAGTGAAAATATATGGTACAAAAGCATTACCCCATGCCGATACACTTTCTCCCCATGTATACATATTGTTCTGGGGCTCAGAGGGCTTAAATTTAGAGTATAATGGTATCGAGGCACATGTGTGAAGAACACATATAACAAAAGGGTATCTTCTGACTCCAGGTTCTCCTGTGTGAAATACTCATAATATTCCCCTTAGTTGAAGTCTTCTGCTTTAAACTACTATTCATCTAGGCCATTTTTCTGGTTACTAGATTGGGTCATTCCAGTCCTGTGCCAGTCTGTTCCTTGATGGACTACTCTACTGTGGCTGATAGTCTACCTTACTCCTTATTTCTGTTCTTGTGTCACAGGAGGGGACAATGTCAAGTGTCTCTCTCCTTTCCAGACCTTTCAATGATAACAATGATCAATATTGCTTTTGCTCAGATACCTCAGGATTGCTTATTTGTGATTTTCTAATTTCTATGGCTAATGTTACTAAACTTAGCTGACTTTGACCATTTTAGGACTTTTCCTGAGATCTCTGAATGTCTCAAACTCTTAAGGACACTTCAGTGAAATGTCCACTTAAGAATACTCATTTACCTATCATTATAACACACACACACACAACAAACAAACATACACACACACAGAGTTTCTTCTGCTCACAGCCACCATGGCCAGTTAGGAGATAGAGCTGACCCTTCTCTAGGACCCAACTTTCAGAAGAAACTCAATGGAGTCCTTCCACCTTCCAGCTGAAAGAGACAGACAGACAGAGACACAGAGAGACAGAGAGACACACACAGAGACACAGAAAGAGAGAGAGAGAGAGAGAGAGAGAGAGAGAGAGAGAGAGAGAGAGAGAGAGAGAGAGATGAGTAGGCTACCCCTTTTTTTTGCACAAGTCACTTATAAATATTTCACCTCCCAAGATTTCCGTGTAGTTGGCTGAAAGCAGGCAGAAAATACCTACTTCTGCTTAAAGTGATTGGTGCTTACATACATACATGTATACACACAGATATATGTATATGCACAATTGATGGACATTACTCCCTCTTCCCTTCATTTTCAGTTCTTTGCCACTATAAAAAGCACTGCTATAAAGATTTTTATACATATGAATATTTTTCTGCTCTGATCTCTGGGTTAAAGGCTAAGTAATAGTTTGCTCTATATTCTTCTGGTTTTCCTATTTCTCTAACCACTCTGACACCTTTACAATCATGTCTTCCTCCCTATAATATGCATAGCCCATCCCCTAAGGATCTGTTCTTGACCCTCTTTTCTTCTTTGGAAGCTTGATACATTCTCATAGTTTCAACACCACAACTGATTCTCAGATCTGCATCTCTATCCTTGTCCTTTCCAGCACTTAGTACCCATATTTTCAGACATCTACAGGATATTTTCAACCAATGTCCTGAAAGCATCTCAAAAACAACATATGTAAAACTGAATTAACTGTATCTTTCTTAAAATCTGTTCCAGTTTTTGTTCCTATGAATTTTCTAATATGACCAAACATAGTCTAGCAGCAACAAATATTTGCAGTTAGCTTTGCCTTTTCCCCTTTCTTTTCTAATATCTCTAGAATTTTTAAGTGCCCTTCCATTACTGCTGATATCAGTTAAGCTACCACTTTTATTACCTCTCACTTGAGCTATTATAGTGACTTCTTGTCTTTCACTGCCAATCTCTTCCAACCTAATCTATGTGAGATTACTCTGAAGTACCTTCTCAGGATGTCTCCATTTAAAATATGATCCTATGATTCACATTCTCACTGTTCAGTTATGAATGGATGATGTATGAGGGCAAGGACAATTTCATTTTCTTTGTATGCTTAGCATTATATCATAATACCTTATACAGTAGTTAAATATTTAGTAAATGTTTGATGGACTTAGTTGAGACATTTGCCTTCTGAAAACATCATATTGACTCCATTTTATTACCTCATTGATATCTGAGTTCTTTAGATTCTAGTCAAGACCTTCCACAAGTGCTCAATTATATACCCTTTTCTTACACTATTCAAATTCCTTTAGTCTATACTCTAACCAATTTGGACTTCCATTTCCCAAAAACTATGCTATGCTCTTTTGTGTCTGTGCTTCTGCTCACACTATTTCTTATACCTGGAACTCACTTCCTGTAACTCCTACTGATTTGGACTCCTTCATATCCTTCAAAATTCAGGTCAAATATCACCTCCTTCAAGAACCATTCCCAGAATTACCACAGAGAAGGGAATTTCTCCTTTCACATAAGATTTTTTAAACCTCCTATTTATCTATCATGTTTTTATTTATCATATTTTCTATTATATTTTCTGGTTTATTTACACATTAAATAATATGCTTCCTGAAGACAAAGACTGTTTCATTTATCTTTGCAACTTCCTTAGTACAATACCACATTATATTTTTGGTATTGAAAGAACTTAAAAAGTAATTAGACAAGATATATACACACTTTAAAAGTTTTAATAATAGAACATAGGATTAAGATGAGATGCTATACATTATTATGTAGGAAAACAACAGCATGGACTAGGTGCTGGAGTGCACAGAAGGGAAATGTCACTGTAGGATGAAATGTTTATATTATTGTTGTTTTGTTCTAAGGTTTATAAAATGAAAGGTATGTATTATTACTATCATTATCCTCACTTTAGAGATCAGAAAACAATGTGATTTGCTCTGGGTTACATCGCTAGGTAGGATTTGAATTTCCTACCCTCAAAATTTAGCCCTCTAACCACTGTACCACATAGGTGGGACTTTAAAAGAAAAGGACTTTCAGATGAACCCTGAAGATTGGAAGTAGCTAAGGATGGTGATTCTAGGCAGAAGAGATGGCATTAGCTAATAATAGGAATTTATTTCTCCATTGGATCTCCTTGAGCATGTTAGTTATCATTCTGTCTATTCTTTCCTACCTTATTCTTTCTAATATAGTGTAATGGGAATGTAAACTTAAAGATCTTCCCTGCCCCAGGCTAAAGTGCACCTGGAGCCTGGGGTGGGAGGCTTGTTTTTCAGTAGATACTTCTTGATTGGGCAGTGAGTCAATAAGGTTGTTACATTCTCTGAGCCAGGAGAAGGCTATATAAGCCCTGATGTGTAGCTTTGTTTTGAGGCTCACTTTGAGAAGTGTTCTGTGATTTGATATGGATTCTGGGAAGCTGTTGTCCAGAGCCCCCTGGCTTTGAAAAACCCAGATGTTGAAACCCAGATGTTGATTTGGTATGGATGTAATGGTTGAACAGTTTGGAAAGCTGTCTACTTGATGTGTTTCTGTCTTGATAATTCTGCCTGTATACTTTGAAGTTCGGGGTGCTGACCTTTTTCCCCTGAACGAGGTAAAGGATATATGTTTGAGTGATTAAAGTAAGCTTGTTAACCCATTTTGAGTTGCTTTCCTTTAACAAAGCCGATCTAAGAACCTGTGTTGGCAGCGACCCTTAGGAAACTTGGGGTGTTTCTGCTACATATAGTCATTAGCTTTAACAGATTCCATTTCATTCCCTTTCCCTCTTATTTTTTTTTTGTTAATCTTTTTGGCTCTCTTTAGCACCAAGATGAGAATGTCTATAGATTCCATAACATTTTGGATGATTGAATTTTAGGGCAAGAATCTTGTCTTTCATAGCTCTTCACCTGAAGATTTTGATGTAGCCCATGGAGCCTGTGGGTGAAATTTCCGCCTAGATTAGTGATAGCACCTGCATAAAACTATTTGTAAAGTTTCTTGTTAGTAAATGCAAATAATGACTCCAATAGTAGTCAAGGACCCCTAGCTAAAACTTAAACTAATTTCTGGAGGCACAGTTAATTCTTGATTTTCCTCCTGCTTTTGAAAGGCCAAAGCAATTATTCGAAGATGAAGCTACAGGATCAACAAGTACCATAGTTTTTAATTCAGGGACTAATGAGGACAGGAGAGCACACCATCATTTACAGCCTCATTTCCAATAGATTGTGCTTAGTACCTGCCAAGATCAAAGCAGAGCAGAAGTCTCCTTTCTCACTACTTTGTCACCCCTACCCTCATAGGCATGAAAATGGAAATTCTTCCCTGTTATGAAGAGATAATGTTGCTATGGTTATAATTCTGCAAAGGTAAAGTAGATTTATCAAAATAATTGGAGGCATGATTCTCCATTAAGGTTAGTGATTGCGGAGACAGGCTGACATGAAACGACTGAACTTTCAATTTGCCTTCCACCCCCTCTCCCTCCTTCTCCTCTTATTCCTTCTTCTGCTTCTTGGAAGGTATCTCAATGGCAGACAAGCCGACAGAAGTCCATCACGAGGTACATGGCAAACTTTAATTCAGAAATGTTAATGCTCTATTAATGACCAAGTGATGCTCTAATGGAGAAGGAAAAATCATACCTTTACACCAGGGCACATCAGCAATGCAGGCCACCCTGAACACATTTATTTTATGGCCATGTCTTCAAATTGACACTTCATTTACATTTCTTCCCTTTAAACAGCACTCCCACACCCATATGAAAGTACAGCATCAGTATAAGGTCCAAAAGATGTGAAAAAAAATTTGGTCATTAGTCTCTACTTTTTGCTTTGTTGTCTTGACCCATGATTACATAGCTATAGAAAGTTGAAGAAATTCCCTATATCAATGAAGATGTGGTGACTATTCTGCAATTTATACTCTTAGAACCTGATACCCATGGATATGTTTCATGGCATCTATGGACTTGGATGGGAAAAACATGTGCCTGTGTTGTATGCACACACATATATTTATACCTTTAGTTTCCTTTTTAATTCTACATATTTTATTTTTTGCAATAAAAAAACATTATTCTGATTAGGGCTCCATAAACTTCACTGTAATGCCAAAGGGATCTCTGACACACCAGAAAAAGAAAAGAACTCCTGTCTCAGAAAGCTTCTTGGAGCTCAGGAGTTGCCTAAAGATTAAATGATTTGCTCAATATCATGTGCTATGTCATGACTGGGCCTTGAATCCAAGTTTTCTATACTCCAAGGCCAGCTCTCTATTGACTAAGCCATCTTGCCTCATTTTTCACCACTTCTAAGACTGTAGCACTCTTTCTTTTTTTTAAGCAATTGGGGTTAAGTAACTTGCTCAAGGTTACATGGCCAGTTATTTCTGGGTGTCGTACTAAGTGTCTGAGCCCAGATTCTATCCCAGGTCAGTCCTGCTCTGGGGCCAGTGCTCTTACTCACTGTGCCACCTGGCCACCCCTAAGCAATTGGGGTTAAGTAACTTGTTCAAGGTTACATGGCCAATTATTTCTGGGTGTGGTACTAAGTATCTGAGCCCAGATTCGATCCCAGGTCATCCCAACTCTGGGGCCAGAGCTCTTACTCACTGTGCTACCTGGCTGCCCCTGTAGCACTCTTAAATGAGCATTTGCCCTCAAGTAGCCTAGAGTTTTCTCAGTTCTGGGGAATTTTGTAGGCACAAGGATAATTTGTTTTACACACACACACACATACACACACACACACTAACAAATGTACCTCCCAGTTATTACCATAAAGCACAAAAAAAGCAAGATTATTTGCCTAAAAATGATCAAGTGACTAGTATATCACTGCACAATTACTATAAGATTGGGGGAAGGGAACAGAAAAAGGAAAAAGGGAAGTAGAATATGTTATTAGTATCAGAGATTTAGATATGGAAATGGATTTACAGGTCATCTAGTCATACCAATATTTTATATAGGGCAAAAGTAAGATTGATTGACTAGAAAATTTAACTGCATTAACAAGGACACAAGTGGTACAGGTGGGTCTTTAACTCAGATCCTCTGATCCTAAAATCTGTTGGGGGTGGGGTGTTTCTATTCGAGCAAGTTGCCTTCCTTTCTCAGTATGACTGTTCAGTTCTCATTTTTAAATTACACAATTACATGGTCTTATTAATGTAATGGGATATTATAATAAAAGATATAAAGGTGAGAAATACAAAGAAATCTGAAAAGACCTTGATTTTTTGTTTTGTTTTAATCAGGAATGGAAGAATTGAGTATGTACTAACTATAATCAAATGAGAGAGACTAGGTGAAAGAGGATGGTCAAAGAATTCTAATGAGAACCATGACTGATGGAATCAGAGTTATGCTTTTTTAAGAATTATAATAAATTTGAATATTAATAGTCACTAAAATGTAGTTTAGTTATTTATACCGATGTTCAATGTTATGTTTTAACATCACATTTTAAAAATCATATGGTTTTCATCAGTAACTCTTCCTCCCAGTTATGATTTAGGACACTGAACCATGAAATTGATTGGTTCTTGTCATTCAGAAAAAGGAAAAATGAATAAGGTATGTCTATCACCTCATCTATACCAGTGAGTGCGAAAGCAGGATAACAAGAAGCATTTGAAAACTTATATTTCATTATTTACTTAAATGAATTTACCATATCATTGGCACAGAATGCAAGATATGCACAATTTATTGTATCCTACAATTTGTTTCTATAGCATCAGAGCTAGAGAGGGTGTGGAAAAGTTCATATCACTAGAATGTGGGGAAGGGAAAAAAGAGAAGAAGTAGTCTAATAGTCATGAAGTCTAACAACCATGTACCCTAGGTAGACAAATAAAGGTCGTCATGCGATAGATCTCTACAATGAGATCTGCTTTTGATGGGCCAATCAGAATAGAGATGTGGAAGGGGAAATGAAACCATGATATGGGGAGGCTCCAGGGGAAGTTGTGTTATTGGGGAAAAATGGCTTGATTTAGTGTCAAAGGACCTGGTTTGGGATTTTGATGCTTCCAATTCTGAAATTCTATGACTCTGTTATTCAAGCCTTTACTTGAAAGTCTCCAATGAATGGTAATACACTATCATCAGAAGGAGCCTATTTCACTCATTAATCACTGTCACTTCAAAGTCCAAGTGTATGATGATAAGATACCAAACCTAAATTCAAAGAACCATTCCTTGTAGTATCCTGCAAATGGTAATAATAGAGAGATGCAAATAGACTAAAGACCTCATGTTCAAAATAAAACTTAAGGATTTGTGACAGGAAGAGTGGCTATTAGAAATGAGAGGATAGAAATTCATCTAGATGAGAATGTTGGAGGGCAGAACATACAGAGGAAGCAACCAGTGATACCATGACTTTCATGAAATGGAATTATTGTCATATGAATAAAAGCTTGTGGAAGTGGGCAATGCTCTTCCTTCCCTGATCTAGTACAAAATACATATGGAATCAAAATAATTATCAATACAAAAAGAGGGTAGAATGTCATTAAAATGCTGTCACTGAGGACAAAAAGAATATATGTTTAAGAAGTTCTCTGTGTTGAGAGAGGAATATACTATAGGCTTAACAATCCTGATACTAACCACTTACCACAGATGAATAAACACACAAAAAAGGAGGTCAAAAACATGAAAAAACATTCATGAGCAGCACTGACTGTGGAAGCAAAAACAAAGATGGAAACGATCAGCTGCAGAATGACTGAACAAATAGTGGTATGTGGATACACATATCTAAAGGGCCATTTTTTTTCCGTAAGAAATGACAGATATAGGGTGGAGCCAAAATGGCAGAGTAAAAACAGGAACCTACTTAAACTCACTCTCAAACCACATCCAATACCTGTAAAAAAAATTACTCTAAGAAAATTTTAGAGCAACAGAACCCACAAAGTGACAGAGAGAACCAAATCTCCCGCTGAAGGCAGCCTGACAGGTTGACAAGAAAGGTTTATCTCACCAAGATCAGAGCCAAGCACAGTCCAATGTGAGCTGCACAGGACCAGAGCTGGGGCACTGACCCACAGTCCAGACTGGCCAGAGCAGACTTCAGGAGAGTGAATCAATAGCAGCTGTGGGGGTTTCCAGACTTCTCAAAACATAAAAACTAAAGAGAAAGTAAAAGGTCAATGGAGGACTCTGTTGGAACTAGGTGGAGGACAGCCCAATCTGGCCCCTGTCCCCAGGGTTAGAGGTGGTGGAGGCCCAGTGGCTACAGCTGCTGCCCTGAGGCTGCCTCCTGAGCTCCTGGCCTTCAGATTGTGGGGGGATGAAGCAACCATTCAGAGGGTATTAACTCCTCTTTTGAAGTGCTTGAATCTGGGTCGCAATCTTAGGTGGTGGTCCTGGGGTGTGTGGCCAGTATGCCAGAGCTTGTGGTGACTGTAGAGAAGGTGCCCTCTTTATACTTCAGACAACAGCTCTGACAACAAGTGTGAAAACCCCAGCAATTTGGGACACAGCTATCTCTGCTCTGGAAGCAGAGTTCTACTGTGGCAAAGAATTTTCTGTCAAGATGAGCAAGCAAAGAAAATGAAAGAAGACCATAGAATCCATTTTTGTGGATGAAAAGGATCAAAACATGGAACAAGAAGACAACAAAGTCAAAACTCCTGTATCAAAACTTCCAAGAAAAATAGGAACTGGTTGTAGGCCATGGAGAAGCTCAAGAAGGATTTTGAAAATCAAGTAAGTGAAGTGGATAAAAAATTGGGAAGAGAAATGAGAATGATGCAAGAAAATTATGAAAAGTGAGTCAACAGCCTGCTAAAGGAGGCCCAAAAAATACTGAAGAAAATAACACCTTAAAAAATAGACTAATTCAAATGGAAAAAGAGGCCCAAAAAGCCAATGAGGAGAAGAATGTCTTAAAAGTAAAAATGATCAGATGGAAGAGGAATTTCAAAAGCTCACTGAAGAAAATAATTCCTTCAAAATTAGATTGGAACAAATGGAAGTTAATGACTTTATGAGAAATCAAGATGCTATACATCAAATCCAAACGAATGAAAAAATAGAACACAATGTGAAATCTCTCATTGGAAAAAACACTTGACTGGAAAATAGATCCAGGAGAGATAATTTTAAAATTATTGGACTACCTAAAAGCCATGATCAATAAAAAATATAGACATCATCTTAGAAGAAATTATCAAACAAAATTACCCTGATATTCTAGAAGCAGAGGGCAAAATAGACGTTGAAAGAATTCACTGATCACCTCTTGAAAAAGATCCCCAAAACAAAACTCCTAGGAATATTATAGTCAAATTCCAGACTTCCCAGGTGAAGGAGAAAATGCCACAAGTGGTCAGGAAGAAACAAGTTGAGTATTTTAGAAACACAATCAGGATAACATAAAATCTAGCAGCTTCTATATTAAGGGATTCAAGGGCTTGGAATATGATATTCTGGAGGCCAAAGGAGGTAGAATTAAAAGCAAGAATCACCTACCCAGCAAAACTGAGTATAATGCTTCAGAGGGAAATTTAGTCATTCAATGACATAGAGGATTTTCAAGCATTCTCAGTGAAAAGACCAGAGCTGAACAGAAAATTTGACTTTAAAATACAGGAAGCAAGAGAAGCATGAGAATGTAAACTGGAAAAACAAATCATAAGGAACTTATTAAAGTTCAATTATTTATATTCCTACATGGAAAAGCAATAATTGTAACTCATGAGACTTTTCTCAGTATGCAGATAGTTGAAGGGAATATATGTGTATGTATAGGAGGGTCTATGTATGTATAAATATAATCTATTTATGCATATATATATATGTCAGAGTCTGTATATGTGTGTACATGTATACATAGACAGAAAGCATGGGATGAGTTGGATATGATGGGGTGATATCTGAAAAATAAATTAAGAGATGAGAGAGGAATATAATTAAATAAGGAGAAAGGTAGAGATAGAATAGGGTAAATTATCTCATATAAAAGATGCAAGAGAAAATTGTTACAATGGAGAGGAACAGCAGGAAGGTGAAAGGGAATGGGTCAACCTTACTCTTATTGAATTTGGCTTAAGGAAGGAATAGCATACACACTCAATTGGGTATCTTACACTACAGGAAAGTAGAATGGAAGGGGTAAGAGCAGGGATGATAGAAGGGAGAGATTAGGGGAGAGGGTAGTTCGAAGCAAGCACGATTGAAAAGTTACAGGGTCAAAGAAGAAAATAGAATAAGTGGAGGGTGGGATAGGATGGAGGGAAATATATTTAGTCTTTCACAATATAACTACTATGGATATGTTTTGCCTAACTATACATGTACAACCTATATTGAATTGCTTGTCTTCCCAGTGGCAGGGAGGGGAGGGTTAGCAGGAAAGAAAGGAAAGGATCTGTAAATCAAAGTTTTAAAAACAAAAGTTAAAAATTGTTTGGTTGTTTTTTTTATATGCAACTGGGATATGATATATACAGGCACTGGCCTATAGAAATCCACCTTTCCCTACCAGAAAGTTGGGGGTGGGGGATGAGGGAGAATATAAGAGAAAACAGCTTGGGGGAAGGGGTATTCAGTGAGTTTACTATTTTGGGGTAGGGGTAGGGGAAAGATGGGGAGAAAAATTTGTGACTCAATTTTGTGGAAATGAATGTTGAAAACTAAAAATAAATAAATAAATTGAAATTTTAAAAAAGAAATGACAAATATTCCAAGAAATGTAGGAAGACTACCATAAACTGATAAAGAGCAGAAATGGGGAAAACATATACACAAAAATGTTATAATGTAAAGAAAGAAAAATAAACACTTAATGCAGTCTAACTAATTCAGTCTATGGACCAATATTAGTCTTGGACAAGTGATGATGTTTAGTAGAGAGAGGGAAACCTGCTGCAGTAGAATTTGGGATATGATGTCAGCCATGGTCACTGTCTCTGTGTATTTTTTTATAACTGTTTTTCTTTGTACAAGGGAAGATTCAGTTTGGGTGAGAATAGATTCTAAGTAAAATTCTTGTAGTATAGAAACATAATTAGTATTTTAACAAATGTTTTTCTCTACCTAAAAGTAAATAAAATTAAACCTACCGAAATATTTTAATATCTGGGCAACTACAATGTAAGCATAGAAATAATTCACACTTTGTTACAGCTATTGAATTAACACCTTTTTTTCAATTCAAGTTTCTTTTGAGCTTTATATTAAGTCTGTTAAGAAACAGAACATGTGAGGGGGTGGCTAGGTGACACAGTGAATAGAGTATTGACCCTGGAGTCAGGAAGGCCTGAGTTCAAATCCGACCCAAGACACTTAACACTTACTAGTGGTGTGATCTTGGGCAAGTCAATTAACCCCAATTGCCCTTCCTTCCCCCATCCAAAAAACAAAAAGAAATTATTAAATTTTGTTGGGGGTGGGATAGGATGGAGGGAAATGTGGTCAGTCTTTCACAATATATTCACTATGGGAATGTTTTGCATAGCTTCACATGTACTACCTATATTGAATTGCTTATATTCCAAATAAGGGTGGGTGATGAGGGAGGAAGGGAAAGAATCTGGAATTAAAAGTTTTAAACTCAAATGTTTAAAAATACATAATTATTTTTTTACATGGGACTGGGAAAGAAGATATACAGGCACGGGGATATAGAGATCCATCTTGCCGTACTGGAAAGTCAGAAGGGAGATGAGGGAAGATATAGGAGAGGGCAGATTGGGGGATGGGGTATACAGTGGGATAGCTGTTTTGGGGTGGTGGGTAGGAAAAAGGCAGGGAGAAAATTTGTAACTCAAAATCTTGTGGAAATGAATGATGTAAACCAAAAATAAACATAAAATTTAATTTTTTTAAAAAAAGTAACAGAACATGTGAACCCTACAAATTGTGAACCCTGGAATTCATGAATTCCTGAAACAGATAGGGGCAGCTAATGACTCTATATAAGGGGAGAAACAGGCTATAGAGACAGCAGAATTGAGAAGAGGATTCTTGTGGTGGCAGAGTCAAGAAGGAAAAAAAAAACTAGTGTTTTCCTGGCATTGTGTTTGTCTGCTCTCTCTATTGATGTTTGTTTGTGATACTTTGTACAGAAGCCTTGGGACCTTACTGGAAGCCCTGGAAGAGAATTTCCTGGTTGTATGTTTACAGAAATCTTGGAGGTGGGTTTTGGAGGTCCTGGGATTTTACTGATGATTTGTATTGAGTTCTTAGACCTTGTTGATGGATCTGAATTGACTTCACAGGCAGATAGTGAATTGATGCTGGTGCTGACAATGTGCATGAATATTATAGTAGCTCTGTTAAGGTTTATCTTCTCAGAAACAGGAACTGTGAAGGACTTGAGGTGGACTGGACCCTGAAACTTCCATATGGAATGGGAGTTGGATGAAGAACTGGACAAGGAAGTGGACCAGGAATTGGAAAATGCCTGCCTTTAAACCTAGTGAGAGTTGGAGCTGGGACCATGGAAGAGGAACCATGGAAGCTGAGAGCAAGCCTGGAGTTAAAATGAAGGAAGACTTTACTTGGACACTATGTACTGACTGAGAATATTATGATTTACTGTACCCTAGGGGTGGAGAACTTTGATTTTTGTACTTTGTAATTGAATTAAGGATTTTGTGAATGATTAATGAATGTACTTTGTTTAAAACTATGTGACCACTTTGGTGAAAACTATGTGGCCTTTTTAGTGATAAGTTGTTGAATTGTGGCATAGTGAATACTGTATTTTGATATTCTGTGTATGTTTTGCTCTGACTTGTTATTGAATAGAGAGTTCACTATATTATGTAATAAGAACCTTGAAAGCTGTCCACAGCAACAATCCTGTGGAAAGCTGCTCTTGCTTGGTTTACAGCAACTAGGTGGTACCCTGGATAGAGTGCTAGATTTGGACTTCACAAATATGGCCTCAGATACTCACTAGTTGTCTGACCCTTGACAAGTCATTTCAATTCTTTGTGCTTCAATTTTCTTGTGTATAAAATAGATAAATTAGGAGAATCTGAATCTCAAGGATGTAGTGAGGAAAATGAGAGATAGTATTTGTAAACCAGTTTGAAAATTTTTCATAATATATTTTAATCAAAAGCTTTATTAACTTCTATTTTACATCATTCATTTCTGCAAGATTTTGAGTTACACTTTTCTATCTGTTTTTTGCCTACCCACCACCCCAAAATATCCCCTCTTCCAATCTACTCTCTCCCATATGTTCTCCCATAACCCCTCCCACTTTCCAGTAGGGCATGGTGGATCTATATGCCCAGTGACTATATGTCTTATTTCCCAGTCACATGGAAAATAATATTAATAATAGTATATTTGTGTATGTATATATGTATTTAAACATTTGATTTTGAAATGTTGAATTCCAGATTCATTCCCTTCCTCCCATGTTACTCAACTTTACTGGGAAGATGAGCAGTTCAGTATAGGTTGAACATGTGTAACTATGCAAAACTTTTCCATAATGTATATATTGCAAAAGACTGACTATATTTCCCTCACTCTTATCCAACCTCCCACTTGTTCTATTCTCTACTTTGATCCTGTCCATTTTCAAAAGCGGGTGCTTCAAATTTGCCTTCCCCACCAGCATGCCCTCCCTTCCATCATCCACCCTCTCATACCCTTCCCCCTACTCTCCTGTAGGGTGAGATGAGAATAAGGTTGACCCATTCCCTTTTGCCTTCCTATTCTTCCCCTCCATTGTAACCATTTTCCCTTGCCTCTTCTATATGAAATAGTTTACCCCACTCTGTCTCTCCCCATCTCCTCTCATTATATTCTTCTCTCAACTCTTAATTTCACCTTGTAAGTATCATCCCTTCCTATTAAATCAGTACTGTGCCCTCTACCTATATACCTGTATACATATATACACACATTCACATATGTATTCATATGCCCATATACCCTCCTACATAGACATATATATGTATGTGTATAAACACACACAAATATGTGTGTATGTATGTATTTACAAACATTTCTATTCCCTTCAACTATTCAATACTGAGAAAATTTCATAAGTCACAATTATTGTTTTTCCATGAAGGAATGTAAGTAGTTCAACTTTGTAAGTTCCTTATGATTTCTTTTCCCTGTTTA
Source organism: Petaurus breviceps papuanus (assembly GCF_028583685.1). Lineage (NCBI taxonomy): Eukaryota > Metazoa > Chordata > Mammalia > Diprotodontia > Petauridae > Petaurus > Petaurus breviceps. The sequence goes on from NW_027185764.1 coordinate 1,285,585, forward strand.
CCTTCTCATGGTTCTCTTGCTTCTTGTATCTGAATGTCAAATTTTCTATTCAACTCTGTTTTTTTCATCAAGAAAGTCCTCCATTCCACTGAATGACCATATTTTTCCCTGAAACATAGTACTCAATTTTGCTGGGTAGGTGGTTCTTGGTTTTAATCCCAGCTCGATTGAGCTCCAGAATATCATATTCCAAGCCCCTCAATACCTCAGTGCAGAAAACGCTAGATCCTGTGCCATCCCAACAGTGGCCTCACAATATTCAAATTGTTTCCTCCTGGCAACCTGGAATATCCTCTCTTTAATCTGGGAAATATGGAACTTTCCTACAACATTCCCAGGAGCTTTCCTTTTGGGATCTTTTTCAGGAGGTGATCGGTGTTTTCTTTCAAGCTCTATTGTGCCCTCTGCTTCTAAAACATCAGGGCAATTTTCCTTGAGAATTTATTGAAGAATTATTTCTAAGTTCTTTTTTTGATCATGGCTTTCAGGTAGTCCAACAATTTTTAAATTATCTCTACTGGAACTATTTTCCAGGTCAATGGTTTTCCCAATGGGATATTTGACATTGCCTTCTATTTTTTCGTTTGTTTGAATCTGTTTAATAGTACCTTGATTTCTCATAAAGTCACTAGCTTCTATTTGCTCCAGTCTAATTCTGAAGTAATGATTCTCTTCAGTGAGCTTTTGACATTCTTTTTCCATCTGGAAAATTTGGATTTTTAAGGCACTCTTCTCCTCATTGCCTTTTTGAGTCACTTTTGCCATTTGAGTTAGCCTGTTGTTAAGGTGTTATTTTTTTTTCAGTCAGGCTGTTGACTCTCATTTCATAACTTTCTTGCATTGTTCTTATTTCTCTTCCCAATATTTCCTCCACTTCTCCTATTTGGTTTTCAAAATCCTTCTTAAGGTCCTCTATAGCCTGTAACCAGCTCATATTTTTCTTGGAAGTTTTTGGTGCAGAAGTTCTGACTTCACTGTCTTCCTCCTGTTCCATGCTTTGATCCTTTTTGTCCCCAAAATAGGAGTGTAAGGTTGTTTGCTCTGCTTGCTTTGCTTCCCTACTTTGTTCATGTTGCCACCCAATTACTAGATCTTTGTGCTTTTGCCACAGTATGACTCTGCCACCAGACAGGGGAGCTTTGTACCATATGCTTGGATTTTCTCAGCTGCCAAAGGTATTAGTTGGGTGCCCTCTCTGAAGCCTCCACACACTCTGGCAAGCCGGTCACACACCCTAGGACCTCCACCCTAGCCAGCAATCCAGATCCAACCAGGTTAAAGCAAGAGCTTTTTCTTCAGGCCAAGAGCTAAAGCTGCCACGTGGCTGCCACTTCAAGGCTGCTATGCCTCAGTGGCTTCTTAGCCCAGGGGCAGAGGCCAATGGCATTCCCAAATACTGGATCCCAAAGTCCACACTGCACTGACCGCTCACTGTGTCATTAGCATCTATGTGTTGATAATACTGGAAACCGCCACAGCTGCTGTTGGTCTGAAATCCCTCCACGTGGTGTCTGGTCATGTCCATCCTGAGGCTAAAACCTCTAGTGATTGCTGGGCTGGGCTTGGCTCCCAGAGCACTGCACTGGCCACTTCCTGCTGGACTGCCTGGATGTCCTCAGCAGGAGGTTAGCTTCTGTGTGTCATTTTGTGGCTTCTGTATATCCAAAGTTTCTTCAGTCACATTTTACATGAATTGGAGGAGGTAAGACCTGGAGCCACAAGGAAGTCCTCTTTCTACTCTGCCATGTTGACACTGCCCCCGCCCCAGTTTGAAAATTTTAAAATACTATGTAAATGCTAGTTATTATTATTTTGATAGATATGTGGGACTTCCTTTTTTTTTCCTTTCACCTCACATTTTTATATAAGTATATATGTAGACATCATTCTTATAGCTGAAATAAAAGGCTTACATTCTATAGCATATTTTCATTAAAAAAACTGATCTTATTAGTATAATAAGTCATTTTTGCTCTGTACAAAATCTTTACTTGGAAGTGGGGTGAAAATGACATTGAGGGGTCAGAATTATTGTTTGTGGATTAGAAAAGTGTGAATTAGTCTTTGTCTACTATAATAAATGCTCAGCACTTAAACACTACTTTCTTCTATTCTATGTGTATTCCAAATATTAATTAATCAGCAGGTTCCCAACTATGGGGTTTATTTATGGAAGAAAGGAAAACTAGCTGTGAATATGTAAACTTTGTTAATGAAATAAATTTCATAATTAATTGAAGTATAATTAAAGAAACTTTAGCAACAAAAGTTCATCTATTGCTTGCTTGGTTGCATTCCATAATGGGAGATTTAAAATAAACTTTTAAGAAACATTCACAGGGGCAGAGACAAGATGATGGAGTGAAAACAGGGACTCACCTGAAATGTCTCTTAAACTCCTTCACATATTTCTAAAAAGTGTATATGAACAAATTCTAGAGTGGCAGAATCCACGAAGACATTACATAAAGAGGCACAAAAACATGTTAAAGTGAGGGAAAGAAGGGAGGGAGATGATCACTGTTTGAACTTTACACTCATTGGATTTGGCTCAAGGAGGGAATAATATACTCAGTTAAATATAGAAATATAACTTGCCCTACAAGTATAGGAGGGGAAAAGGGAAAGAAAAGTGAGGGGAACTGAAAGAAGGGAAGAAAGATCAAGGGAGGTAGTCTAAAGCAAAACTCTCAAGGAGGGAAAGGAAGAAGGGAGAAATAAAAGCATAAAGGGGAGGGGAATGGGATGGAGAGAAACACACAGATAGTAATCATAATTGTGAATGTGAACAGGATGAACTCCTCCTAAAACAGAAGCAGATAGCAGAATGGATTAAAACCATAACCCTGCAATATATTGTTTACAAGAAACATATTTAAATAGGTGGAAATACAGAAGGTAAAAGTAAAAGGTTGGAGCAGAAGATAATATGCTTCATTCAAAGTAAAAAAAAAAATAGCAAGGGTAGCGATCCTAATCTCAGACAAAACAAAAGCAAAAGTAGATCTAGTCAAAATGGATAAGGAAGGAAAGTGTATCTGCTAAAAGGCACCAAAGGCAATGAAGTACTATCATCATTAAACATATGTGCACCAAGTGGTATAGCATCCAAATTCTTACAGGAGAAGTTAAGAGAATTATAAGAAGAAATAGGCAACAAAACTAGTAGGGGACTTCAACCCCTCCCCCTCTAAACTTGAAAAATATAACCACAAAATAAACAAAAAATAAATATAGTAGGTGAATAGAATTTTAGAAAAGGTAGGTATGGAATATCTCTAGAGAAAATCTAATGGGAGCAGAAAGGAATATGCCTTGTTCTCAGTAGTATATGGCACCTACACATAAAATGCCCATCTACTAGACCATAAAAATATCATGATTCAATGCAGAAAGTCAGAAATATTTAATGTATCCTTTTCAGTTCATGATGCAAAAAATTATAAGTAATAAAGGAAAATGGAAGGATAGATTAAAAATAATTGGAAACTAAATAATCTAATCCTAAAAAATGAGTGTGCCAAACAACAAATCATAAAAAAAATCAATAACTTCATCTAAGAGGATGAAAAAAATGAGACTACATGACAAAAATTATGGGACACAGCAAAAGCAGTTCTTAGGGGAATTTTTATATCTCTGAATGTTTACATGAATAAAAGAGAGAATTTGTGAAATAGAGAGTGGTGAATAAGGCATGCTACTGAAAAAGCTAGAAAATGAACAAATTAAATATTCTCAATTAAATACCAAGTTAGAAACACTGAAAACAAAAGGAGAAATTAATAAAATTGTCTTAAGAAAAGTAAGAAACTAATAAAGTTAAGAGCTAATCTTATAAAAAACAATAAAATTGATAAACTTTTGGTTCATTTGATTTAAAAAAGAAGAGAACAAATTACTAGTATCAAAAATGAAAAGGATGAATTCATCACCAATGAAGAGGAAATTAAATCAATAGTGAGGATTTATTGTGCACAATTGTGTGTTCATAAATTTGACAATCCAAAGAAAATTGATGAATATTTACAAAAATATAAATTGCCCATATTAACAGAAGAGGTAGTATAATACTTAAATAGCCCCATCTCAGAAAAATAAATTAAATAAGCCATCAATGAACTCCCTAGGGAAAATCTCCAGGGTCAGATGGATTTATAAGTGAATTCCATCAAACATTTAAAGAACAATTAATTCCAATACTATATAGAGTGGTTTGGAAAACTGGTGAAGTAGTCCTAGCAAATTTGTTTCATGATACATGTATGGTACTGATACCTAAACCAGGAAGAGCCAAAATATAGAAACAAAAATATAAATTCAATTTCCATAATGAATATAGATGCAAACATTTTAAATAAAACATCAGCAAAAAAAGATTACAGCAACTTATCAAGGCAATAATATACTTTGATCAGCTAGGATTTATGCCAGGATTGCAGGACTGGTTCAGTAAAACTATCAGCATAATTGATTATATTAACAACAAAACTAACAGAAATCTTACAATAATCTTAATAGAAGCAGAAAAAATAAATGGGATTTATCTTTTTTGTTTTGTTTTCTTTATTTTCTTTCTCATAGTTACTCCCATTCATTATTCTTCTTCTATGCAAAATAACTGATGTGAAAATGAGTTTAAAAGAAATTTACATGTAGAGCCTATATCAGATTGTATGCCCTTTTGGAGAGGGAGGGACTCTAAACAAATTTTGGAGCTACAGAATCCACAAAATGACACAAAGAAGTTAACCTCCCACTCAGGATAGCCAGGAAAGCTGGCAGGAAACGACCAGTGCAGTGCTCTGTGAGCTGACCCAAGCCCTTTGCCAGCTGAAGATCTTAGCCTCAGGGTGGGCCTGACCAGGTGGAGGCACTTCAGATCACCAGCAGCTGTGGTGGTTTCCAGTATTATCAACCCATACATGCTAAAGACAAAGTGAGAGTTCAGTGCAGTTTGGACTTTGGGATTCAGTAGTTCACAAATGTGGTTGGCCTTTGCCCGGGGGTGAAAAGCAGCTAAGGTGCCATGTCTGTTCAGCTTCAGCCATGTGGCTGCTTCAGCTCCTGGCCTTAAGATTGTAGGGGGAACAAGCAACCATACTGAGGGGTAATAGCTCTTGCTTTAACCTACTTGGAACTGGATTATGGCCTAGGGTACAGGTCCTGGGGTGTGTGACCAGCTTGCCAGAGCATGTGGAGGCTTCAGAGAGGGCATACAACTAATACCTTTGGTAGCTAAGAAAACCCCAGTGTATGCTACAAAGCTGCCCTGTTTGGTAGCAATGTCCTAGTGTGGCAAAAAGCCCCCAAATCAAGTAATTAAGTGGCAAAATGAGCAATGAAGGAAGCAAAGCAAGCAGGGCAGCCCAATCTTACACTCCTATCCTATTTTGGGGACCAAAAAGATCAAAGTATGGAAAAGAAGGAAGACAGTGAAGTCAGAATTCCTGCACCAAAAGCTTCCAAGAAAAATACAAGCTGGTTACAGGCCATAGAGGACCTTAAGAAGGATTTTGAAAACTAAATAAGAGAAGTGGAAGAAAAATTGGGAAGAGAAATAAGAAAAATGCAAGAAAATTATGAAATGAGAGTCAATAACCTGACTGATGTAAATAACACCTTAAAAAAAGATGAATCCAAATGGTAAAAGAGGCTTAAAAGGCAATGAGGAGAAGAATGCCTTAAAAGCCCAATTTTGCCAGATGAAAAAGAATGTCAACAGCACACTGAAGAGAATCATTACTTCAGAATTAGACTGGAGTAAATGGAATCTAGTGACTATGAGAAGTCAAGATACTATTAAACAGTTCCGAACAAATGAAAAAAAAATAGAAGGCAATGTGAAATATCTCATTGGGAAAACCACTTAACTGGAAAGTAGTTCCAGTAGAGATAATTTAAAAATTGTTGGTCTACCTGACAGCCATCATCAAAAAAAGAACCAAGAAATCATCCTTTAATAAATTCTCAAGGAAAATTGCCCTGATGTTTTAGAACCAGAGGGCAAAATAGAGGTTGAAAGAATCTTCTGATCACCTCCTGAAAAAGATCCCAAAATGAAAATTCCTAAGAATATCATAGCCAGGTTCTGGAATTCCCAGATCAAGGAGAAAATATTACAAGCAGCCAGGAAGAAACAATTTGAATATTATGGAAACACAATCAGGATAACTCAGGATCTGGCAGCTTCTACACCAAGGAATTGATGGGCTTGGAATTTGATATTCTGGAGGTGAAAGGAGCTGGGATTAAAACCAAGAATCACCTAGCCAGCAAAACTGAGTATCATGTTTCAGGGGAAAATATGGTCATTCAGTGGAATAGAGGACTTTCAAGCATTCTTGATGAAAAAACCAGAGTTAAATAGAAAATTTGACACTCAGATACAAGAAGCAAGAGAAGCATAAGAAGGTAAAAGAAATCATAATGAACTTATCAAAGTTGAACTATTTATATTCCTACATGAAAAAACAATAATTGTAACTTATGAAACTTTTATCAGTATAAGAATATTTGAAGGGAATATAAATGTGTGTATGTATATATATATGTATACATATATACATACATGTGTATATAGGAGGGTATATGAGCATCTGAATAAATATGTGAATGTGTGTATATATGTTTACAAGAATACATAAATAGAGGGCACAGGACCAATTTAATGGGGAAGGAATATACTTATAACGTGAAATTAAGAGGTGAGAGAGGGTTATAATGAGAGGAGATGGGGATAGACAGAATAGGGTAAACTATCTCCTGTAGAAGAGGCAACGAAAATGGTTACAGTGGAGGGGAAGAACGGTAAGGCAAAAGGCAATGGGTTAACCTTATTCTCATTGTATTTGGCTTAGGGAGGGAATGACATAAACACTAAATAGGGTATCTCACTCTACAGGAGAGTAGGGGGAAGGGAATGAGAGGGGGGATGATGGGAGGGAGGGCAGGCTGGTGTGAGAGGGAAGTTGGAAGCACCCACTTTTGAAAAGGGACAGAATCAAAGTAGATAATAGAAGAAGTGGGAGCTTGGATAGGAGATAGGAAAATATAGTGAGTCTTTTACAATATATCCACTATGGAAATGTTTTGCATAGCTACACATGTACAACCTATACTGAATTGCTTTTCTTCCAAGTAAGGGTGGGTAATAAAGGAGGAAGGGAATGAATCTTGTATTCAAAGTTTTAAAATCAAATGTATATACACACATATGTATATATGTATTATATACATATATATTATGTACATGCTATTTTAAATATTATTTTACATGTTACTGGGGAATAAGATATACAGGCACTGGGGTATAGAGATCCACCGTGCCCTACTGGAAATTTGGAGGGGGTATGAGAGAAAATATGGGAGAGTGCAGATTGTAGGAGGGGATATCCTGTGGGATCGCTATTTTGGGGTGGTGGGTAGGGAAAAAACTGGGAGAAAATTTGTAAATCAAAATCTTGTGGAAATGAATGATGTAAACTAGAAGTTAATAAAGTGTTTGATAAAAAAAGGAAAGAAAAGCAGAACTGGCCAGTTAGAAAAGGAGATCCAAAAGCTCACTGTAGAAAATAATTCCTTAAAAATTAGAATGGAGGAGTGGCTAGGTGGCTCAGTGAAGAAAGCACTGGCCCTAGAGTCAGGAGGACTTGAGTTCAAATCTGACTTCAGACACTTAACACAAAACTAGCTTGTGACCTTGGGCAACTCACTTAACCAAAATTGCCTTGTCCTCCCACCTTGAAAACAAATTTAAAAAAGGAGCAACTGAAATCTAATGACTTTATTAGAAAAATGATAAAATAAAATAAAACAAAAAGAATGAAAACATTAAACACAACATGAAATACCTCACTAGAAAAACAACTAACCAGAAAATAGATCCAGGAGAGATAAGTTTAAAATTATTAGACTACCTGAAAACCATGATCAAAGAAAAAAAGCCTAGGCATCATCTTTCAAGAAATTATCAAGGAAAACTGCCCTGATATTCTAGAACCAGGGGATAAAATAGAAATCAAAATATTCCACTGATCACCTCCTAAAAGACATCCCAAAATGAAAATTCTGAGGAATATCATAGCAAAATTCTAGAGTTCTTAGGTCAATGAGAAAATATTGCAAATAGCCAGAAAGAAACAATTCTAGTATTGTGGAGTCATAGTCAGGATAACACAAGATTTAGCAACTTTTACATGAAAGGATAAGAAGACTTAGAATATCATATTCTACAGGGTAGAATGGCTGGGATTACAGCAAAAATCATCTATCCATCAAAACTGAGTATAATCTGGAGTGGGTGGAGGGGGAAAGAGGAGAGGCATGGGAAATGGATATTCAATGAGATAGAGGACTTTCAAGCATTCTTGATGAAAAGGTTTGATTAGAAAATTTAACTTTCAGATACAAGACTCAAAAGAAGCATAAAAAGATTAACAGGGAAAGGAGCTCATAAGGGATTTAATAAGGTTAAACTGTTTATATTACTTTATAATAAGATGATATTTGTAACTCATAAGACCTTTCTCATGATTAGGTAGGTAGAAGGAGTATATGTAGACAGAAGGCACAGGGCTAATGCTTAAAAAAATAAAATTAAGAGGGGAGTGAGGAATGCTCTGGGAGAAATAGAAAGGGAAAGGTAGGTTGGAGTCAATTATCTCACATAAAAATGATAAGGAAAAGCTTTTACTGTAAATGGGGAGAGGGAGGACTGTGATGAACATTACTCTCATGAGAACTGGCTCAAAGAGGCAGTAACATACACACTCAACTGGGTATAGAAATCTATGTTACAGGGGTGGCTAAGTGGTGCAGTGAATAGAGCACCAGCCCTGGAGTCAGGAGGACCTGAATTCAAATCCCACCTCAGATACATAACACTTACTAGCCATGTGACCTTGGGCAAGTCACTTAACCCAATGCCTTGCTTCCCCCACTCCAAAAAGCAACAAAAAAAATAAAGAAAAGAAAAGAAAAAAAAATCTATGTTAACCTACAGGAAAATGGGGGTCAGGGAATAAGAAAAGGGGAAGTAGTAGAAGGCATAGTAGAATGGGGGAGGTGGTAGTCAGAAGCAAAACACTTTTGAAGAGGGACAGGATGAAAGTAGAAAAAGAATAGAATAAACAGGGGAAAATAGGATGGAGGGCAATTCAGTTAGAAATAGTAACTGTGAAAACAATTTTGAATCAAGTTTCTCTAATAAAGACCTCATATCTTGAACATATAGAGAACTGAGTCAAATTTATAAAAATAAGAACCATTCCCCAACTGACAGATTATCAAAGGATATGATCAGTTTTCAGATGAAGCAATCAAAATTATCTATAACCATATGAAAATTTTAAAAAACACTCTAGCTCACTATTGATTGAAGAAATGCACATTTAAAACAATTCTGAGGTGCTACCTCATACCTATTAGATTGGCTAATAGGACAGAAAAGGTAAATGACAAATGTTGGAGGGGATGTGGGAAAGATGATACATTAATGCACTGATGGAGTTGGGAACTGATTGAACCATTCTGTAGAGCAATTTACAACTATGCCCAAAGGGCTATAAAACCATACACACCTTTTGACCTAGCAACATCACCACTTGATCTGTAACTCAAAAGACATAAAAAAGAGGAAAAGACCTATACGTACAAAAGTATTTATATTGAGGAGATGCCCATCAATTGGGGAATGACTAAACAAGATTTAATATGGAATTATAATGCAATATTATTTTACTATAAGAAATTATGAGCAGTATGTTTTTCCTCAGGAAAACCTAGAAAGACTACATGGGCTGATCTAAAGTGAAATCTACTTAGCACAAAGTACATAATTAGAACAAAGTAACAGCAACATTGTAAGATGATGATTGTGAATGACTTAACTATTGTCAGCAATACAATGATCCAGAACAACTCTGAAAAATGTATGATGAAAAATGCTCTCCATCCCCAGAGAAAGAACTGATGACATCTGACTACAGTTTAAAGCACTTTTTAAACTTTGTTTTTTCCTGAGTTTTTTCATTGTCTATGAGTTCTTTCACAACATGACTAATATGGAAATTTTTTGCATGAATACACATGTATAATCTATTGAATTGCTTGCCTTCTCAATTGGGAGGGGGAGAAAGGGAGAGAATTTGGAATTCAAATTTTAAAAATGAATGCTAAAAATACTCTTTTACATGTAACTGGGGAAAAATAAAATACTAAACCAAAAAAAGAAAAAGACACTAACTAAAAACAATTTCCAGTTGAACCTGCATGTATAAGATTGTAGTAGGCCAGAAGTGTTCAGATTTCAAAAGAGAAAATGAATGTCCCTTAATTCCCATATGCTTTCCTAGAAACTCACAAACTCATGACTGTTGGGGGGAGAAAAGATTATCCTTGAAGGCTAAGAAGTGTTCTAATTCCAATAGAACATCCTCGACTTAAATTCAATGTCCTTGAACACTCTATCATGGGTGAGAAGAAACAATAAGAGAATATAAATGAGAAAACATGGTCTTAAGCACTAACTTTGCCAACTAATAGTATGCAAATCATTGTAATTGCAAGCAAAGTACTACTTTGCTGCATGTTTCATCTATTCAAGTGGCTTTTAGCCTTGCCTTTGATAGTGTCAAATCTTTATTGGAAACAGTACATATTTGTATTTCCCTTAATAGGCTTAAGGGAGTTTGGAGACCTTCCCTGCCCTTAATTAGCTTAATATCATCACATGGATCCCATAGTGGGAGGAGCTTGCTGAAAGAGCAGAATAGGAAGGGCAGAACAGGAAGAGTGGAACATTAAGGAACAGAGCAGATAAAAGCTGGAGCATGAGTTAGGACCAAGTAGAACTGAGAGGGAATGTTTGTGACATTGATGCTCTGTCTCTCTGTGTTGATTTCACAGACACAAGTCATGTCTGTTGGTCTATTTTTATTTCTCAGAGAGTAGCTCTGTTTGTTATTCTGTGCTGATTTCCAGACAGAAATCCTGTCTGTTGTTCTGTATTGGTTACTCAGACAAAAAGTGAATTGAGATGATAGTGCCAGTTATATGTGTAAATATTGTAGTTCTATTAAGCTTTCTCTTCCTAGAAACAGAAACCGTCAAGGGCTTAGAGTGGAGCACTCCATATGAACCAAGAGTGGAAAGCTACCTATGTGTGAGTGCAGGCGAGAACAGAGAGCTGCCCGCCTGTGAATCTAGGCAAGAGTTGGCAGCAGCCAGCATGTGAAGGAACAGCCATGGGGTTTAGAGGCCAGAGTCAAGATGAAAGAGAACTTTCCTTGGGTACTCTGTATTGATTGATGGTATTGTGACTTACTATGATCTAGGGGAGGATAGCCTTTGTAGTTTCTGTTACCCCCTTAAAGATGATTGGCTTAAGGATGATTGGGAGCCAGCTTTGAGTCAAGATGAAAGAAGAGTTTACTTGGCTAATCTATATTGATTGAGGAGATTTTGACTTACTGAATATGTTTTGTTTAAGACTATGTGGCCACCTTACTAATACGTTGTTATGATATATTGTTGTGAAGGTTGTGCTTTAGTTTCTTGAATGTTTTGCTTTAGTTTATTGCTGAAAAAAACAGAGTTCACTATACTATGTGATTAGATCCTCAAAGTTATTCATAGCAGCAGTCCTCAGGAAAGCTGCTTGTGATTGACTTTAGAAGTCATTTAATGTCTCTAAACCTTAGTATCCTCATCTATAACAGGGTTAAAGGCAATATGGTGTAATGTTCAGGAAATTGGTCTCAGATTCAGGAAACCTTGGTTTCAAGTCCAGGTTCTGATACATACTGACTATGACCTTGGTTAATCATTTGACTTCTCAGTGCCCTTTGCAAGTCTCTAAGACTTCAAGTTATAGAAAATATGTCAATCTGCATTAGTAGGGGAAGTTTCCTTGCTGGAGTTGCTTCAGTCAATGAAATCATATGTTTATTCTAACCTTCCACAGTGTTAATGTTGCTTGAGTTTTAGTAATCTAACGAAACAATGAGCACAAAATGTTGGCTCATAGTCAGACAACTTATTTCACAATACTCAGTGCAAAAATATATAAATAAATAAAATATAAATATATAAATAATGATGCTTTAGTGAATGATTCATGTTTTATTCTATAATAATAACTCTCATATACTCCAATGTGTCTTTTGTATTACTGATGAGTGTATATATTTGCATGTACAGTTAGATTCCAATCCATGTGAATAATTAAATGGTTGCATTATTCAAATTCCCACTGCATATTTCCATTGAATTGGGACCACATAGCATGCTTTACCAAATTAAGACTTTGAGTAGAGGGATTGAGAATTATTGTGACTACTTCAAAGGTTTCATTGTTCACAATAATCATGGTCTAGCTTTATAGATTGTCTTTTATACTGTGTATTATAGAGATTTTTTCATCAATTTATTTTTTCTTATGTTGATAGGTAGGCCAAACTCTTTAAAATGATTATCTTACTTAAGAGAATCTGCAATGATGTGGGACTTAATTCAATCATTAATAAGTCATTTAGACAGAAGATTATTAAGACAATTTCACCAACTATGGGGAAAGCCTTTTTAACTTAGACCTTGTGTTTCATTTCCTCTATGAGGGTAATAAAAATTGTGGGTGAGCATATATCTCTCTGTTCTCCATAGCATTTGATATCAATCATGGGAGAGGCATCAATCATGCTGTTTTTTATTTTCCTACTGTTGTACTATTCAAAGAATCTTATGAAATTTTGTCATATTTTGATAATTTTCTCTTCTGTTAGAGACATCTTGTTATATGAAAGACTTCATGGCCGTGCTTTGCTCTGCTACATGAAATGAGTTTTTTATTAGCTAAAAAAAAAAATACAGTGCCATTTTTTTCATTTTTTATACTTTTCTGTAAATTATATGATGATAGGTTTGTGATCTTCTCTAGAATATGACTTGTTGATGCCCATCTTTCTCCTGCTGACCTCATCAATGATTGCTTCAATTGAAAAATATTCTTATGGTAATCTGTTGATTTTCATAGTCTTCAATTTTTTTTTAATAATAAGACTTTAGTGCATTTTTTTTCTCCTTACCTCTTTGGTATGTATTTCCTCTTTCTTCAGATGCCTTAACTATCATTTAATACCTTCAAAATTACTTCACCTTCTGCTGGATCTTTTCTCCATATACCTGTTCTAATTCATCTCTTGTTCTCATTTCTTAAGCACAATTTATATTTATTCTAGCACTACACCTAGGACTGAGAGGTGAGAATTCAAATGTGGTGGCTCCAAAGACCTTGATAATGGCAGGAGTTTATTACACTATTCTTTGCAGACCTTTTTTTTTTTGCTTTTATTCACCTGTTTATTGTCCTTGCAGTTTTATCCTGAACTCCCTTGAAATGATTATTTTGCTGGGTCAATCAAAAAGTTTTTATTTTTCTTCTGTTTCACATTTCTTTAGGAGATGATATTGCTCATAAACTCCTACCATTCTATTCTATATGCTTAAAATTCATTTTATATTCTAAACTATGTTTCCATTGCCTGCCTTATCTACCTACCTGGAAAGTAGAAGAATGTCTGCAGATTAATTTGTTTTCAAGGCTCCTTTAGTCTCTTTTTACATGAACTGTTTGGGAAATAATACAGTACCCAAGAAAGACTACTAGACAGACATGGAGTGAGAAAAAACTGAGATCCTATTCTTCCTCTGTTATTTATTATTTTTGTGAACTTAGGCAAGTCAATGACCTACTCTTTGTCTCAATATGCTCATATGTTATTTATTTTTAAAAGAGTAGGAAAAGATGTCTTCAAAATTTCTTTCCAGCCCTAAATGTAAGATCCTATGAAACTTATAAAAATTGCTATATTTGGCATTCTTTACTCCATACATTTTCTTTACCAATAAATTTTTAAAATAAGTAACTTTTGAGTTACTTTAATTATCCACACTCATTTTAGTCATTTAAAATTTTTCTTATAGTTCTGCTTAAGTTTTTATCTTTGCTCTGTTTTTCAAAAAAAAAATTGTGCTCTCATTATGCATAGGAAACTGTTTAAAAATAATATTTCTTAAATGACTAAGAAGTAATTTCCTGCTAGTTAAATAATTGGTTTGGATTTCTTTCTTTTTAAAAAATTAATTCTGTGGGGCGGCTAAGTGGCATAGTGAATAGAGCACCAGCCCTGGAGTCAGGAGGACCTGTGTTCAGATCCGGCCTCAGACACTTAACACACAAAAAAACTAGCTGTGTGACCTTGGGCAAGTCACTTAACACCAATTGCCCTTAAAAAGAGAAAAGAAATATTACTTCTATTTTATTTTATCTATTTTTAAATTTTATTTATTTATTTTCACTTTTAAACATTCATTTCCACAAGATTTTGGGTTCCATATTTCCCCCAATTTCTGTGCTCACCACAATCCCAAGATGTCATACTTTTGGATTTCCCCTTCCCCAAATCTTCCCTTCCTTCTATCACCTCCCACCAATCCCTTTTCCCCTTACTTTCTTGTAGGGCAAGATAGATTTATAAACACCATTGTCTGTATATCTTGTTTCTCAGTTGCATGTAAAAACATTTTTAACATTTTTTTTAAACTTTAAGTTCCAAATTCTCTCCCTTCTTCCCTCCCCTCCCACCCTCATTGAGAAGGCAAGCAATTCAATATAGGTTGTACATATACAGTTGCGCAAAACATTTCCATAGTAGTTATGTTGTGAAAGACTAACTATTTTTCCCTCCATAATATCCCACCCCTCACTTATTCTGTTTTTTCCTTTGACCCGGTTCCTTTTCAAATGTGTTGCTTCTGACTACACCCTCCCCCAAACAGCCCTCCTTTCCATCATTCCTGCTCCCTTATCCCCTTCCCCCTTACTTTCTTGTAGGGTAAGATACCCAATTGAGTATCTGTGTTATTCCCTCCTTTAGCCAAATCTGAAGAGAGAAAGGTTCACTCACTCCTTCTCACCTCTCTCCTATACCCTCTGCATTGCAAAACCTTTTTCTTGCCTCTGTTATGTGACATCACTTAGCCCATTGTACCTTTGCCTTTCTCCTCCCAATATATTCCTCTTTCACTTCTTAATTTTATTTTTTAGTTATCATTCTTTCATATTAACTTACCCTGTGCCATCTATCTATCTATCTATCTATCTATCTATCTATCTATCTATCTATCTATCTATCTATCTATCTCTCTCTCTCTCTCTCTGTCTGTCTGTCTGTCTGTCTGTCTGTCTATCTATCTATCTATCTATCTATCTATCTATCTATTCACCTACATACCTACCTACTCTTAATACTGAGAAAGGTCTCATTAGTTACAAATGTCATCTTTCCATATAGGAATGTAAACAGTTCAACTTTAATACATCCCTTATAATTTCTCTTTCCTATTTACTTTTTCATGCTTCTCTTGATCATTGTATTTGAAAGTCAAATTTTCTATTCAGCTCAGATCTTTTCATCAAGAATGCTTGAAAGTCCTATATTTCACTGAATACTCAGTTTTTCCCCTGAAGTATTGTACTCAGTTTTGCTGGGTAGGTGGCTCTTGGTTTTAATCCTAGCTCCTCTGACCTATAGAATAGCATAATCCAAACCCTTCTACCCTTTAATATAGAAGCTGCTAGTTCTTCTGTTATCCTGATTGTATTTCCACAATATTTGAATTATTTTTTTCTGACTGTTTGCAATGTTTTCTCCTTGACCTGGGAACTCTGGAATCTGGCTATAATATCCCTAGGAGTTTTCCTTTTGAGGTCTCTTTAACAAGGGACAATCAGTGTATTCTTTTAATGTCTATTATCCATTCTGGTTCTGAATATCAGAGTAGTTTTCCTTGATAATATTTTGGAAGATGATGTAAAGGGTCTTTTTTTATCATGGCTTTCAGGTAGTCCAATCACTTTTAAATGATACTTCTTGGATCTGTTGTCCAGGTCTATGGTTTTTTCAATGAGATATTTCACATTGTCTTCCATTTTTTCATTCCTTTGTTTCCATTTTATAATTTTTTTGATTTCTCATAAAGTCATTGGCTTCCATTTTCTCCATTTTAATTTTGAAAGAATTATTTGATTCAGTGAGCTTTTGGACATCCTTTACAATTTGGCCAATTCTGCTTTTTAAGACATTCTTCTCCTCATTGACTTTTTGGACCTCTTTTGCCATTTGGGTTAGTCTACAGTATTTTGGGGGGGTTTCATTTTTCATTATTTTCTTGCATCACTCTCATTTCTCTTCCCAATTTTTCTTCTACTTCTCTTACTTGATTTTCAATATCATTTTGAGCTCTTCCATGACCTGTGAGCAATTCATATTTTTCTTGTAGGCTTTTGATGCATCAGCTTTGACTTTGTTATCTTCTGGTTGTAGTTTTGATCTTTATCAAAAAAGTGAGATTCTATAGTCTCAGTTGTTTTATACTCTTTGCTCATTTCCCCAGTCAAATACTTAACTTTCTAACTCTTTGTCAAGGTAGGACTCTGCTTCCAGTGGGGCTGGAGTTAGGGGGTGTACTGTCCCAGGCTTCAGGGGGTCTGTATTAGATTCTCAATCCCCATTAGCGGTGGGCCCTCATCTCCAGAAGTAACTACTGCACAACTGTCACCTCCTCCACCCCTAGTCTGGGGTCAGATGACAGCCAGACCACTCTTCTTTAACACCTTGGCTGCACAGAGTTTCCCCACTTACCTTCTATATTGTCTTTGGCATTTATGTGTTAAGAGTCCTGAAAACTGCCAAAGCTGGCAGGGATGCAGTCCCCTGAGGCCTATTCCAGTCCTTTCTGTAGCAGAACAGCCCACACTGGATGGTTCTCTGCTCCCAATCTGGTGGTACCTTCCTGTCATCCTGTCTTGAGCTGGAGATTTTTTTCACTCTGTTATTTTGTCGGTTCTATAGCTCTAGAATTTATTTAGAGTCAGGTATTTGTAGGAGTTTCAGGGAGAGCTCAAGTAAGTCCTTGGTGTTACTCTGTTATCTTGGCTCCACCCCTGTTTCATGTTTTTTCTGCCGTATTCAATGCCCCCTAATTCTTTTTTCAGAAAATGATTTGTATATGAAAATGTGTATTCTTCAAGTCTTTGCTTTGTCTCATTCTTTTTTCCTTAAACTCTATTTTGCAATGTAGTTTTTCACTGTTCTGTAATGTTCACCTTTCACTGAATCACTGAATGCCACTATGTAAATTATTTAAATTTACAGAACCTTAAATTCTTTGTAGAATTTCTCTATCTTTTCATTTTAATCAATAGATATTCTTTCATAGGCTGCAGTTATTTTCTAAGTGGTATATTTGTTTTGATTTTTTGGAGGGTGAAGGCAGGGCATTTGGGGTCAAATGACTTGCCCAAGTCATATGGCTAGGAAGTGTTAAGTATCTGAGGCCATATTGGAACTCAGGTTCTCCTGACTCCAGGGCTGGTGCTCTATTCACTGCTCCAGCTAACCTCCCCTAAAGTGGCATATTTTTAAATAGTAAACATGCATACTTCTATATGAAAAAACAGCATGTCTCATGGAATAATATCTCGTGTTTCCTCTGGATACACAATAAAATAATAAAAAAAAAACTGTTCCAACTTCTTTGTCTCTTCAAAGAAAACCTGAACCATCATTTTGTTATTGATTTTTTTTTATTTTCCCCAATTTTTAAAATTATTTATTTTTAGTTTTCAACATTCACTTTTATAAGTTTTAAATTTTCTCCCCCTCCTTTTCTAAGATGTCTTGCAATCTGCTGTGGGCATACATTTCTATTAAACACATTTTCACATTATTCGTGTTGCATAGAAGAATTGTAATGAAAGGGAAAAATCATGAGATAGAAAAAAAAACAAAATAAAACAAAAACAAAAAAGAAAATAGTCTGCTTCACTGTGCATTTAGACTCTATAATTCTTTCTCTGGATGTAGCTAGAATTTTCCATCATGTGTCCTTTGAAATTGTTTTCAGTCCTTTGAGCCATCTTTTTTATTAGCTGTGACTTCTTTTTTTCTTCTGTTTTTGTGAATATTGAGAATGTCAAAATCGATAGATTGCTATGATTCTTTCCCACTAGAACTATTGCTATTCATTAAACATGCATTTTCCCCTATAGCAAAATTATTGTTTGCTAATAGTTTAAAATTCTAAAAACAGTGGTTTCTTTTTTTTTTTTACAATACTTTTCCATCTTTTCTATCATTCTGCTACCATTGCTGTATATCTATTGTTTGTTTATTCAGGAAATTGTGAGCCATTCTTAAAAAAATTTTTTTTCTTAGTTTTATGAATTGCTATATCCAAAGTCTTCATTATCAAATGACTACTCTACTGGTAATGAATTTCTCTGTATTTATCCATACTTTTCTTTGGAAAATAGAATCAATTGCTAAATATAACCAGTGAAAATTTGGAGAATGCTTGAATAGCTTTTCATAATTCTGTACTACATATATGACAATATTAAGGATCACAGTAATAAAACCAATCCTAATGATATATCTATATTAGTATCTTCCATTGATAGGGGATTTCACAATTATATAGCATGTTCTTTTTTTTCATTATTTCAATAGGTCTCTAAGAAACCCTAATGCTAATGGTTTTCAAAACTTAATTTTGCCCATATTATAAAGAAACTCAAGATCAAGTAATTTAAGTCATTGTCCAAAGTCACAATAATAAAGTTCTGTGCAACTTACCTTGGAAAAAAAGTACAAACATTGAGCCTATTAATATATGCAATAAACCTTACAAACATTTAAATCTTGTTTTAAAAAGATTTAATAGGTAACAAGCCCCTCTTTTGATGTAGTCACTTGTTTAATATGACTTGGCTTTGATTGTATCCAATATGATGTTTTAACACATATTCTTCAATTTCTCATAATCTACACAACATGTTGGATGTGTCAAAGGGTATGGAGAGTTTAGTCACTTTTCTTTTATAAAACTCAATAGAATTTCAGAATGGCTGAACCACTTTATAGCTCAAACAAGAATGCACTGGTGTGTATACCTTATCATAGACAATCCACATATGAATTTCTTGTTGGAAATTTTTTTTGTACACATATTCCTGAACACAAAGTAGAATGATGCAACCTTTCATCTGGCATTTGATCTGAACACTGACATTGCAATACATAAATCAACTATATAATCAATAACAAAACTAAGAAAAATGAAAGGAGAAATCTCATAAAAATAATGTATAATGCATAAAAATATCTGAGGATCAATCCAGCAAGTATACTAAAGACTAGCAAAGATGCAATGAAACAGTTTTCCTTCAAGAAATAAATAAGGTCACAAATAACTGGAGGGATTTTCAGTCCTTGTGCCTAGGAAACATCGACATAATATAAATAATTAACCTATCTAAATTAATTTATAGTTATGTTTCTTTAATGGTCAAGCTACCAAGGGGACACTTTATAGAACAAGATAAAAGATTTTAGAAAATAGATTGGAGTGGAAAAATATCTTAACTATAAAGGAAATAATTAAAAGACTAATCATGAAGAAGTATTACCATATCCAGTCATCAAATTATACTGTATAATAGTAATTGTCAAAGCTATTATATATTGTTTAAAAAATAAAAGAAATAGATTAAGAAAAATCAGAAATATTTAAACTAAATGAGACAGTGTTTGATTAACCTCAAATTATAAGCTAATTGAGGGGAAATTATATTCAATTAGGATTGTTGGGAAAACTGGGTAACTTGGCAGAAATTAAATTTAGGCCAATATCTTGGGGCATATATTTTAATAAGCTCCAAATATATATTATTTCAATATCAAAAAAGAACACTATTTAAAAATATTTAGACCAACACCTTGTATCATAATTATAAGCTCCAAGTAGATTTTACTTGAATATCAAAAGTCATATCACTTAGAAAATTAGAAGAAAACCATGCCATGGATGCTTTGAAGCTGGGTAGAATCATTAGCCAAAGGATAGAAACAACCACATAATACAAAAAGTAAAATATAATTGCATAAGATTAAAGACATGTTTGCACATGAAAAATAATAAGACTAAAATAAGAATTGAAGAAACAAATATATATAATACAAAAATCTGTTTCCCAATGCATAAATAATTAAATGATATGAAAACATTTCTCATAAGAATTGTAAACTGTGAACAATCATATGATAAATAGCTTCAAATAACCAATAGCAAGAGAAACATCAATCAAAACAGCTTTGTGATTTTTTTTTCACACCCAAAAAATCATCAAAGATAGACAAAGATGGAAATAGTCATTATTTGAAGAAATGTTTAAACACAAATTTACATATTTAGGAGAGAACTGAGAATTTATCCAACCATTTTTGAAATCAATTTGGGATTATGTTAAGAAAATGAATAAAATATCCATACCCTATAATACAGAGAGCCCTCTGCTTAGAGACATATCCCAAGGTGATCAATGATAAAAATAAAACTGAAATATTCACCAAAATGTTTATATCATCATCTTTGTAGTAGGAAAGAAATACTGACAAAGTCGTTGGCTGTCAAATTAGGGAACAGGGAATCAAATTATGACACATACATATTATGGAATTTTAGTGGACTTTAAGAAATTATGACTATTACTAATAGAAAGTATAACATGACTTAAAAGCTGATGTAGAGAAAATAAGCAGAATTGTGAAAACAATATGCATTGTGGTTACAAAATTCAAATGAAAAGAATAACATAAAAAAATGACATATGGATCTTATGAAATCTGTATTGACTGAGCTTGGTCCCAAAGAAGAGATTAAAAAGCAAAACAAAACAAAACTTTCTTTCTTTGCAAAGGTAGAGATCTATGGGCATGGAATATTACATTTGATATCTGACCAAATAGATATAGATATAAAGCAAATATATACACCTGGTATGTATTGTGTACACATTCATACATATATGTGTACACACATGTACACACATAATTGTAATGGCAGGTATAAAATGTAGTGCAAAGACTAGCAATAAAAAGAGGCTGTGGAAGTACCTTGAATGTTAGAAATATACATACAATGATATGATATAAATCATCTAATATATTGTTACATATATGATATATGTTACATATAGAAATATATATAGCATATCATATATGTGTTACCTACATATTTGAATATATATTTGAATTTGAATAGTGTAAGAAAAGGGTATATAATTGAGTTCTTATGGAAGATCTTGACTAGAATCTAAAGAACTCAGATATCAATGAAGTAATAAAATGGAGTCAATATGATGTTTTCAGAAAGGAAATGTCTCAACTAAGTCCATCAAACATTTATTCAATATTTACAATATGATGCACAATCTAATATATTATGTTATGAAATGTTATGTACTATGTCATGTCATATCATATATCACATTATATTTAGAAAACAACAACTTTCATAACGAGGCCAAACCATTAGTTCCTCTCTGGGAAAGATATGTACTCTCCCCCTTCAAAATTGCCCACCAGTATAGTCACAGACTCTATTATAATATTTCTTTTCAGAATGACTTTGAGCTCCTCCATCCTGTGTCATCCTCTTTGTGCTGCAGGTATACAGAGCTTCAGGGAAATTTTATCAGTATGTAACTGTGGGCCAGGAGTACGAAAGATGTGACTTAAATCTGGTCTCAAACACTTCATATGATCCTGGGAAAGTCACTTAAGCACTTTTCCTTCAGATTTCTCAATTATAAAATTGGGGACATTAAATTGGGGACATAAAATTGGGGACATAATAGGGTAGTATAAGTATCAAATAAGATATCTGTAATGTCCTTAGCCCACTTTTTGGCATATAATAAGTTCTCAATAAATGTTTGTACCCTTCCCTTCCTTTCTAGATCACGAAGTTAGGCAAGGCAAAGCAATCCCACTTGACCTTCTACCCTCCTTGCTTGTGTATGTAGGAAGAATCAAGCATTACATTTTAATAAGTTTCCATATGTTCATGGAACTGTGCTAAATATTATAGATCAATGTTTTAAATAATCTTTTGGGGAAAATGTTCAAAGAAATGTTTGTGTATTCTACTAGAATTTAATTCAAATAAGACCCCAGTGATTTACAGGGCAGGAATACACAAATTTAAAAGTATCGAAAAACACTTTTTTCTTTTAATTCAAGTAAAATAAATATTGGTTGAACACTTACTGAGAAGAAGACACTGTGTCAGACTGTGTGGGATGAAAATAAATAGCTGTAGTCTCTGACACCAAGAAGTGTACAATCCTTCTGCTTTCTGACAGAAATAGCAGTTGGGTAGAATGCTGTATACTTAATTTCGGCAAAGCATTTGAAAATACCCTCCCTATATATACACATATAAACTGATGCAGAATAAAATGAGTCTA
This sequence comes from Petaurus breviceps papuanus, assembly GCF_028583685.1. Taxonomy (NCBI): domain Eukaryota; kingdom Metazoa; phylum Chordata; class Mammalia; order Diprotodontia; family Petauridae; genus Petaurus; species Petaurus breviceps. The sequence goes on from NW_027185764.1 coordinate 1,307,957, forward strand.
AACAAGAGAACAATTTATACCATACCTACTTTGTAAAGACAAATAACATTATAAGACTTAAAAATTTTGATCAACACATTAACAATGTGTGACCAGGATCCATGATGAAGCACACTACTCAAATCATGACAGAGAGGCAAGAGTTGTAGGTGCAGATTGCAAAAGCTCTTTTCTGGATATAGCAAATGTGGGAATTTGTTTTGCTTGACCATACATAGTTATTACAAAGGTTTGTCTCACCTAACACCCAGGAAATGACAGGGGGTGAGGGATGTGGGGAAATGCCCTAATCAGGACACATTCAAGGTGATGACCTATGCTTTGGAGAACAATGCTCGTCATGAGTACAAAGTCATGTAGACATAAAAGGAAATATGAAGAACAAGACAAAATTATTATGGCACATCAAGTGAATGTAATCTTATTGGTATGGGATATGAAAACTTCCCAGCACATCTAAATTAAGCTAAACAAATGTCCTGAATAATGTTGTGAGACCAAGTATACAAGGGAAGTATAATAATAACAATAGCTAGCATTTACATAGTGGTTTTGCAAAGTGCTTTACTCTCCTTACAACAACCCTGGGAGATAAGTGCTATTATTATACCCATTTTACAGGAGAATAAACTGAGGATAAGTGACTTGCCCAGGATCACATGGCCAATAATGGCTTGAAGTTACATTGTATATTTTCATCTTTACACCAAGTCCAGTTCTTTCTCCACTGTGGTTACTTAGAGTAGCCACCTCAATCACTATTTTTGAATCTTCAGAAATAGCAAATTTGGGTCTGAAAACAGAGGTTAGAGGAGAGACAGGAAGTCATGCAAGGGGACATTTTATCTCAATTTTAGGCTACTGAGAGCCAACATGGCTACGATCAGATGAGACCTTGATAAATTCTAGCTATGTGACCTTGGTAAAGTCATTGAAACTCTCATTTGTCTTAGACCAATGTTCTCCAAACTGTTTTCATGGTGCACCCATGTCAGATACATATTTTGTTTACTTCTATCTTAAATAAACATAACATTGTAGTAATATTTTATATTATGAAATGCATCCAAAAATGGAAATTAAAAGAGGATAAAGTTGAAATCAAGAATTTAAAAAAAATTTTTCTTTATTAATGTGTAAAAGTCTTTTAGATCTAATTAAAATGTTAATTTTATAATATTTAAATATTGTATTAATAATACACTTTATTCTGAACAGTTAACTACTTTTATTGTTCTACATTTGCTTCTTAGAGATTCTAATATGTCCCATATTAACTGCTTATAAATTCTTGATGTTTTAACTACATTCTTAATAATTCACAAAATAAGACATTTGTCAATTAAAAATTCATATAATAATCATTAATGTTATGACTGTAACAGAATTCAACAGATTTTAAAATGTTTCCATGTTAAGAAAGAGAATGAGAGCTTCCATCAAAGTGTGTGTGTATATCTTCTGTTATATATTAGAATATATTATTCGTGTATAGATTGAAATATTCTATTTGTATGTTTTTAAACTATAATAAACAATAGTGAAAAAACAAGAAGTGATGTAATTTTTCATAAGAAATCATAAGTTTGAATCAGCACTAAACACATATTCCACTTGATATTATTTTCCTAAATTATAATTTTGGAGTATTTTGCATATCATTTTAATTTTGAGAAAGTTAATATCATGCATGACATTTGAAAATACAGGACAATATTAAATGTAAATGGTCAATATTTCATTTTCTAGTTTGTTTGTATTACCAACATACCAATTTAACAAATAATATTTAAAGATAATGGTTTAAACCTTAGTGTAAAATGCAACAAAAAGTATCTTTGAAGTTACCTATTTCATGAAAATTAATATATTTATGAGAATCTTCAATGAAGGCTCTTTTCTCCCATGAAATATACAGAAATAATTCTGATTTAAGATAGTTTTATTCTTTGTGTTTTATTTCTATTTTATTCTTTGACAAGTGCTGTTGAAAAAAGGGCAATGTTTTCAGTTTTCCTTGGAATATGTATTACTGGTCAGTAGTAATAGGCTACACGATGTATTCTAACTTTGGGTTATCAGTTGTCAAATAGTGATGAAATCACTTTCTGAAAATAAGGCTATGGATATGTGTGGTGTGTTGAGGGACTATAAGTGGTATAGGAATGAGGTGTGAGCCATCAAGGTCTAAACAATTTTCTGTAATATCTACCTAATTGCTGATAGAATGGATGAGGAAATTCACACTTTAGTGAATTTAATGTCAGTGGTTTAAACAAATTTAAGAGTAGTGGTGATCATATGAACTAACAGGAATCTGAATTTAGACAGCCACTCTAGCTCTGCGTAGTTAAGTGTTTTAAATAACCATATTTCTTATGAAAAGATAAATGTGATAAATATTCTAAATCTTCATTGATGTGTTAGCATATTTCATCTGGGACTGTGAATTTTGTAATACATTTTAAAATCAAATTGTTTATAAACAGGGGACCTGCAAAACATTTGCACTGGACCTTGCTTCCTCTAGGAGAGACCTTGACAAGGGTTGTGTTCTTCTTTTCATTTTTTTTCTTTGACCACCATTTAAGGAAGATGAGGGAGAAAAAATTAACTATATTCACTGAAATATGTATTTTAAGATATGTTAAAAAGGTAAAAAGATAAGATGGTGAAACACTGGATGGGAGACAGTGCAGTGAGGCAGATTACTCAGTGAAGAATTGTAAACCTTCATATAGAAGCTGTACTTATCAAATTATGAATGAAAAAAAGCCAAAAAGTTACCAAACAAAGAGTGGAAGTGTACTTTCAAATGATCTTTAATGTCTGGGGAAAAGGTGGGTTAAATTACAAACATGAACTACAGAATTCAACAAGGATGCGTGTGAAGCTCTATATTTAGATTCTATGCCTCTCTGTGTCTCCATAAAACTTTATCAACTACTCTGATCAAACCATCAATGAGTACTACTTCTTTTTGTTGTTATTCAGTCATTTAGTCATGTGTGACTCTTTGTGAGATCACAGCACACCAGGCCTTCCATCCCCGACTCTCTCAAAATCTGTCCAAGTTCATGTTCATTGCTTCCATGATGCTTTCTCTCCACCTCATATTCTCCCATCCTCTTTTCCTTACATCTTCAATCTTTCTCAACATCATGGTCTTTTCCAATGAGTCCTATCTTCCCATTATGTGGCCAAGGTATTTAAGTTTCATCTTCAGTATTTGACCTTCCAGTGAATAGCCTGAATTGATTTCTTTAAGTATTGATTGATTTGAAGTCCTTGTAGTCCAAGGGACTATCAAAAATCTTTTCCAGCACTACAATTCAAAATTATCAATTCTGTGGCACTCAGTTTTCATTATATGTCAAATCTCACAGCCATACATTTCTATTGCAAAAATCATATCTTTGACTATAAGGACAATTATCCTTGCTGATGCAAGGTGATGTCTCTTTTTTTTTTAGCATGTTATCCATATTTGCCATAGCTTTGAGTTAATCATATGTCATGGCATATGATTATATGGAAAATTCACTAGACGGAGTCTTAGAGACTTTTTGCTCAAATTCCATTGCTGAAGTTTACAACCCATGTGACCCTTTGCCTGTCTGAGCCTCAAGTTCCTCATCTATGCAATAGAGATCATAATATTTATGCTACTTAATTCATAGGAATATACATTGTATTTCCTTCTGGAAGTCAAGGTGTGATCAATATCAACCTTCAAAGCCACTTAATAACACATATTAATCCTCATTTCTTTGCACTGCTAGTATGTCTCAGTCCTGCCACTGTCTCACTGTAATTATCCCTTATAATAAAGAAGATCAGTTGAACATTAAGCAAGAAGTCCTTGGGGCAGGGGGTGTCCAATTGTTTATTACATTTGTGAGATGGAACTTTCTCTACCAATGCAAATTTGTTACCTTCTATGAAAATCATAGCTTTGGAGGGTTTCTTGAGGTACTGAGAGTTTGAGGGATATCTAGGCTCATCCAAAAGTCAGAAGTCAGTTTTCTTTGGGTTATTCTTGAATTAAGTTCCCAATTAAGTTCCACAATTCCCTTAAATAAATAGAAATTATATACCAATAATGACCATGGATCTGGTCCATGATTTGCTTTGAAGGACAAAACAATAATTATAAGGTAGTGAAGAAGGGTTCTTATTTCATGCCACATCAGCAATATAAGTAAAAAGAAATTCACTTACCATAAATGATCAGTTTTAACTAAGCATATTTCTATTATGTTGCTGTTGTTCAGTCATTTTCAATCATGTCCAACTTTTTTGTTACCCCATTTTTCAGGTTTTCTTGGCACAGATACCAGAGTGGTTTGTCATTTCCTTCTCTAGATCATTTTATAAATGAGGAAATGGAGGCAAGCAGACCTAAGTGTCTTGACTAAGGTCACAAGACTGCCAAATGTCTGAAGAGAGATCTGAACTCAAGAAAATGAGTCTTCCTGATTCCAAGCCCAGTGCCCTATCCACTGTACCACTGTTTCCCTATTATACATGTGATTTAATTTAATATGAAAATCCCTTAAAATTATGTTCCAAACATTAGTGCCTGGTTTATTAACTGTTTTTAATTATTCTGCTAAAGGATTGAAGGAAGTATTCTTTTCATATTTTGGATATCTCATTTAAGCCTGACAGTCTCTTCATAGCAGGATAGTCCCTAGAAGCTTGTTGCTAAGGTGCTCTTATGGGAATAAGATTGTTGTTTTGTTTTAAAATATTAAAAGTATATGGATACTATTTCTTTCTCAATAGAGGTCAGCACAGTGATGTGAGGATTGAATGGTGTCTTTTAGGAAACTGGAAAACAAAAAAATAAAATTGCAATGATATTTGATTTATAGAATCCAGTGATCTCTTTTTTAAATAAAATAAAGGGAAAGAAAATGAAGCATGATGTTCTCTTGCAAAGGATCTAAAAGTGGCTTCTTATTTCTGACCACACACATCCATGTGTTCCTGAGCAAAAGGAGTAGGACAGAAAATAAACCACATTGGAGCTAACAATAGATTAACGAGGATCAAAGATGAACCTCAAAGATTCATGGGATGGGAAGGATTTAAGAAAATATGCCTTGAACTTCTCAGAACCCACAGACTCCAACGTGTCTCTAAAATATTGCCCAATTGTAAACTCCCTCTGAAAAGTAGTATTTTTTCCCTCTCCTGAAAACAAATAATTAATCATAGTCTAACACCATGCAAACTAATCAAGACATTCATGAAACCTTATTAAGGACTTCATTCCAGGCATTGTAGCAGGTGCTAGGGATTATGTATGTGTGCATGTATGTATGCATATATTAATATATGCATCCATATAAATACATATATTGTGTTGTGTGTATATGTGTGTATATATATAGCTACAGATACATGTATACGATATATGTATGCATGTGTATATGTGTATATGTATGTGCATTATATATGTATATGTATGTGTATGTGTATATGTATATGTATGAAGGTCTCCAGCTCTCAGGGGATTTCATTCTAATGGGAGAGGCTAAGAATTATTTAGGTAAGGAGAGGAAGAGAAGGACTGGGTTGGGCTTCCTTGCAGAAGGTAACTTGTTAGCTGAATCAAGAATTCTAAGATCCAGAGGTGAGGAAGGAGGATTTTCCAGGCATGGGGAACAGTCATTTCAAAGGAATGAAGATAGGAAATGGAATCTTGCATATGAGAAAATCAAGTAAGTCATATAAATGGACCTAAGAGTACACGGAGGGGAGTGATATGATAAAAGATCAGAAAGGGGAAACTTTGTAACTAGATTTAGATGCCAAAAAGAGGAGTTTGGTTTTTATTCTATAAGTATACAGGGAGAAACTAAAGTTTAGGCCTACACATTAGGAAAATCACTTTGGTGGCTATGTGGAAAATGGATTAAATCAATTATGGAGGAAGTTGATGTTGGAAGAACAATAAGGAAGTTATTATACTGGGTCAAGTGCGAGGTAATGAGAGCCTAACTCTTAGTTTTGGCTACACAGGAGGACAGAAGTGAGTATATATGTGAATGCTATAAAGTTGGTACATGATTGTATGTATGAAGAGAGTGAGAGTGATAAGGGAGGATGACAGTGGCTGTGAACTTGACTCATCGGGAGGATGGTGATACCCTGGAAATAAGTTCATAATACTTATGAGGCATAGGTTGTTAGGTAAAAATATAAATTCTATTTTGAACATGTGTTTGAGATTACTATGAAACATTCAATCTGCCATTCCAAATCTTTAAATGTGGAACTAGAGTTCAGGGGAAAGATTAGGTCTGGATAAATAGATCTGAAAGTAACCTGCATAGAAATAAAAATGAATATGTAGACCAGACCACATCCCCAAATGAGAGGATATATACATAAAGAGGAGCCAAGACATACCATCAAGATAGACCTCCGGTGAGTGGGATACAACGTGAATGAAGGAGGCTGAGATAAGTAGGAAAAACAAGAGATAAAGCAAGGCAGAAAGCACAGGAAAGGTGAAGACGGAGGAAATATGGCTGTATTGGCAACTAGGAGATCATCTTCTCCCTTGGCAAAAGCAGTTTCAGTTGAGATGATGGGGCCATAAGACAGACTGCAGAAGGCTGGGAAGAGTCAAGATGTTTTTTTCCAAGGCATTTAACGGAGAGCTAGTAGACAATTAAGGGATTACAGCTAGTGACTATGGTAGAATTTAGTGATTTTTTTTCCATACATAAGAGAGATATGTTTATAGACAACAGATAAAGAACAATGCTATATAGAGAGCTTGAAGTTTAGAGACAGCTAGGTGATGAAAATGGGCCCAGTCTGCTAAAGACTATTGGAGAAGAAAGGATTTTACAAGGGTGGGGAATTGTGACCTCAAGGCCACATGTGACCCTCTAGGTCCTCAAGTGCAGTCCTTTGACTAAAACCAAACTTCAGAGAAGAAATGTCTTTAATAAAAGGATATGTTCTATAAAACTTGGACTCAATCAAAAGATCACACCCAAAGGCCTAGAAGGCCTAGAAGGCCACTTATGGCCTCTAGGATGCAGGTTCCCCACTCCAATAAGATATGTTGGACTTGTGAAAGAGGTCTCATCAGATGATGATGTTGGAAGATGTGAAATGAGAAGTGGGGGAAAAGGGATTGTCAGGGAATGGCCATAATTTTTTTCTCTCTTTTTTTGTGACTTGTGAGGCAAAGTCCCTAAGAAAGACATCATAAAAGTAGAGAGCTGGCAATAAAGAGAAAGTATAATGGGAAGGGGTACTTCATGCTCTAATCTTTGACTCATACTCAATAAATACAGACTTAATTTCATTTATTTGCATGTAAAAATTCAAAGTTGTCATATACTTTCTTCTTTTAGACCAAATGGGGAATGTATGTACCATAGGAGCCATACAGACATACATATACATATAAATGTATATATATACATATATGTGTGTGTTTATAAATATATACATATATTTATAATCTCACTAATATTCTCTCTCACACACACACATACATACTCTCCAAAATTCCACTACATCCTAAGATTCATGATTTTTTTGTGTGTGACATTCTTTATACCAACATGGTTAGCAAGTCCTATACATTTTGTGAGATATTTTTATCTTGCTTAGATGCCAGCTTCCTGTTAATAAGCCATTCTGAGATTATCGAGGCTAGTCCTCAGGCCACCAACAAAAAATCCTCACTTTACTTAAAACTATTCCAGTTTGGTAGGTAAAAACTGCCAGAGCCTTCTTTTTCTGGGATTCAATTCAATTTAGTAAACAGTTATTAAGCTTCTATTTTGTGCTAGGAATTCTAGCAGATTCAAAGACAGAAACAAAATAGGCTTTGGCCTTAGGAAGCTGAAATTTTATTTGGAAGATATGACTTGTAGAATAAGTACAGTAAATATAAGGTAACATCAAGGAGGAGAAAATACTGAAATCAAGGAATCCTTTTTGGAGGAAATCACATCTGATCTGAGCCTTGAAGGATGGTAATTAAAAGTCACAAAATGTGAGAGTTGGACAGGACCTTGGTACCATGTAGACTAGACCATATTACCCAACATTCAAATTCTGCTTGAAGACCTCCAATGAAAGCACTTCAAGGCCATCTGGAGACAGCCCATTTCCTTTTTGGATGGTGCTACTTTTTAAGGTTTTCCCCTGAATATGAAGTTCAATGTTTTCTCTTTGAAGCTTTCACCCTTGCTCCTAGTTCTGTCCTCAAAGGCCAAATAGAACAAGTTGATTCCTCTGTCACATGAAAGCTCTTCAGATACTTGATGACAGCTATCCTATTCTTCTTAAAACTTCCCTTGTCCTGCACTAGGCTGAACATCCCCAGCTCCTTGACATGATCCTCCCAGGACATAGATTCTGTCAGAAGAAAAGTCCTGAGGAAAGAGTATTAGAAAGATATGAATATAAAAAGGTATAAAGAAGGGTGGGGTGAAATATCAAGTTCAGGGAAGAGCTAATAGTCTCGTTTGTCTAGAACATAGCATAAACATACGTCAATTATAATAATGCTTTGTTAATAATACATATCAGTTCATTTTACCTGTTATCTACAATTATTTTATAAAGTAAAAACAACATGACTTGTACTCAAAAGACCTGAATTTAGGCCCTAAATTCTGTCAGTCATAGCTGTGTGCCAAAAGAAAAATCACAACTTCTCTGAGATTTAATTTTCTCATCTATAAAGTGGGGTAAATGATGCTTGGACTCACAAGGCTTTTGTTCACTGATTTTACAATCATGTCTGACTCTTTATGATCCCATTTGGGGTTTTCTTGGCAAAAATACTGGAGTGGTATGCCATTTCCTTCTCCAGTTGATTTTACAGATGAGGAAACTGAGGCAAAGCGTTAAATGACTTGCACAGAGTCACACAGGTAGTAAATGTCTGATGCCAGACTTGAACTCTGGAAAATTAGTCTCTTCATCACTCTAGATCTGGGACTCTCTCCACTGCACCATCAGGCTGCCACAAGGCTACCTACAACAAATCAGGTAAAGTATATAAAGTACTCAGTACGCACACACACACACACACACGCAATTTTCCCCCAATCTATTTTTAACCTTTTTTTTGTTAAGTTTTAAATTCTCCCTCCCTCCCTGCCCCTGTCCCCCTGCCTGACATGGTAAGCAATCCAATTTTGGTTATACGCATTCAATCATGTAAAACATAAAATGCATTTTAAATGAAAAGGTATTATAGAAAGGTGACTTCTGGTTTCCCAACAGTTATAGCATATCTTCATATAGAAGCAATCAATGTATTATCTTTCAATGGCCTTTGTTTTCATATGATATTCATTTTTGAATACATCCAATTCCTTCCCCCTGTTCAGTGAGACAACCCTCACAAGAAAGATGTTTAGAGAGAGGAAAAAGCAAGGAGTTGAACAAAATTAACAAAAAAATCAACTAAGTCTGACAGAATAATGCACAATATTCCTCAAACATTCTCACCCATCTCTTCAGTGAAAGGAAGAAGTTAAAATTTGGCAAGTCTCCAGGGTCCAGTTTGGCAATTACAATTATGTAGCATTTGGTTTTGTTTTATTGTTTTGTTTATATTATTGCAGAAATTGTATATACTGTTTTCGTGTTTCTGCTTACTTCATATCACATTAGTTCCTTTATCTTCCCATGCTTCTTTGCATTCTTCATAGCAATCATTTCTTATGACACAGTACTTTCCTATTACCTTTATATACCACAGTTTCTCTATTTTCTAATGAATGGGTACTGAGTTTCTTCCCAATTCTTTTGAAAGCACTTACTCTAAACTAATTGCCACCTGCAATTAATCTCCCATATCTGCTTCCTTTTTCATCTTCTGTTTAAATCAATTTCTAATAGCAATGGCCCTAGCCTTAGGGTATAAGAAAATAATAGACTGCAGCAGGATCTTCTGCCATCCACTACATTGTTAATCTGTATAAATGTCCCCATGTCTTTTACATAGGGACCCATTCAAATAAAAGAAATAAAAAGTTTTCTTTTTTTGTAGTGGCTAGGACTAGCTGAAAACCAGTCAGTCTTTCTACTGTTGTTTTCCAATTCCTTAAGTATAAATCACAAATTAAAATTCAAGAAAACCTTATGGAATTATCAAAATAATATGAACCCCTAATAAGTTTCATGATCTAATTGGAAGTACACCTACATGTTTCTTAATGTGGTAAAGCTCAGTTAAAAAAATAAAATACAAGATACATAGTTACTCAGGAAGTGATTCTTGTAGATATGTAGCCAACCACGTAGGAAATGATTTACCAGTTCACTAGTTTTACTCAATTAGACATTTTTCAAGTTGATTTGCATATCGGGAAAATTTAGACTTCCTCCAAGGACATAGTCAACCTTTCAACCTATGAAATAAAAGTAACCACAGGTCTGGAAGGGAATATATAGCAGGCTGGAGACAGTGGTCCAGTGTCCATTAGTATCCATTTTTAAGGACAGAAAACAAAACAAGTTTGACAAATAGGGAAAATATCTGGATAGACAAGCAGAGAAATAGGATAGAAAGAAAGATAGATATTTAGATAAATACATACATATAGACATAAAGAGAGAATATAGATATGTGTATACATACATTTCTGTACTGTGTATGTATGTACATTGACACTCCGAAAGAGATAGAGACAGAGGAGTGAGATGAGAGAAAGGTCATATAAATAGACGGATGGATGATAGTGATGAATTGATTTCATAGTTTCAACATTTTCATCACTTGTTTGATTTCATTTTATTTCGCATTCTTAAGGATTTTATTAAGGGCTTACAATGCTCCAGACACTAGAATAAATGCTGGGAATAAAAAAGAAAATGCAAAAAGTGTTCCTGACCTAAGTGCTTACATTCTAATGAATATGGCTAGGTGCTACAATGTATAAATCACCACGCCTGGAATCAAGAAGACCAGATTTGAAATCCTGCCTCAATTAACTAACTGTGTGACCCTGGGCAAATCACTGTGAAGGCTTAAGCCTGAGTCAAGGCAACTGTCGCCATAATTACAATCTAAGAAAAAAGCAATGAATTTTTTTTTTTTGTATTGTGCTATACAGTCCTGGAATAATACTAAATCTGTAATTGATGGAAGCAATATCACCATTTTTATTATAGTGGTCACAAGTAAACACCCTGATCATTCTAGTTATGTGGGGCTATGATGGTCCCTTTTATATTGACATTGTACAGAGATAATCGTCTTTGTACCCAAGATTTCACCTATGATTTATATTATATTCCCAACCCCTTAGGGAGATAATGACACTCCTAGGAGAGTAAGAATTGATTGGGAAAACTTCAAATTTGCTTAACTCAATTTTGTAATGTCCATCATTTAAACATGTATTTCCCCAACAATGAATGTTCTTTTTTTTATTTAAGCAATCCAGGTTGAGTAACTTGCTCAAGGTTACATGGCCAGTTATTTCTGGGTGTGGTGCTAAGTGTCTGACACCAGATTTGATCCCCAGGCCATCTCAACACTGGGGCCAGTGCTCTTACTCACTGTGCTACCTGGCCACCCCTCACAATGAATATTCTTAAAAGCTGAATTTGTAAATATAAATTTGATTAGGTTTTTGTTTAATCAATACTCATTTTTTCTTTTCCTTAATTGATGCTTTGACTGCCCTTGTGTCCTGTGGCAATCTTGAAAATCAAATAAGACAAACGAATGGGGCTCCAATTTTATTATTGTTAAATATAACTGGCAACTTCAGGCCTAGCATCTTGCCAGTTTTTAGAGGGCCTAGCGAAGTGAAAACTTTAAGTTGAAATAGATATTGGTATGATAATAGAGGTTCTTCCACATGCATTAGGGCTAACCACAAGTGAGTAGAAGTTAGGGACAATGAAGCATTTCTCAGTTGTCTTAAAATCAGCATCTTGAATTCTTGGAAATAAATCAATGTGAAATGAGGTTTTCTTTAAAAAAAAGACTGAAGGGAATAATAGGAAATATGCTTCATGCACTTGAGAAGAAATGGGTCCATTGGGAGAGCTAGTATAGTGAGTAGGGAGTAGAAAGAGAGACAACAAGAGCCCAAAGCAGCTTGATGAAACTTTTTCTTAATTTTCTTTCAGATTTTTTTTTTATTATTTCAAAGCTTTCAAGTTTTAATCACTACCTTATGGGATTTAGTAAGAAATTGTTTTTAAAAAATAATTGCATATAGTAATCACAAGTGAACTGAATTGAATTAGAACAGAGACTGGGAGAAGACCCAACAAGCAGAAATTTGCTTTTAAAAACAAATGTTTAAGATATATGAGTTTCAGATAGTATATGGAATTATTCATTTGTGTAGAATCATACCTCCACCAAAGTGCATCTCCTACCTCATCTTAAAGTGGTGTTAACCCTGAGTTCTCAAAGATTATTCCATATGAGCATGAGTCAGTCTGTTTGGTCCTAATGAGATTAAAAGGCTTCAAGAATGGTCCTAGTGACTGAGTATATGTTGAGTAAATTTTGAGTCTGTGTCATCTGAAGTTCAGCCTAGGTAAATTCAGATAAGATTATCAGCAGAATGTTGGGCAATAGGTGATGGTTTTCTTTTTAGCCAAAGTAATTAACTGTTAGATAGCAGGGTACATAAGCAATGTGATTTTCATTGTTAGAGGGGATATCATGCCAAGGAAATCAAAGCGCATTTATGAATGAAGTGTAGAATCTTAGAGATTTTTTTCTAGTGAAAATGTCATTCTTTGTATATAGTAATAGCTCACTCTTTGTTACTTGCAATCTATTTAGAAATTATTGAATAAGGTATTATTTCTATTCAGCAAACTTCAAAATCTGTACTTTCAGCCACAAGCTCTCTTCTGACCTCTATTTTTTTTTTTAAGTCAACACCTACATGCTGGACAGCTTCACTTGAGTGGAACATAACTCTCTCAAACACACCATATTCAAAATGGAATTCAATAGTTTTCTTTCATATTTATCTATTTTTAATGCTACTTTCTGTCAATTGTGTATAGATTTGACTTCTATATACTAAATATATGTTTGTATGTTCACATATACATACACATACATGCATGTATATATCTGTGCATGCATATGTGTATGTATGTATATATATATATGTGTGTGTGTGTGTATGTGTGTGTACTTTGAGAAAGATAAACTCTTGGCCAACTACCATAATTACTATGTAATTATGCATATATGCAATGGAATTACTGTTTGGTCTGATGCTTTATACTCCTAGAATAGTATTAAATCTGCAATTGATGCAAGCAGTACCATCATTTTATTATATTGGTACAGTCCAATAATAAGCACCCTCCAATAACTTGCCTTCCTTCATTTCTATAAGGAAAGTTTTATAATTATATTATATATATATACATAATTCTTGAATCTTTGTTAAAATGTTGCTCTCAGATATATTATATATTCTATAATTATTTGGAATGGATTCTTCTTTATCACTTCCTCCTGATTTTGTTATTCTTATGAAGGAATATTGAATTTTAATATTATAATAATAACTGTCATCTTTAGTTTTTTTTTATTATTTTCTGGATTTTTTTTAAAGATAAACCACCCTGACAAATGAAGAAAAAAATAATTTTGTGTCCCCTTTGTCAATGTTTATGCCTTTACTTTTTCCTCCTATTAATATTGCTAACATTTCTAAAGTTGTGTCAGATTATAGTGGGAAGAGGAGATATCTTTCTTTAATCCTCTCCCTACTGAGATTCATTGCAAATAATGCTAGCTTTTGATTTTAGAAATATCATTTAATAATCAAAATAATATTTCTATGGTGTAACCAGGAGCATATCTTAACACTGCCTCATGTAAATTGATTTTCCTTAAGTATTGAGATAATCTTTGAGACCTGATTCATTTAAGTTACTAAAGACTGACTATTAAAATGACTTTCTCAGGAGTCCAGGTAGCACAGCGAGTAAGAGCCCCGGCTCCAGTGTCGGGATGACCTGGGGATCGAATCCTGGGCTCAGACACTTAGCACCCACCCAGAAACACCTGGCCGTGTAATCTTGAGCAAGTTACTTAACCCCAGTTGCTTAGGGGTGGCCAGGTGGCTCAGCAAGTAAGAGTACCAGCTCCAGTGTCGGGATGACCTGGGGATCAAATCTGGGCTCAGATACTCAGCACCACACCCAGAAATAACTGGCGGTGTAACCTTGAGAAAGTTACTTAACCCCAATTGCTTCAAAAAAAAAATGACTTCCTAGTTGCCTGAATACAAAGGAGAAATAGGAAATTGATGAAACAGGTCTAATGAGCTGAATAAGCTTTATGTATTTAAATAATATCTTTGTTTAATATCCCTCTCCCCCTTTGGCTATGTTAATGTTTTTCTTTTTGTTTTTCTTAAGCTATTGAATGGATGGTCCAATGTCTCATTCTGTTCCAATAATGAACATAAACTACCAGGGAATTGGCCTAGGTTAAGCCTACCACAGAACAATTGGTTTAGTTATGCAAGGTTGGATCTCACTGAAGGAATAGAAAGGCCTCATTGAAACGGTGATGGGAAGACTGACCTTCATGCTTCTGATGGTACTTTTGGTATTGCTTCTAGAGATGGTAGCTGTTTACCATGAGTCAGTTCCCCTCCTGGTAAATTACATAATAAACTGACTGTGGTCTTTCAGTAAGGAAATTCAATGTCAATATGGGTTGCACATTTAGGAACTATATCTTTAAAATAGTTGCTCAAAACTGTCTTTCAGTTCATCTGTTATATTGTTGCTGAGCCTTCATTTTTTTATAATTTAAGCTTCCTTTAAGTTCAACCAGGGGATTGACTAAGAATTGTTTACCCTTAAAAGTAGCCAGGAAGAATTAAATTTAGGGGGATTAAAGACAATTTCATGTATAGGTATATTCACATGTAACATGTAATATATATAAAAACACATTTAAATGAAGATGCTTCTTGAAGAAAAAGTCCTCAGTTCTATAGCTCTCTATATACATATATGTATACATATATGCTTCTATGTGTGTATATGTGTGTTTTGTATATACACATGCACACCTATACATACATTGCTAGCCAGTTAAGGGGTAGCATGATGGGCACCACCAGTGACCAAAATGGAAATCAAGGCAGATCCCTGGAATTTTAAGATTGTTTAAAAACTCCACACAAGAAACTTTTTGAGATTGTTTTCATCTTAATTTGACATTTCAGAGGGCAACCACAATTAGTTGTATGCACTTTGTGGTGTTTCTTTGGTGTAAATCATTGGGAGAAACACTTCAAAGGATAATAATTTTCCCTCATGGCCAGAGGCATTTCTGGAATTGAGGATGTGAACAAATGTGCCAATTTTACTACCATGAATTTCTTGAGGACTGACAAGAATAAAAAAAATTTTCCATTCTCATTCATAACTGTTGCTTGTGAACTATATTATAATTCTCTCTCTAAAGTTTCTAGCAAAATGACCCTGCAGAGCTTTGGCTCTAAATGATTGGCCCAAACCTCATCCTGAGCAGGACATGCCTAATCTTGGTCTCAGCCTTGTAAGTTTAAGATGTCAGGAGTTTCTGAATCTTAAAATGTTGGCACAAGAAGCGGGAAGAATTTTCCCACATTGAAAAAAATCTGAATACTTGACAGGAAGTTGAACTGAATGAGGCCTTAGCATGATCAATCAAAATCCTTTGGAGTTAACTGAGCCTTCCCATGTGGCAGTTTCGGGCTTCATCGACTTTCATAGACCACAAAGCAGTAGTGATTCTCTGGCCGATACAATAGCAATGAAAACCCAGAGCAATGTATTTGCCATCAAGAGCTACAGTCAAACCCAGAATGGGGTGTGGGATTGAGTACACTTGCCACAAGGACCATGCTCACCCCAGCATAAGGGGTCAAAGTCAGATTTGTCATGGGGCTGGGGATGTACCAGCGGTGGTGTTAGCAATAGGGTTTAGGTCTCCAGCAACACCGCCCAGGTTAAGGCAGCAGAAAAGCTGACCTTAAGAAAGTAAGCGTCAAGGGCAGAAGCAGCCCCAGTGTTGGGGATTCAGAGCAGCAGGCGGACACTCAGGTCTTAGCAGCAGTGGTCCACAGGCCTCTCCGTTATTTTCTTCTTCCTCTCAACAATCTTGCTTCCAACTTCAGCATTCTACTGAAACTGCTCTCTCCAAAACTCCTAATGATCTTTTCAAAGTCAAATGTAGTGACCTTTCCTGAATATTATTCTTTCTTGATGTCTTGACACTGTTGATTATCTTCTTCTTGTTATTCTCTTCACTCTAGGTTTTCGTGACCCTGCTCTCTCCTAGTCCCCCTACCTACCAGAATGATAATTATGAATCTTTTTTGCTGGATTATCATCCAGGTCATTTCTACTATGAGTGTCCCACAGGACACTGCCCTGGGCCCTCTTCTCTACTCTTTCTGTACTATTCCACTTCATCATCTCACCAATTATTTCCATCTGTCTATTCAACATCTTGAATTGGATATCCCATAGACAATTTAAAATCAAATTTACCAAAGCGAATTCATCATCTTTCCCCACCCAAGCCCAATCCTATTCCCTTTTTCCCTCTGAATGTTGAACCTGCCACCATATTTGCAATTATCTAGACTGAGAACCTAGGTGTCATCCTTGACTCCTTACTCTCTCTCACCTCTGAAATATGTACATAATAATTATTATTAGCATTATTGTTTTTATTAAGTCTCATATAAAAAATCTTACCTTCAACAGGAAGCCTTTTCCAGTCCCCTTTAATTTAATGCCTTACCTCTGTTGTTTATGTCAAATTTATCATATATATATATATATATATATATATATATATATATATATATATATATTTCTACATAGTTGTTTGCATGTTGTATTACCAACTGGTCTGTGAGCTCCCTAGAAGTAGGAATTATCTTTTGCCTTCCTTCATACTCCCAGGTCTATTAGCACAGTGACTTTTGACTAGAGCAAAAATTGAATTTAAGTGAGGTGGAGTTTCATGAAATCAGAGGATTCACTCTCTCTACCAGAGTCAAGGAAGTCCAGGGGCAAGACAAAAGTCAGGATGCAATGGATGATCTTGGCATATGTGATATCTAACCAAGCTCCAAGCACTCCACAGTGCCTGTTTCCACTGCCTTTATGGCCCATTGGAACAAATTTTTCACAAACATTCATACTGCTAGGGAAAGTCTTCACATACACCCCCTCACTCAGTAATGGGTTTGAGTCTCCTCAATTACCCTCAACCTTGTTTAACCTGTATGCTAAAACAGTCTACCAGGCATGACCGCTGTGCATCCTACAGTTTCTTGGAGCCACACATGAGAGTTGGATGGTAGATAGGCATCAAAGGTAGATGGACAGCCACAAGCAGAGCACTGAAGGTACTATTCTTCCCTGAAAACCTGTATACCATGTCTTTTGCCTTTTTTTGTATCTCTGTGCCTAGCATAGTGCCTAGCTATTGCTGTTGCTGTGTTTGGCCTTCATTTTCAGAGAGGACCATAATATCAGGGAAATGATGACATAACTTGCAGTTGACTGATTTGATAAATATTTGTTGACTGACAGACCCAGCAGCAGAGATGGTGGAATGACTCTCAATAGTCATGGCAGGCCAATGGCAGAAAAGTAGGCAGTGTCAAAAGTCAGCCCATTGCTTACTGCAATTTAGAAATCAGTGACCCCTCCACAATATAACTTTCTGTGGGCATTTTTCAACTCCTTCCAAATAAGACTTTAGAGGACCAAGGGGTAACATTATTGGGAGGTGGCTTCCTTTCTGGTAACAATGAGGGAAAAGAGAGATGAGAAGCCTTGGTCTTCTAGTCTTTGTTCTCCTATACATCTACTGCATAAGGCAGCTGTTCCATTATTTTTTGGTGGGCTTTTGCTATGTTTCTGTTCTATTTTCTCTCTTCCTCTTTTAATGGTGCCTACATTAGGTTTTCCCAGTAGCACTATAAAGTCATTTAAGTAATATCACATCTTATAGATAAGCACTTCTTAAGGTATGGGTCATGACCCTATCTGGGGTCCCCAAAAGTCTGGCAACAATAAAAGGTTTCTGAATAAAAGAGAACCAAAAACGAATTCAAAATCAAACAGGTAATGAATCTGAGGTGTTTCTGCAGCCTCTGTCCTGAACACAAAGCATGAGTGCTTTGCATTGCACATGCTCTCAAGCCATGCAACACAGCAAAGCTTCAGAAACACAAAAAGGGGTCAAAGTATAAGATGTCCTGTTCTGGAAGACCTTAAGGACCTCATCTAAGGATTGTAACAGTAGAAGCATTATCCTATCTCCTACTTCTATGTAAGTTAGACTTTTTTCTAGTATTATATATATATATATATATATATATTTAGATATTTTTTTATTTAAGCAATCGGGGTTAAGTAACTTGCTCAAGGTTACACGGCCAGGTGTTTCTGGGTGGGTGCTAAGTGTCTGAGCCTGGGATTCGATCTCCAGGTCATCCTGACATTGGAGACAGTGCTCTTACTCTCTGTGCTACCTGGCCACCCTATTATTATATTTTTTAATAAAAAGTACTAATATCCTTGAGACTTTGTTAGCTCAAGGGACTAAAGTCTCAGGCTATTGACCTCACTGCCTAGTTTTCTTGAGTATAAGACAACCATATAGAGCCCTAAGAACTCTGATGGTTGGGTGGTAGAAAATGATGGGTCTAGTCATGGAACACCCTTAGTTGCCCTGTTCATTTATTTTTCAATCATATCTAATGCTTTTCAACCTCATTTGGGGTTTTCTTGGCAAAGATACTTGGAATAGTTTTCTATTTCCTTCTGCAGCTCATTTTATAGATGACGAAACAGAAGCAAATTTAAATGATTTACCCAGGGTCCAAATGTCTGAGGTCAGGTTTTCACTCAGGAAGATGAATGTTCCTGATTCAAAGGCCTCATGCTCTATCCAGTGTACTACCTAGCTGTCTGGTACACACCTGTAGTCTCACCTACTGGAAAGGCTTATGCTAGCAGATTTCTTGAGTTTGAGATTTCTGAGCTACATTTAACTATTTGAATTGGATATATCCAAGAAAATAAGTACCCAGGGCTTGCTTAATAGGGGAAAAATTTACTCCACATTAAAAAAGGAGTAGGTCAGTATTTCCATGTCAATCCAAGTGGGATAAGCCCCCAAGAGTAGTTCCTGAACCTACCTTATGGTTGTGAAAGGAAGACTATCTTTCTTTCTCTCTCCCTTCATAATAAGCACTCATACATATAAATATATTCATATATGTGTGTGCATGTTTGTGTGTGTGCACATGTGTATATACATATGTGTGTGCATGTGTGTATGTATGTGTAGTGAGAGAGAGAGAAGGAAGAAGGAGGAGAAGGAGAACACCTACAAAGACAACCACAAAATTCTGGTCAACTTAGTCAAGGGGCTTCATTTCGATGAGTCAACTCATCTGGTCATCGATTTGTATCCCTTGTGGACTAATTTCCTGCTGTAACTAAATTAATCTCTTCTTGCTAACTGTTAGATCACCTAGAAGTGGTTCATTCCATTCCAATAATAAACGTAAAGTATGAGAGGACTGACCCAAGTCAGTCTCAGCCCAGAATTTATAACTAGGTAATTAGAAGGTGGTTTTTGTTTGTTTGTTTGTTTGTTTTTGCCATAAAAGAATACTTCATTTTATCAAAGAAATTTTATGCACCTACTGATATTATGCATTTTTATTTTTTAAATGATTAATCATTTAGTTAGTTTTCCTAATGTTGAATCATGCTTATATGTCATGTTTAAATACAACTTGAGCATAATTATTAGTTTTGGGGGATGGATCTCAATAGTCTTTTGTTGGATTTTATTTAAAAATTTTACATCAATATTCACTAATGATTCTGATCTATGATTGTTTTTTCCTGCTTTATCTCTTCCTACTTTGGTTATTCAGGTCCTATTTGTCTCATAAACAGAGGTTGTGAGGTTCTTTTAAAAAAAATACTGAGAATACTGATACACACATACCCAGACATCACATGCTATTTGAGTATTTAATAGCATTTGCTTTTGAATTCTTCTGAGTCAAGTTTCTGTTGTTGTTTTCCCTCTTTGCTGATTCATTTATTGAATGCGAAATTACATGTGCTCAGTTATTTAAATATTCTAGCTACCTTTTTTTGTTTGGGTAGGGTATGTTGATCTAAATAAATTATCTTTTTTGACATGTAATTGCATATAGATGGTTTTGAAAATTATTTTTATTGAATACGTGTTCACCATCATGAACAGTGAATTTTAAAAACAATAAATATGTTTTGTCATTTCCATTTGGAAATTGATTCTAAATGAAATCCATTTTACTTCTCAAAAGAAGCCTTTATTTTATTTTTTATGACTTTCCTTACTTCAAAGTATGCTGTCATTGAAAGCTAATAAGAGCTATTCCAAAGTTGAGATTCTGTAACAGACAAATAATCCTTATTGATCTTTCTCTTTGATTGTAGGACATATTGCTGGTCAGTTCTTCTAAACAAGTATTCTCTTCAGAAGTAGTAGAATATAGGTCTCAGTGCTATTCATTGAAGAATGCCACTAGTAGCATTTCCTGGATAAACTACCCCTCTGTTTTTTTAAGATTTTATACATATAATATAATATTACTCAAAAACAAATGCAACAATTATAAACTACTCAGCTGATAGTGACAATAATATATTTTGTAATTATTTCTATTTAACTGCACAAATGTGGTTGAGTAATTGAGCAAATAAACTCCTGCATACTATTTGTTGTTATTCAGTCTCTAGTCATATCCGATTTTTTCATGACCTCATCTGGAGTTTTCTTGGCAAAGATATGGAAACAGTTTCCTATTTCATCCTCCAGTGGATTAAGACAAACAGAGGTTAAATGACTTGCCCAGAGTTACTGAGTGTCTGAGGCCAGATTTGAACTCTGGTTTTCTTGACTCCTGACTTAATTCAGGCTACTCACTGGAAAGTTGAACACCTAAGTTGAAGTTTAAATACTTTGGCCACCTAATAAGAAGACAGATTCATCAGAGAGACAGTGTCGTGGAAGCAATGAACATGAACTTAGACATTGAGAGGTAACAGAGGATTGAAAGGCCTGATTTGCTATGCTCCATGGGGTCAGACACAAGTGAAAAACAACTTCCTGACCCTAGGCTCAGTACTCTATCCACTGAATCTAACTACCTCCAATGCAAACATAGGTTAAGTGACTTGCCCAGGGTCATGTAGTTCATAAGTGTCTGATGCCAGAGTAGAACTCAGATCTTTCTGATTTCAGGACTGGAACGCTATCCAATGAGACATCTAGGTTCTCCCATGAATACTATGCCAGCTGGCTATCAGTGTTGAAATGCCAATCACTTCAGAAGTTTTCTTCATTTACTGAAATTGTAACTAATTATTGATCTATATATTTTTATGTTTCCTAGGTTGTCCCTAGGGTTCCTCTACTTTCTTCAGAGAGGTAGGATCTATAATAAGCATTTTTTTTCTAAAATACAAAAGTCGGGGAAATAATAAGCAAAACAATAAATAAATTCTAAAAATTGACATCACATGTAATATTTCACAAACATGCATCCCCTATATCTTCAAAGGATTGGGGAACAAGTGTTTTATCATATCTTTTTTGACAGATCAAGATTGATTTTTGAAATTTATCAATATCGTTTTTTATTACTTTATAGTAATGGCTCTTTTTATTTATTTTGTCACAATTATATTTATAATTTGCTTGACTTCATTTCCATTCACATAAATTCATATGTATCTTTCCATATGTCTCTGTGTAGATCAGGTTCACCATTTCTTTCAGCATAATAATATAAACATTATATTTATGTGTCCCAATGTGTTTTGCCTTCCCTAATCTATAGTCATCTAAATTGTGTGTATAAAATATTTGACACAGTATGCACAAAAAGTGTCACTATAAATATTTTATTATATATATATTCATCTTCGTATGTGTGTGTGTGTATGTGTGTTGACCTCTTTGTGGTATATGTATAGCCATGGGATTTCTAGGTCAGAGGATATAGATTTTATTTGCATAATTACAAACACTTTTCAGAAAGATTGTAGCAATTAACAGTGCTGCCTATGATGCAGTTCTGTTCAAGTTCTTCTACAACTCCTCCAACATTGACTATCCCCATTCTTTGTCATCTTTGACGATATTTCTGGGTATAAGGGTATAAGGTAAAACCTCAGTGTTGATCTAATTTGCATTTATTTTACTATCAATTATTTGAAGCACTTTATAATATTTTTATTGATAGTTTGCAATTCTTCTTTTGAGAATTAGTTGTTCATATACTCTGACCACTTCTCCATTGGGGAATGGTGTTTGGTCTTATATATTTCATTAAGTTGTCTTATATGTACCAAACCTTAATCACTATTATTTGATTTGGTTTTTTGTTTGTTTGTTTGTTTTTTTCCTTGCTTTTTGGAGGGGGGATGGCAGGGCAATTGAGATTAAGTGACTTGCCCGAGGTCACACAGCTAGTTTTTGTGTTAAGTGTCTGAGGTCGGATTTGAACTCAGGTCCTCCCGAATCCAAGGCCAGTGCTCTATTCATTGTTCCACCTAACCGCCCCCGATTTCAGAAATTCTAACCCACAACTTTGATTTCCTATGTTAGCAAAAAACAAACAAAAACCAAAAAGTTTGATTCAGCCTGATGATTTCCAAAGCAACAGAGAACACAGTATACAATCGTAAAGTGCAAGTAAACTTTACTTAGCTTCTGAGCTAGTAAACATTCTGTCAGCAGCTCAACACCTTAGTGTCACCTTAATATGTTTAAATGGATCCAGGGAGCTGAAAGATCATGTCAGACCTTTTATTGTTAAACACAGGATTCCTGGGCAGGAATGACAACACTGACAAGCTCATGCCTTGAGCTCCCATATGCCAGTTGTAAAAGGAAATTGGATGATTGGTCAAGTTATTGAAACACCACTTTGTAGCAGAGTTAACGTTAAAATCCCCAAAGTTGGGTGACTCTAGGAGACAAATTTTCCATTGAGGAAATGAGTATATTGCCGGATCTAAAGTAGAATGAAATAATGAAATGGTGTCTCCTTAATTTTTTTTTTAATCTTACAAACTGTTTAAAAATTGGAGGTGGCTGCTTTGAATTGTGAAATATAAGGAAGGCATCCAGTGAATTAGCCACAATGGCTAACCTACAGAGATTTTTTTTTAATGTTATTTGCAAATATTGTGTAACTTTTGGGTTGTTTATAAACTGTTGGTTTAAAATAGTCTTTTGTTCTTTCTGCTGTTGCAGAAACAGATTGCTGTTACACGGCCGCAACTAAACTGTGGAGTATGCAAATTTTAAAGTGAATTCTAAGACTCTTCTGAATCATCTGGACAAAAAAGGACTGATTTTAACATTAATGAGACAAATGAACTGTGTATATCATATTCCTCCCATTCACACTTCTTTCAACACTTATGTTCACTTAGTCTTATAAGAGTCATAAGAACTGTGAGACTGAGGGGAGGGTGGGCTGGAGTAAAGAAGCATCATTATACAATTGAGAGTTTGTGTGTGTGTGTGTGTGTGTGTGCATGTGTGTTTCAAAGAATACTGTGACACTCCATTGCTACCCAGATATTCTGTCATGGACAGATGGATTTCAATACAATCACTGCTTGTTAAAACTGAACTCTATAAGCATTGATACACTATGACTAAAAATGAAAATCAAGAAATTTCTAACTTACATTTCTTTTTAAAATCCTGAACAAAAACTCTTAACTCTTGTCACTGTTGAGGATATCACAACCCTCCCAACCAAAACTGTCTCTAAAGTCTAAATGATAAGCGAGAGCTTGAGCTAATGATTTTAGGTATTGAAAAGAACACCAGGAGTTCAGGATTCAAGGTTCATTGCTACCACCTAGTAAGAACATGACCTCTTTTTAAGTTACCCTCTGAGCTTAAATTTCAACCTCTCTTAAATGAAGGAGTTGAACTATGTCTCTATCATCACTTTCTGCTTTGACATTCTATAATTCCATGTTTCTCCTTTAAAAAATATGGTTTTTCTCATCTGTGAATAAATTGATCAATAAATATGAGTATTACAATCTCCTACCCTAGAGTTTGTTCTGAAGAATTGCTATTTACAACACCAAATAGGATGGTAAAGGGGGAATGAAATTAGCATTTTAAGAACCTACTATGTGTCATACTCTATGCCAAGCATTTTACAGATATCGTCACATTTGAATGGAAATATCATTGCTTATTCATGACATTTCAGAGCAAGGATTAATACTGAAGCAGCATCGAAAACTACAACAATAACATATTTAAATATGACCACTTAAGTTTTGCAAAGCATTTCCAGACAGTAAAGGGTAAATGTGATTTATTGTAATTAATTGTTCAAATCCTAAAAACAAAACAAACCGCAGACACCTCGAGGGTTATATTGACATGAACAGGGTTAAAGAGACACACATTTATAGACAGTAGACTGAATATATCTTGAGGCTGTTTCTGTGTGGGTGCCCATAATCCCAGTCTGTGCACTAACTCTCTATGACTGCTTTGTGTCAAAGCAAAAGAGTAATTGACATGCTAGTTAACATAGGCTGAAAAATGACCTTGAGTTCCACTTGGTCCCTGGCTCAGCAGGATAGAGGAACTTGCCATTGTTCATTCTCTCTGAAAGATGGCAAGGAAATACTATTTCAAAACAAACTCAAATGAAATACACATCACTTTCCCTTGAAAAAACTGACCCATGACTCATAGTCAGTGTTCTTAGTTTTCAGTATTCTGAGTGTGTGTGTGTGTGTGTGTGTGCAAGGAAAGATTTTTGTTTAAGATAGTAAAAAGAAACTAGAAAATTGTACTTGTAGTAAAGTACAATTTGGTTCACGTTCATTTTGTTACTTACTGGCTGTGTGACTTTGGGCAAGACACTGACCCTCTCTGAACTTGTTTCTTCAATTACAAAGTAAGAATCACACACACACACACACACACACACACACACACTTCAAAGGGTTCTTATAAAAAAAGAATAACTTGAGGAAATAAGTGTGAAATCATTGAGTAAATCATGAATAGATTTTCAAATGTATAGTATACTTGTGGAGATCTGTATATAATTCCTCAGATATTGAATGTGATTTCATATTTAGTGTGAAGTGGCTTCTTTCTTAAAAAAAAGGCAAGTAATGAACTTAATGACATGAACCACTGTCTGTGAAAAAATGAAACCATGCTACCATGTACATTTTTTTAGTTTGTTCCAGTAATAGGATCCTAGCAAAGGTCAGAAAGTGAATTCTATACAAACCCAGAAGTTAGTCATGTGTCCTGAGGTCATTTCTGAGTCAATTAATAAATCAGCAACCACTTCTTAAATACCTACTGTGTGTCCAGCAAGCAACTGGTCTTCAGTTCCTTATCTTTCTTGCCTTGAAGATCCCTTTTGGTTATGATATCAAAGGTTCTGTGTGGTTCTATCATTCAAGGAATGGATGTACACTTGGAAAAAAAGTAACATAATCATGCTGACTGTCATTATTATAAATTTGTGTTACATAATGTTAAGTGGACCCTCACTGCAGCAAGGCAATCCTTTTAGATTCCCTAATCAATTCACAAATCCACTTACTGTAACAGATCATTGAAACTTTTTCAAAAGGTCTCTTTTGAAACTCCCCCATAGTTCCCTCTCTCCCAACTCTCTCCTAAGAACATTATCCCATATTTCAGTGAAAAAAATTGAGATCATTTGCCCTTGGCAAGAGCTCCCTCTTCTCCTCTCTTCTTCATCTTGTGTCACTTAGATACCTTCAGGTCTTATCTTCTGCTTAAGCCCTGTCCCACACGAAAATATATCCCTTCTCTTTGCCAAGTTAAGCCCCTTTACATGAGTCAGTGACGTCAGTCAGGCCTGTCTTCTAAAGCACATCGCTCATCTCTATTATCTCTTACTTATCTTCCATCTCACACCATTTACTGACTGCTTCCCTCAGGTCTGTCATCATAGTCATGTATCCCTCATCCTCAAAAAACCAAAAAACCAAATACCTCTCACTTGATCCATCCATCCTCATTAGCTATCATCCTGTATCTCCCCTCTATTTTTTGGTTAGCTTCTTTAAAGACATGTAAAATAGACCCTTCCATTTCATTTGCTCTTACTCTCTTCTTAATTTTTTTTTACATTGTCTTCCAACCTCATTATCCAATTACTCTCTCCAAAGTTACAAATGATCTCTTAATCAGCAATTCTATTTTCTAATGATTCATCCATCTTGTCCTCTCTGCGGCCTTTGACACTGTTCATAACCTCTTTGATGCTCTCTTCTCTCTAGGTTTTTGTTGCACTGCCTGTCCCGGTTCTCTTGCTATCTGTCACTGCTCCTCAGTTTCCTTCACAGAATTGTCCTCTAGGTCATGCCCACTAAACCTGTATCACTCAATGATCTGTCCTGAGCTCTCACATTTTTTTCCTCTACAACATTTCACTTGTTTCTCCAATAGTCTATTGGATATTTCAAACTAGATGTCTCATAGACATCTTAAACTCAAAATATACAAAATTGAATTCATCTTTCCCTTCAAACCTTCTCATCTTCAGAATTTTCTTGTTACTATTGAGGATATCACAATCTTCTGAGCACTCACACTTACAGCCTAGCTGTCATCCTTTGCTCTTCACTCTCTCTCAGACCCTGATCCAATTAGTTGACAAATCCTGTCCTTTCTACATGCATAACATCTTTGTTTATTCCCTGTTAACACTTTGTTACTGCCACCATCCTGGCTCAGGTCCTCATTACCTTCTGCCTGAACTATTGCTGAAACCTGTAGGTTGGCCTCCCTGACTCAAGTCTCTATCTAATCCAGCTCAATCCATTCTCCAGTCAGCTATTAAAATGATCTTCCTAAAACTTGGGTAGAACCATCTTACTGCATACTGCTCTTTCCAGGACAAAATATCAAATCCTCTATCTTGTAAAGGTTCCCAACACCGAGCCCCTTTCTTCATTCTGAGTATTTTTATACTTACCTCCACATATGCTGCTACCAAATGAGATTGATCTCCTCACTAATATTTCTATTCTTTGGGAAAAAAAGGATTTATTTTATTATTTGTTTATTTATAAGTGATGGAGAAGAAATCAGCATCTCTTGACCTACTTATTTATTATCTCATTCCTTATGAGATTGGTTTATATAACACTCAAGTGTATCTGATTGAAGAGACAGACTTTTAGGCAAATTTTTAGAACACAAATTATATCTATACAATCATTCAAATGGAAATGGTAAGGAAAATATAGGCTATCTCTCTGTCTATTGTCCTTTTTTAAAATTTTACTTGGCGACAAGTTTTAATATCATTACTAGTAAGAGCATAGATTGTTGTCACAGGTGTGATTTAGGTAGGTGCTAACACCAAAGAGGTTACAATTATTCCTTATTTAGTCATCCCTGGATGGAGGAAGATGGGAATTCAGCCTTAGCCCCACACAGGTATAATAAGTTCTTTCCCAGCATCTACTGCCGACTTTGAAGGTGAAAGACCATCTTCTTCTGGTCATAGAGTACTGCTGAGCATTACTATGTAAGAACAAAGCAACCCTTTAGCTCCTCTCATTGGTAGATGGGTGTCATAGCTAATATGAAGCCCAGCCTGAACACTCACTCCATCCTTTACCATGATGAGGCTATAGCCCTGGATACCATGTGGAAACAGGCTCACCTTGGAACCTAGTAGAAACAGTATTTACTCTACCTGATGTTGCCAAATTTTGTAAGAAAAACAAAAACAGCAACAACAAAATTGCCTCAGTCCTCTATAAACACCAGTCACTCTGATACCAAGTCTTTTGTTACTAGAATTCTATTCAGTACTACAGTTTCAGATATTAAATCTAACCAGAAGCTGAACACAGACTCTGTGTAGGTTGCCTTCTAGATGTATGTTTCCATCTTGATCTCAAGCCACATAACTAGCACTGAGTGTCAGACCCCTTGGGACAAGACCTTCAGATATTTACCAACCTAAATATCCCATCTGCTATCCTTGCTTCTTCCACCATCAGCATTCTGGTCATTTGAGAGTGATTGAATTGATGCTAGTTTTCACCATTACAGATTCCTGGAGTCTAAGAGTCCTAGTCAGCTGAGCCTTTCCTCTTACTCTGGGTATCAAAATCTTCCTGTTTTCTTAACCTTATGAGTCAGAGTCACCAGCTACCAAAATAAAAATGATCAAACTTGCAAAAACTTTCCATTCTTTCATCCCTATTTAGTACACACAGTAATAACCCTATTACTACACATACTCTATTCTCTTTTATTTTCACATTCTAGTGTGCCCTCTGGGACTCCCAATCCAGTATTAACTAAATAGCCTTCAGCTTATGCCTCTTCCTCTCACAGTTTTCCACCTTTTTATTAATTAATTACTTCATTTTTAGTTTTCAACATTCACTTCCACAAGATTTTGAGTTCCAAATTTTCTTCCTATATCTCCCCTCATCACACTTCAATATAGTGTGCATTCTGATTATCCCGTCTCCAAATGTGCCACCATCCCACTTCTCTTATCTCCTTCCCCTTTTATTTACCTGAAGGGCAAGATCCTACATATCATTGCCTGTGTATCTTACTTCCCAGTTGCTTGTAAAGGCAATTTTTAACCTTGGTTTTCAAAACTTTGAGTTTCAAATTCTCTCCCTCCCTCTCTATTCACCCTCATTGAGCAATTCAATTTAGGTTATACATGTGTAGTTATGCAAAACATTTCCACAATAGTCATGTTGTGAAAGACTAACTATATTTTCCTCCGTCCTTCCCCCACCCCAATTTATTCTATTTGTGACTTTGACACTGTCTCTCCTTAAAAGTGTTTGCTTCTGATTATGCCCTATCCCAATCTATCCTCCCTTTTAGCATCCCACCATTATCCGCTTCCCTCCTACTTTCTTGTAGGTAATAGAGATCTTCATACCCAATTGAGTGCATATCTTATTCCCTCCTTAAGCCAAATCCAATGAGAGTAAGGTTCACTCATTCCCTCTTACTTCCCCCATCTTCCCCTCCATTGTAAAAACTTTTTTCTTGACTCTTATGTGGGATAATTTACCCCATTCTACCTCTACCTTTCTTCTCCCAATGCATTCCTCTCACACTTTAATTTTATTTTTTAGATATCATCTCTTCATATTCAACCTGTGCCCTCTCTGTATGCATGTGTGTATGTATAACAAATCCAACTTTAATAAGTCCTTTATGATTACTCTTTCCTGCTTAACTTTTCATGCTTCTCTTGATTCTTATATTGAAAAGTCAAATTTTTGATTCAGCTCTGGTCTTCTCTTTTTTTTAAATGCTTCATTTTTATTATAGAACCCAAAGTACACAATTCATTCCAAGGGTTCAGTTAAGGTTGATATCACTGAATATGGTTCATTTTCTCACTATTCCAGTGGTGATCATCACAGTACTACCTGATTAATGACTTTTGTCTTGACATGCTTCCTTCCCAACAAGAATACTTTACATGCAGTGGATTTAAAGCTTATCAAAGCTGAAGCTAACAGAGTATAGGTTTTTTTTTCCATAATTACCTCAATACACCCTATTAAAGCATAGTTTCCATTCCCATGTGTGTTAAGCAATGTAGTCTTTAAAAAGCAGCATTCAATTGAT
>NW_027185764.1:1337721-1351000 GCF_028583685.1 Petaurus breviceps papuanus
AACACACATGTGATTATTTTATTCTTCAATTTTATACTTCTTCCCCAAGTCACATTAGGTGCGCTACTTAGCTAATGTGAAAACTTTTAGCTTAACTGTCTAAATTACATATACTCACAATTTTAAACTTTATTACCACATTTTAACCAGTCATCCAACAGAAGCACACAGTTTTTAACCAAATACCTGTCTTTATTTTGTGAAATATATGGCTAAGATATATCTTACTGATGATATGGTTGAAATGCATTTCTTAAACAACTTGTCATAAAAATGTGAAGGCCATTTAAATAGTAACATGATACACATCTACCCCAGACCTGACAAAATGGGTTTTAAAATGCTTATTGTAATCATTTACAATAATTCCTCATGGAATTAGAGTTCACTTGCTTAGATATTTGAAGTACAACTTTATTCTGGTCTAACTGAAAAGGAAATGGAAATGGCAGCAACAAATGATATTTTTGTTGAATGACTGGATATTGTGATGGGACTGTAGCAGTCTTATATTTGAAATTCAAGGGAACATAACTGCAGTACAAAGCAGCTAAATACGCAGGTCCAAAATTTGAATTATATATATATTAAACTGTTACATTGATTCTGAAGTTGTAATGGCAAGCCAAATGATACTTAGCTCCTTGTTTCAGTTATTCAAGTGTCTTTGAGCCTCACCTGTGATTATATCAAATCTTTGTTAAAAACAGAACCTATGAAGCCCACAGTGGGAGATACTTGCCAAAGACTGGAACAAGAAGGACCCAAGAGGAATGGTGGAATAGGAAGGAGCAGAGAATATTAAAGCATAAGCACAAGTTGGGACTGAGCAGCACTGGGAAAAAGGATGTTTGTGGTGCCAGGACTCTGTCTTTCTGTTCTGTCTGTGTTGATGTTACTTTGTCAGACCTGTCTGTTGACAGAGGACATTGCTGTTGTTACAGAAGCTTGGGACCTTACTGTTGGTTCAGAAGCCCTGAAAGAAGACTTTCCTACTGTCTGTTTACCAAGTCCCCAAAGGAGGATTTTATTGATGTTTTCAGGGGCCCCAGGACTTTACTGATGATTTGTGATCATTTCTCAGGCAGAGACCCTGTCTGTCGGTCTGTGTTGATTTCACAGGCAGAAAGTGAACTGATGATAGCACCAGCAAAGTGTATGAACATTGTTGTAACTCTGATGAATTTTATGTGTGGAGCTGGATCTGGAAGTGGGAGTTGCTTACCTATGAATGCAGGTGAATTCAGGTAAAAGCTGGGAGTATGGAAGAGGAATCATGCAGTTTGGGAGTCAGTCTCCAGTCAAGATGAAAGGACTTTACTTGGGTACTTAGTGCTGCCTGACAAGATTAATACAATGTGACCTAGGGATAGGAGAGCTTTGTACTTTATACCCCTTAAGGATGATTGAGTTAAGGACTTACTGAATGATATATTTTGTTTAAGACTCTTTGGCCACTTTAGTAATAAATTGTTATGTTATGTTGTTTGTGAATGTTGTACTTTGGTTTCTGTGAATGTTTTGCTATTACATAGAAAGTTCACTATACTATGTGATCAGAACCTTAAAGTTATTCACAGCAGGAGTCCTAAGGAGAGCTGCTTGTTCTTGGCTTTACAGAAACCCATTCACTTCCTTCAGCATCCCAACAATTAAGCATATGCTCTGCTCAGCTCTAAAATTAAGTGGCAAACACACTACAACACTAACATCATAGGACAATTGCCCATAAAACTAGACCTCTAACTTCATTCCATTATAGGTCATCATCTTCACCAGGGAGTGCAGCTGTCTGAGCAATCTGTAAGTCCTGCTCACACTTTGCTGCCAGTGCTGTATCCATGGTAACCTCTGGAAGTGCAAGAGCAGTTGTAAATTAATATGTGTATACACATACGTATACATAAAAATGAACAAAATTGTGCCAAAACCACCTGATTTATGTCCCTTCACTCTTTTGTTTTCTTCTGTGCATTTAAAATATTTTATTGCTGCTCTTTTTGTGTTTGTACACACACACACACACACACACACACACACAGACATCTACATGTATACCTCTCTACCATTAATCCACCCCTACCACAAGCTTTCACACAGTAAATGTGTATAGTTCAGCTTATGAGTGACCACAAGCACTCTTTTCTGCCTTTGAACTGTGAGGAGGATTCTTCTCCACTGCTGCCACAAGTTGCACCATGCCAGCACTCCTCTTCACACCAGAGTTATGAGCCATATCCAAGCAGGAGCAAAGCATGAGAATCCTGCCTCAGCACTATCAAAGAGATCCCTGCAATCCACCTCTGATAAGTCATTTGATCCCCCCACTATCTGTGGGCATGGAGCTATAGAAACCCTGGGACTGGACCCTGACCCAACTCCTCTCTCACCCAGGTCCAACAGACCTTTTCTACTACCTTTCTAAGATATCTTTGGCATTTTGGGGTTGAGAAGTCTGGAAGCTGCCACAGTTGTCAGTTTTTCCATCCCCTCAAGCCTGATCTGGGTTTCCTGGGGCCTGGTCTATCCTAGCACATTTTGTACTGGACTGTGCCCTGCTGCCAGACAGGTGCAATAGACCTTCCCTGTTGACTTTCCAAGTTGTCTTGGGCTGCAAATTTTCTCCACTCTGTCATTTCGTGTATTCTGCTGCTCTACAATTTGTCCAATTAAATTTTCAGGTATTTGGAGGGGTTTGGGGGAGATCTCAAGCAAGTTCCTGTTCTTACTCTGCCATCTTGGCTCTGCCCCCTCACACTCTTTCTAGGAAACAAAAAGATGTTTCTTCTTCACAGTTCTTGGATTAACTCTACACCTCATGTTAGCATGCAAGGTTGAGTCATCATTTTCTCTTCATTATTCTCAACAAGAGAGCTACAAAGTATCAGCAGCTCACCTAACACCTCAGGCTCAAAACCTGGGTTGCAAATATGAAATGGAAAGAATTTTGTCCCATGTGACACCATGCAAAAAACACTTTGATCATCAAAGAAAGTGGGCTAACGATGGGTGATTGAAGACAAAGTGACAGGTAAGTGAGATTGTCTAAGTATTGTACTGCTATCCATGAAACATGAACATAATCATATTATGATAGGTAGTATAATACAATAAGAAAACACTGGTCTTTCTTTTCACACTTTCTATCTATTTGGCCTCATTTTCTTCCTCTGTAAAATAAGCAAATTGGTCTAGATAATTTTTGAGGATTTTTTTAGTAAATAGTATGTTGGCAAAACTTTAATAATCAGTTCCTTGGAAAGGAAATATGCATATGTCTGTCTGTCTGTCTATATGCATATGTATGCCCTTTTATATGTGTGTGTAAATATATCCATATATATACATATATATATACATAATTTTTAGTTTAATCCATATTGTTACATTTTCTCTATCATTTTCTTATGTCTAGATAATACACAAAATAAGAACAAATTAAAGCCCTGATTTATAGCATTTATTTCTTTCCAAGGTTTAAATATTCACCCAGAAAATTTAAGAACTGCCTTTCTTGAGCCAGTTGAATCTGATTCTTTCTCATTTTTGTTTTCACCTCTAAACCCATGATCCTATAACCTTTTAGCATTCTGAATGGATCCTATAGAGAGGATTTAAGAACGTCATTGACAGGGATCCCACACGAAGAGCTTTAGTGTACCTCCATTAAGAGTGTACCTATATTGAAGAAATCAAGTATTCATCAAGATAAGTGTGTCATTCATTCTTAATTCTACCATAGAAAATAAATAAATAATGTCTTATACAAATAGAATAATAATATTTTCCCTGGAATTCAATAACTAAAAATAATATCTGAGTGGGGGGATGAGAATCATAGGATGTTGTAGTTCCTTTAGGCATGCATTCATATTTTATAGACAGGTAAATAAAAGCCTAATGATATTAAATGACTAACACCATCAAGCAGAGAGTTGCAGAGCTGGCACTACAAGTAAGCTCTCCTGATCACAAGGCTGTTGTACATTGAGAAAGCCAAGTGATATAGAGTATAAAGCATTAGATTTGGAGTCAAGAACATTTGAGTTTCAATCCTGTTTAAGACACTCACTAATTGTGTGACCTTGAAGAAGTCATGATTACCATGTGGTCAGTATTTTCATTAGTAAAATGAAGATTATAAAAGCACTTATGTCACACCATCACATGAAATAAATTATGTAAAGCACTACAATGTGTTTTTTTTGTAATTGGTTTTATTCTATTTCTTATTTGAGTGTGTATAATGTAAACAATTGACTTATTAATCCCAAGACTAGGTGATTAGCAACACCTTGATTTGTGAGAATGGAAACTAAAAACCAAATTTCTATCACTTTTAAACATTGGATGAATTACAAAGAGTGCTAATGATTCAGAAGATCAATAAGATATCTTAAGTTATAGGAGCCAAGGACTAATATAACTTCCTTTAAATCCAATTCATCTACCAGTCAATGGTTATTTTTTTAAACTACTCCTACAAAGATATAATTAAATGGAGCTTAATACTAATACTAATACTGGAACTTCTACTGCTTTACCCATCACTACTTCTACTTCTATTACTACTACTGCTACTACTACTACTACTACTACTACTACTACTGCCACTGCTACTTTTGCTATCACTGCTCTCAATACTACTGATGCTACTACTGATTTAAAATAATAGCTTATGTTTATTTGTGGCTTTGTGCCTTCTAAGTCCCTTTCATTTCTATTATTTCATTTAAGTTGATGCTATAAGACTCAAAAAACTAAGGTGGCTACAAATTCTTTTTTTTCAGGGGGGAGAGAAGGGCATTTGGGGTTAAGTGACTTGCCCAAGTTCACATGGCTAGTAAGTGTTAAGTGTGTGAGGCCGAATTTGAGCTCAGGTCCTCTTGACTCCGGGTCTGTGCTCTCTATTCACTGAGCATCAAGCTGCTTCTGTGCCTACAAGTCCTACCATTGTCTATTAAAAATAGACTCCTTTCTTTTGAAGGTTGTTAATATTTTCCAGGACACATCTGATTACCTCCTTTTTAAAATGAAAAACTTAAGCTAAATGTGAGATGGAATATACCATATTCTACATTCGCAGTGTCCCACATTTCTTTTGAAATAAGAAAGTTGTTTTACCAAAAGTTTCCTGTGACTTAGATTAGTCATTATAATTAATCAGTTAATCAGAGTTTGATTAACTTTAGTGATTTTAATTTACATTGTTATAATTATTTTGAATATCATCCTGGTTCCATTTATTTTGTGTGCTATACAAGAGTTCACACTAATTTTTCTATGTTTCTCTGAATTCCTAATAATGAAATTTTCTTATGATGCTGTAATATTTTATTCTATTGTTATATCACATTTTTTTCTTCATAACCATTTTTCTTTTACTAAAAGTGTTTCCAGGGAGTAGAAAAAGGACCTCCACACAGCTCCGGCCTCACCACCTCCAATCCATGTAAAAGGGGACTCTGAACAAACTTTGGAGCTACAGAACCCACAAAACGACACAGAAAAGCTAATGTCCCTCTGAGGACAGGCAGGCAGGCTGGCAGGAATAGGCCAGAGCAGAGCTCTGTGAGGCGATCCCAGCTCCACTCCGAGGTTTTAGCCCCAGGGTGGGCCTGACTAGCCACTGACTGGAGGGACTCAAGATCACCAGCAGTTGTGGCAATCCAGATGTATCAAGACATGGATGCTAAGGACAAAGGGAGAGGTCAGTGCAGTGTGGACTTAGGTACCTAGTAGTTGGGAGTGCATTGGGTTTTGCCCCTGGGGCAAAAAGCTGCTAAGGGATGCAGCACAGCCACCTCCACATGGCAGCTTCAGCTCCTGGCCTGCAGACTGGAGGGGGACCAAGTGACCAGTCTGAGGGGTAATTGCTCTTGCTTTAACCTGCTTGGATCTGGATTTCAGTCTAGGGTGGAGGTCCTGGAGTGTGTGTGTGACCAGCTTGCCAGAGCATATAGAGGCTTCAGAGAGGGCACCCAACTAATATCTCTGGCAGCTGAGAAAACCCCAGCATTTGGGAGGGAAGCTCCCCTGTCGGATAGCAGAGTCCTACTGTGGCAAAAAGCTCAAAAGTCAAGAAATTGAGTGGCAGCATGACCAGACAAAGGAAGCAAAGCAAACAGAAGAATCCAACATTAGACTACTAATTTGGGGACAAAAAGAATTAAAGCATGGAAGAGGAGGAAGACAGTGAAGTCAGAACTCCTGCACCAAAAGTATCAAAGGAAAATACGAGCTGGTTACAGGCCATAGAGGACCTAAAGAAGCAGATAAGAGAAGTGGAGGAAAAATTGGGAAGAGAAATGAGAAGGATGCAAGAAAATTGTGAAATGAGAGCCAACAGCCTGACTGAGGAAAATAACACCTTACAAAACAGACTAACTCGATTGGCAAAAGAGGCTCAAAAAGGCAACGAGGAGAGGAATGACTTAAAAAGCCGAATTTGCCAGATGGAAAAAGAATCTCAAAAGCTCACTGAGGACAATCACTCCTTCAAAATTAGATTGCAGCAAAAGGAAGCTAATGACTTTATGAGAAATCAATATTCTGTTGAAAAGATCCAAACAAATAAAAGAATAGAAAGCAATGTGAAATGTCTCATTGGAAAAACTGCTGACCTGGAAAATAGATCCAGGAGAGATAATTTAAATAGGATATCTCACCCTACAGGAGAATAGGGAGGAAGGGGTTGAGGGCAGGGATGATGGAAGGGAGGGCAAGCTTGGGGGGAGAGAAGTTGGAAAGACTCACTTTTGAAAAGGGACGGGATCAAAGTAAAGAATAGAACAAGTGGATGTTGGGATAGGAGGGAGGGAAATATAGTCAGTCTTTTACAATATATCTTCTATGTTGATGTTTTGCATTAGCTACACATATACAACCTATACTGAACTTCTTATCTTCCCAGTAAGGGTGTGTGACAAGGGAGGAACGAATTAATCTGGAATTCAAAGTTTTAAAATTAAATGTTTAAAATCATGTATATATATATATATATATATATATGTACATGTATACTATTATTACTATTTTACATGTAATTGGGAAAGAAGATATACAGGTAGTGGGGCATAGAGTTCCACCATGCCCTACTGGAAAAGTGGAACGGGGTATGGGGGAAGATATGGGTGAGATTAGATTGGAGGATGGGATATCCTGCATGATTGCTATTTTGCGGTGGTGGGTAGGGGAAAAACAGGGAGAAAATCTGTAACTCAAAATCTGGTGGAAATGAATGATGTAAACCAGAAGTTAATAAAGCATTTGAAAAATGGAAAAAAAAAAGGAAAGCCATTCCTTCTCCTTCACCTCCCAGACCACAGCACTCTCCAAATCTACCTAGGCTGCAAAATTGGAGTAGGGGACCCAGTCTGATCCAAGATTTCTAACAATTGTTTTCAGGATGTCTCCTGCCCTACCTCTGGGGACTTGGCCAGTATCCTCCAACTATCTATTTTTTTCCTTCAGATGTTTCCAATGGGAGAAAATAAGGGGTGGGGGATTTTTTTTAAATAATAAGGTATTGTTTCTTTATTATCAATAAAAGAGTCTGGAGTTAAAAAAAGAGAATGAAGTGTAAACAACAATGATCACATAACACCTATTTTAGACAAATATACCCTTATTTTTGTCATTGTAAAAAAAAGAGAGAGAGAAGGTAAACAGGGAAAAGAAATCATAAGGAACTTATGAAAGTTGAACTATTAGCATTCCTACATGGAAAAACAATAATTGTAACTGATGAAACTTTTGAATATAGTTGAAGGGAATATATATGTATATGTATATATATCAGAGAGTATACAGGCATATGAAAACTTATGTGAATGTGTGTATATATGTTTACAGGTATACATAGATAGAAGGCACAGGACCAATTTAATAGGAAGGGATGATACTGAAAAGGTGAAATTATGAAGTGAGAGAAGAATATAATGAGAGGAGACGGGGAGAGACAGAATGGGGTAAACTATCTCATATAGAAGAGGCAAGGGGAAATGATTACAATGGAGGGAAAGAACAGGAAGGCAAAAGGGAATGGGTCAACTTTATTCTCATTGAATTTGGCTTGGTGAGGGAATGAAACATTCACTAAATAGGGTATCTCACTCTGCAGGAGAGTAAGGGGGGGCAAGGGGATGAGAGGGGGTACGATGGAAGGGAGGGCAGGCTGGTGGGGAGGGAATTTGGAAGCACTTACTTTTGAAAAGGGACAGGATCAAATCGAGAATAGAAGAAGTGGGAGGTGGGATAGGAGGGAGGGAAATATAGTCAGTCTTTTACAATATTTCTACTAAGTTAATGTTTTGCATTAGCTATACATGTACAACCTATACTGAAATGTTTGTCTTCCAAGTAAGGGTGGGTGACAAGGGAGGAAAGGAATGAGTCTGGAATTCAAAATTTTAAAATCAAATGTTTAAATATGTATATTATATATATATATACTATTATTAATATTATTTTACATGTAATTGGGAAATAAAATATACAGGCACTGGGGCATAGAGATCCACCATGCCCTACTGAAAAGTCAAAGTGGGTATGAGAGAGCAGATTAGAGTAGGGGATATCCTGTGGGACTGCTATTTGGGGGCAGTTGGTGGGGGAAAAACAGGGAGAAAGTTTGTAACTCAAAATTGGGCGGAAATGAATGATGTAACTCAGAAATTAATAAAGCATGTGAAAATGAAAAAAAAAAGTGTCCAACATGAAAAGAGGCAAGAAAATTTTTTTGAAAGAATGAAAAGAAAAAAAGAGTAGTTCATAAGAATCAAAGCATTGGATATATCCTTCAAAGCTATCAAGTCCAACTCCTTTTGTTAACTGAGGAAACCAGAAACAAAAACAACTCACAAGGACATGTAGCTGGTTAGACTTAGAGTCTGAAATTGAAGCTTAGTGTTCCTGACTCCCAAACTAAGGTTCTTCTACTTTATCACATCACCTTTCCATGATATACTATACTATTGTACTGCTTACATACACATCGCAAAATTTCAGTAAGAGTATCCCACTATTTCCCACTCTAGGGAAATGTTGCACCTGAGGGAAGGAAACAAATATGTGGAAAAATGCAAGTTTTCCCACAACAATGTCATAGATAAATAGCAACAGCTAAGAAAGAAGCAAACATGCAAAGGACAAAACTGGCTATATGACTTACAATTTATAGCTACTGTTGATGAACTCCCTTGGTATTGTGACATAATTGATCAAAATAATGCTTAGGGTCTCCTCATTATGGATTCATTTGCTATTCATTAAAATATCAGGGCCCATAATGACTTCATTTGATATTCAGGGATGTCATATGGTCCTCCATAGGTGTTCATAGACACTTAAAATAAATTGCTCCTTGCCTCTTTTTGATGACACTTTAATGCAAAATATATTTGCACTAACACAGTAGCTACCAATCCACCTGGTGCCAGAGGGACAGATATTTTTCCATAGCATCTGGAATATTAAAATAAAGAGTCTTCTTATTCCCTGAAAACATAGTCTAGGAAAGTAGAAGAGGGATAAAGGATACAGGGACATGCACAGTACTTTAATTATAATTATTTTTGATGGATTTGACCCAAGCATTAAGAAAATTATTTTCATAAGCAGAAATACACATGTACAAAATTTAGTTATTCTTTTAAAACAAAATTTAGTCATGATTTTTAAATAATTATTATAAATTCTTCAAATCATGAGCTTGCAAACATTATATATTTTTAAAAATATTTTCCTAACAATAAAATGTATAGTGGATTAGCCACACTCCGTTTGTAATTGTGAATTATTTTTCAATATCCAAGTATTAATATCTATAGCAGTGATACTATATATTTTTTCTCAAAAATAATCTTGAAGCACTTAAAAATTCTTAGGAGACTTTGTACACCTCTCATTATTCCTATTATAAAGCAAAAGTTCTAATATGTTTCCCTTTCTTTCTCTTAGGTGTAGTAAAGGATCTGAAAGTCAATGTTCTTCATTTCATACCCTTATTACCTAGTCAAGTTGTGAAAATAAAATGGGATAATAAACGTAAAATGATTTTCTCACTTAAATATTCTTTAAATATCTGAAGCATTATTGATACCAATTAGGGTAAAATTGAGAAACACAGTCAATTGAAATATTTTTTTAAAAATATGTTATTCCAAATACAATTGTAACCAATGAAGAGAAAAGTTAAATAAATTTAAGTAGAAATACATAAAACCAAAAATTGGCACCTTCCACTTATTCACCATTTGTTTTAAAAAGTGTGTATTAAGTTTATTATAGTTTTAAAATTTCTCTTTGTTGCTCCCCTTATTTTTTATTCTATGAATTTTGTTGGTACTAACACACATTATATATACAGACTTGTGTATACGTGTATCTATATATGACATCTTTATATGTGTGTATCTATATTTATATCTTATGTATTATATATAAAAGCTCAAACCCATATCTTTCTGACTTCAATGTCAACTCTCTACACTGCTTCCCAAATTATATACGGCAAGTCATCTAACCTTTCAACTTCCCAGACAAATCTCTATGTTTATAAGTTGAATTTGTACTAACCTCAACTGGTAAATAACTTGTCCTAAAAGACCCCCCCCCCCATGTTGGTGAAACCACAGATGCAGTAAAAGGCATGTGTGTGTATGTGCCTGTGTGTGTATATATTGTTCTCTGTGTATGTATGTCTGTGTGTGTGGCTGTGTGTGTGACTCTGTGTGTGTGTGTGGCTGTGTGTGTGTCTGTGTATGTATACCAAGGTGATCCATTGAAAGATATTTTGAAAAAATTCCTAAGACATTTTTACAGAGGAGACATAATTACAATTATTAAAATCTCCCACCCTTCTGCTGACTTCACAGTAGCTTTCTTGAATAGAGAGATTAACAGTTCTTGTAATATGACTTTAAAGTTTTTATTCCTCCTAGTTCCCTACTTTATACTCTAAATAGTTTGTCTAGTCTAAAGACCATAAAGAAATTTGACTGAACACAGCATTTTAAGGCATGATTCTACCCTACTTCGTGCAAACATATCTTTGAAGTCAGGCATAGAGATGGGTCTACAAATAATCTCTGATATCTTTCTCATCTACCCCTTTGATTCCTTTTCTATCTTTGCATCTCTCTGTCTCTTCATCTCACTCTCTGTCTTTATATATACACAACTGTAACTACATCTAGATCAAGATAAATATTTCTGTGAATATCTCTAAAACATGCATATGTATAGTGACATATATATTCATAAAGACATAGACTTATATGTGGATATGGATATATAGATGGTGTACATAGATAGTTTTCCTTTATTCATTACAATTAAAGAAAAAA
Organism: Petaurus breviceps papuanus; assembly: GCF_028583685.1. Lineage (NCBI taxonomy): Eukaryota > Metazoa > Chordata > Mammalia > Diprotodontia > Petauridae > Petaurus > Petaurus breviceps. The sequence continues at coordinate 1,349,070 of NW_027185764.1, forward strand.
GCATTAGCATATGCATTAAGCATACGCAGTGAAGTACCCAAATATCTTTGTCCTTCACTTTTTTTTGGAGGGGGAAGGTGAGGCAATCAGGGTTAAGTGAGTTGCCCAAGGCAATATAGCTAGTAATCGTCAAGTGTCTGAAGCTGGATTTGAACTCAGGTCCTCCTAACTCCAGGGTGGGTGCTCTATTCACTGCACCACCTAGCTGCCCCTTGTCCTTTACTTTCTACCCTATTTATCCAGTTAGGCTATAAATGATGTATATAAAATCATTTTGTCACTTCAAAATATTTTTAAACTCAGAAGTACTATTGTCACCTGTCAGGGCAAAATTAATATGTAAAGGTGCTTGGTATAATTTTTGATATTCTAAACTCAATAACATTCAATAAAAATACTGAATTAAACACACAATAATTTAGATTACTATAGATAAAAGCATAAATCGCTACACTCAAAAGTGTAGGTACAAATATCAAGATAGTTCTATACCTACATATAAAGATATAGACACAGAAATAAATATATAAATTGACATAGAGATATAAATACATATGCATATACTTATGCATAAGAAGCAGGGTTCCCTAAGGGACAGACAAGAAGCAGCAGCTCGCAGGAAAGTAAAACCATCATCGTCCTGACCACCATAACCCCTCCAACACTGATGGAATCAATCCAGGAGTCTGAATTCAAGCACCCCAGGAATACAAGCGTCCACCAAATGACCAGGCTTGCTTTCATAGTCCTACAGCCATCAGTGAGAGGAGAAATCACTGTGGAGGAATCCACCTTCAGCACCCAAACCAGCAAGGACTGCTGAACAGCTGCCCAGGCAGATAAGCCCAAGGGTACTAAAGTGTCAGCATCCACAAGAGCATGTCCTCCTGCCAGTCCAACCCTCACAGTCGTCTTTGGGGTGGCAAATCTTGATCATGAGGATGACTATGATGATGAGAATAACGATAATAGCAGCTGACATTGACATAGCACTTACTATGTGCCGTGCGCTGGGCTATGTCTTATAATTATTGTCTCATGTTATCCTCACAATGATCTTTCATCAGTTCAATTGTTGAACTCTACAGATGAGGAAACTGAAGGGGGAAAGAGATTAAATGACTTACCCAAGGTCACAAAAAAGTGTCTGAGGCTAGATTTGGAATCAGGACTTCTTCACACCAGGCTCAGCATACTTTATACTGTACCACCTATTTTGCCCCTTCACCAATTGTCAACCAACCACCACTCACAAGGCAGGCACGTCAACTTAGCTGAAGCAATAAGAAACCCTGAGAGACAAAAAGCAGCCTGTAACAGACAAAAAAGATTTCATCTTCTTGTTGACCACTTTCTTCCCCTAGACCCTAATGGAAATACACAATGTCCTGGAACCCAAGAACCTTGTGAGTAGAAAACCTTCCAGCACAGTGCCCATAGCAATCACCTAGGAATTAAAACCTTTGGAGATTCAGCCTTACTACTGCTCCTGCAGGTGTCACAGCCACAGCTGCTAAATACCCATAAAACATTCATGTCATCAAAGTCTTTGGCACTGTCAACATCAGAAACTGATGTTTTTCTCACTTGAAATTACATTAAAGAAGAAACATTACCATCTGCTTTGTCACTGAATCCAAAGGTTTCTGGGACCTTTCTTTCTGTCTTGCAGCTGAAATCTTCCATATGTGTTGTACCTCACATCTGAACAAGAATTTTTGAGAGAAGGGACTGTTTTGCTTTACTATATGTGGTCCCAGTCCTTAGAACAGTGATTTGCATATAGTAGGTGCTTAATAAATACTTATTTTTCAATCTTTCATTCATATAGTTATATAGAGATCTACATATAAATTTATACAGAGATAGAGATAGATTAGATAGATAGATAGATAGATAGATAGATAGATAGATAGATAGATAGATAGATA
>NW_027185764.1:1351010-1354731 GCF_028583685.1 Petaurus breviceps papuanus
ATAGATAGATAGATAGATAGATAGATAGATAGATAGATAGATAGATATCCTTTGGAGATTCATCTCTACATTTAACTTCAAAGAAATTTATAAGGAAGAGGGAATACATAGCTAAAGAAGTAGATAAGTTCAATTTTTGTTGATTGAATGAATTTAGATATATGGTTACAGATAATTGATAAACAATAATAATAGCAGGAATAATAATAGCTAGCATTTATTTGATCCTTTAAAGTGTGTAAAGAACTTTACAAATATTAAATCCTCATAGCAACCTTGGCATCTAGATGCTATTATTAGCCCTATTTTACAAATGGGATACTGAGGCATATAAATTTTTTAGTGACTTGCCTAGGATCACATAAGTTAATAGTTGAACTTAGATTTGAATTCAGGTTGTCATTACTCTAGATTCAGCACTCTATCCACTGAATGACATAGCAGTGACCTGGACAAATCACTTAACCTTGAGGTGATCTAGACAAATCTCTAAGAATATAAGTTTTGGAGAGGGCACTAATCTCAACTGATACAGGAAGATGCTCACTGGATACCTCATTCTATCAATGAAATTATAGATTTGGTCTTTATCCATATATACATACCTATGTGCACATATGGTTATGTATAGATAATTTTGCCATTACAATATATTTATATAATGTTACCTTGGTATTAATAATACTTCAGTTATATAACTGATGAGAATGCAACCACAATATGTGAAATAAAAGAACTCAGAGGGAAGTAAGAAGGGAAATGTGATATTTATCTATCTTATTAATATATGTATACACACATATACATGTATGACATATCGATGCAAATACATATATGAAAACAGTTATTATACACATATGTGTGAATATATGTAATATGTGTGTGAATATCTACCTATATCTATATATACTTGTCTGTCTGTCTATCTATCTATCTATCTATCTATCTATCTACACAGCTCAGAAAAGGACATGAGACCAAAGATTACATTTTACATTCTCTTATGTGTTTCTATGTATAGATACACATATATTTTAAGAGATGCTTATATTCAGATGCATATGTATTCAGATACTATATTACATTTTATACATACTTATATACTCTTGTATACATACTCTCATATGCATGTATATATGAATGTCCATGTTAATTTTTGTGTGCATACTATGTATATGTGTGTTATATATACACATATACACACATATGTGTGCACTGAGAATGTGTGTGTTTGTATTAATTCTTAAAAACATTAATCAGCTATCAGATTTCAATGCCATTCTAGCTTGAAATAGGATAGGAATTCTAATTAACCAAATCTTTAAACACAGTTGGGTATTTTTTTCTAAAATAAAAGCATTAAAAACTACTTATTTGTAATAAACAAAGCAAAACATACAAATAGACACACTCCAATACATCACTGGACATAGAAATAAAGATTCTGAATGTTTCTAATTTTTCCAATGTGTTATATAATTGGGCATAATGCCACTGAATCAAAGAAAGCACAAAGAAACTTTTACCTCTTAGAAATGTAATAATTTTCACCAGAGACATTTTAAACTCTATTAAGCATCAATAGATAGTTCATAAATTCTTAGGACATCAATACTGTTTTCACATAGAATATATTTCTTAGAAGTCAGTTGAGAAAAAAGGAAGTGAGATTCTAATGCATGACCTGTCTGTTCCATCTGACTCATGCAGATCTTTTTACTTCCCTGGTCCATGGCTCCCTCATCTATAAATAGATGGTTGGATTAAGTGATTTCCAAGGTAGCATTCAATTCTAAACCTATGATTTCATAAATTTTTCTAAATCTAAGGAGCTCAGTGAAATATATCTTAATTTTCTTGGTTACATTTCTAATTTTAAACAAAATGAAATCACTTGCATTTAATTTTTTTTTCTGGGCCCGGAGTCAGGAATACCAAAGTTCAAATCCAGTCTCATATCCTTACTGGCTAGGTGATCCCAAACAAGTAACTTAAATTCTGTTTGGCTCAGTTTTCTCATCTGTAAAATGGGGGTAATAATACTGCCTAAATCCCAAGGTTATTCCAAAGATCAATTTAGATAAGTTGTAAATTGCTTAGCAGAGTTTCTGACACATAGTAAGCATAATACAAATGTTAGCTATTATTATTATTATTATTATTATTATTATTATTATTATTATAAATGGTGACCAAAGTACCGACTCTTTCAAAAGACTTTTTTAAAATGCAAATTGTCTGAAATTATAGTCATGCTTTCCTTCTCAAAATATCTGTTCCTCAGTCATAGGCTCTATTGTTCTCATATTTAGATGTTGAAATTTCCATAAAGATAATTTTCATTTAGACCAGGATTTGTCAAACTTTAGTAAAATTATGCTTCAACATCCTGATTTGTATATTGTAATGTAAATCTGAATGTTGACTTGCAAAATGCTAGCAATTATTTTATTATGTAAATACTTTATTATTTTGAATAACACTTCATATACATGAACAGGTGTGTATTCACATGTGAGAACATACTGTGTTGCAGGACAACATTCTGAAAAAAAGAGCATTACTCATATAAATTCTTGGAGAAAAAGTTTAGAATTTTTTTTAGGCAATTGGGGTTAAGTAACTTGCTCAAGGTTACACGGCCAGGTGTTTCTGGATGGGTGCTAATTGTCTGAGCCTGGATTCGATCCCAGGTCTCCCAACTCTGGGGCCAGTGCTCTTACTCACTGTGCTACCTGGCCACCCCAGAATGTTGTTTTTTAAGCACCACATCATATTTATGTGACTCTGGAAGCAGGCAAATTTCTAGGTAACAGAGCAAAGACAGGACCTCTCCATTCACTAGAAACAAATGCTATTCTGCATGCTTCTGCTATCCACTTGCACAAACCAAGGGAGCAATCGATGTTATAAGTATTGTCTGCTTGGGTGCCACACCACAGGGCTATCCCTCCTGTTGAGCATAATTGAACCTCATTTGATGGGCAAAGTGGGGATACAACACAGTGATCCTTTGGGGACTCATCTCTACAATTAACTTCAAAGATAGCTTTGTAAGGAGGAGGGTGAATCCATGGCAAAGGAACTGGGTCAGTTCAAGTTGTTCATTTGTGGAGTAGGTAAAATATTTAAAGTAGAAAGTACTATCCTACCAGAACTAAATGAATTCTCCATCCTTAAAAAAAATATTCCATGGCTTGTATCTTCCTCTTTGATAAGGTTTCTGTGAAATAAGCAGAACAATGGGGAGACCTAAGTACTAGTCATGGCATATGTACAAAAACATATTATGGTTTTTCAAAATACTTTACACACATGTTTTTTTTTGTAAGCACAAATAGATTTGATTTCTTAACTCACTCCACATGATTATCATTCTAATTTTTAGCTCCTTAAATACAGTATAAATTTAGTAATGTTTTTTTTTTTTTATTATGAGGAAATTGAATAATTTCTTGCCTATTTACTATCTTTATCATTCCTGGGTTAAAGATCGGTATTGATTGAAAAGTTTCCTTATTGCTCTAACTCTATCCAATTGAGTATCCTTCATTGTTTTAGATAAATAAGTGGAATAAATTAATCTTTGACAAGTTTAGCGTCTCTCCCTCCCCAGTCTGCATAGTAAGAGATTACTAAGTGCGCTCTCTCTCTCTCTCTCTCTCTCTCTCTCTCTCTCTCTCTCTCTCTCTCTCTCTCTCTCTCTCTCTCTGTTTCTTCC
>NW_027185764.1:1355131-1363265 GCF_028583685.1 Petaurus breviceps papuanus
ACTATCCAAGACTTCTGGGGTTTTGTATCAGACACTGGATCCCCCACTATCTTTGGACCCAGGGCACTGGAACAAAATGCTACTGCAGCCAGCTCCATGAGCCTGGGACACTCCTCTTTCACCCAGGTCCCACAGAGATCTCCCACTGACCTTGCACGTTATTCTCAGTGTTTGTGGATTGAAATATCTGGTAATAGCTACAGCTGCCAGCCTGCTTGGGCCTCATTGTGCCTGGTGCAGCCCACTCCAGACTGCAGTGTGATATACCCTTTCTTTTGATCTTTCAGGCTGTTGGGTTAAAGATGTGTTTCACTCCATCATTTTTTGGGCTTTGCCACTCTAGAATTTGTTTAGAGTCATTTTTACAGGTATTTGGAGGGGTTTTGTGGTAAGCTCATGGAAGTCCCTACTTTTACTCTGCCATCTTGGCTCCACACTTCTGGCTGAACCATTTTGGAGACCAATCTGGAATTATGCCTAAAGCGTTATTGAACTGTCTATATCCTTTGAGCCATATCTATTTTCAAAGACTATTAGGGAAAAAAAAGAAAAAAACATATATGTTTAACATGTTTATAGCAGCTCTCTTTGTCTTGGCAAAGAGCTAGAAAGTGAAAGTATGCTGACTAATTAGAGGATGGCTGGACAAGTTGTGGTATATGGTTGTGATGGAACACTATTTTGCTCTATGAGATGATGTGATAGTAATGGCAATTAAAGATTCCCCTATATTGGCTTGGTTTTCAAATTGATTGTGTTAAAACCCAGAGCTTGTTAATCCCACCTGTGGGATGGACTTGTTGATGTGAAAAGAAAGTCCTGAACTGGGAGGAGCTGGTGACGTAGATTTGGAGAGACAAGAGAGAGGCAGAAGAACTTTTTGGAAGCAGCACCTCGTGGAGGCAGAGAGAGAGACTGAGAAGGATTGCTGGGGGACACTTTGAATCGCCCTGGACTTTTGAGACCTGCCCCCTGAGCTGCCAAGGACTGAGGAGACATGGCTGTTTTGCTGGTACTTTGTCTGTCTGTTTTGATGTTGTTTTGCCAGATTTGTCCACTGGTGAAAGACAGTCCTGTTTTTGAAGAAGTCCTGGAACCTGGCTTTTGGTTAAGAAGCCCTGAGACTGTCCTGCAGACAGAGAGTGAATACTGTCCACTGGTGAAGGACAGTGCTGTTGTTGCAGGGGTCTGGGAGCCTTTCTGTTGGTTCAGAAGCCCTGAAGAACCATTTTCTTGTTGTTGTTTACAGAAATCCTGGGAGAGAGTTTTGCTAATGTTTTCAGGGGTTCTAGGACTGTTCTACAGACAGAGGATGAATTAATGAAGGGACTGGCAATGTATCTTATGGCCTTGCTAAGCCTTGTCTCCCCAGGAACTAAGATTGCTGAGAACTTGCCTCATGTCAAGATGAAGAAAAGACTTCCATTTGGGTATTAAGTGCTGTGCTTAAACTTGATGTAACTCTGGGGTAGATTCAATTGTGATCCAGGGGTGGGGAACTTTTGACCTTTTTGTGTTCTATGGTTGAACAAGTGAATGTACTTTACTTATGTTTGGAAACTAATCTCCATTTGAGAAGAGGGGCTTTGTGGTGGACTAGATGAAGGTACAGCCTAGGGGTGGAGTAGTATTTAGAACAGGGACTTTGTAATTGATTGAATGATTGGAAGGTCCTGGGGTGGGGTAGTGCTTGGAGATAATTTAATCCCACTTAGTAAATGCTGTATTTTGAATGATGTCATGTTTTGACCTTCTCTGTTCTTAATTTGTCACTGAATAAATGGAGAGAGCACCTATGCTGGTATTCTGAACCTTGGGAAGTTGCCTTTCCTTGGTGTTACAGTACAGATGATGAGCTCAAAACTCTTAGAAAATTTTGGAAAGGCTAGCCAAAAATAATGAAGAGCAAAAGGAAAAAAACACAAGAGAATATTATTTACAGTGATATCTATATTGTTTTAAGAATGACTTTGAGAATAAGTCATTTTAATTATCATAAATACCCAAATTAATTATAAAGGACATATGAAGAAACACACCATCTGCATCCAGAGAAAGAACTGATAAATAGAAGTTCATCTAGAATAATTTTACATATATATATATTTATGTATGTATGTATATTTGTGTCTGGTGACAGTCATCTCTAGGGTACTGAGGAGAGAAGAAAAAATTAAAAAGAAAAAAAAAGAAATTTACATGATAATTTTATTATTTATTTAAAAGGAATAGCATGTTATACGTAACAGATTTGCAGTTTTGTACACAATTATCTTTTTATTATATTATTTTTGGAAATGTTTGTTTTATTCAATATATCACATATGAATGAATGAGTAAATAAACCAACATTGTTTTATTGTAAAGGTGGGTTATATGAGGTGTTCAGGGAAGAATAGCACCTCTGGTTAGGAGAGCTTGCTAAAGAGGTCTTCAGGGCTGTTCACCCACTGTTGATGTTCACCTGTCACCCAACTTTCACCTGTGACTCCAAGAAGCTATAGCATGAGCACAGCAATGTCCTGGTAAAACTGTCTTGCCAGACAGGTTAAACCAGGCTGAAGGTAGCCAACAGGCCTGAATCCCATCAGTATGTTGGGGGATAGCTATCCCAAGCATGTGAAGGCTTCTCCTGGAAGAATAGGTGGGCAAGAATAACTTGTTCCAGTGGCCATGACAGTGACTGAAACTGTCACTGTAGAGCACTTAAAGCTCAGGTAAGCATAGGAGATGCCAAGGTCATTCACTGCATCCCAGGCCATCACCAGTTGTCCTGACAAGTTTTGTCTTGCCATTGAACTGTGACCACTCTGGAAGAGAGTGAGACCAATAGCATTGTGCAACTCTGTCCCACTTAAATTTAGTTCATGGGAGAATCAAGATATCATTTGTCATGATATCACTGTTCTTCTTAGAAAATGGACAACAACAAGACTGTAATGCTAGTATTTTATCTCATATAGGATCGAGCTTAAATCTTCCAAACCCACTCCTGAACTTTGTATTGATTTTACCATTACCTAATTTTTCCCCACTTGATAACCAATTCCCTCCTCTAATTAAATGAGGGAAAATCTTAGGTTGCGAATTGTTAGAGGAAATAGAACCATTATCCCTTTATATGGAGCCAAGTATAACACTAAATCAGATGATCAGACTTCTTAATAAATACATTTTGATTACATGACACTCATGATGCTTATTAGCAGTTTACTCAAAATATTGTGGATAAATAAAAAATAGAAAATATATCAACATATATGAATGCACATCAACATCTAGGATAATCTAAACACATAGTATATACATGAAAAAACTTGCCAGGTTCATTATTTGTAGTAATACAGATGCAGTTTACTCAAAAAATGTTTGTTGTGTGGCTGACTGATAATAACATAGATTTATACTAGAATATTGTTCACTGTTATTTTCACAGAAACTCAGAGTTGGGAGATATTTACATATTATCTAATCTTATTTATATGTGAATAAGAATAATCTCTATGGCATATCCAACAAGTGGGTAACTTGTAATACAACAAATTATCTAGCTTTTGCTAGAAGACCTTCAATGCCCACGGGGGGGTGGCAGTGAGGTTACATCTTAGAGACTTTCATTCTCTTTTGAGATGGTTCTAATTGTTATGAAATTCAAGAAGACATGTAGCCAATACAGGTTCCTTCCATACATATATAGAGGGAGTAGAAAGGGATTCAGCCCTTACTTTGAGCAACAATCAGTCTCATTACAGTTGCAACACCTCTAACTTGGAGCCACCTTGTGGTACAGGTAGGTATTGCATACACCTTCCCTGATTGCCAATCTATATCAAGGGCCTCATTGAGTGAGATGTGGCTACAATGCCAAAAGAAACTTTCAACGCAACTTGGGCTATCTCTCTCATTTCACTTATGAGTGAACTGAAACCCAGGACTGAAGTAACTTGCTCAAGATCACATAAGTAGTGAATGGCAGAGAAGATTCATGACTTGAACCTCAAACTTTTGAATCCAAATCCATTCTTTCCTTTTTATTAACTTCATACAGGTTGTTTTTCTTGCTTTTGTGTCTTAGATTATGTCTATTGGATACAAAACATCTACATGTTTGAAAATATGGAAATAATTGACCAAACTTCCTACTTTTGATGTAGATATTAAATATCTTGTTGGTATACCTTTAATCTCTCTGTAAAATAGACAATAAAATTGGATCAGAGGTGCTTTGCTAGAAGGGACCTTATAGGTCATTTAGTCCACAATCTCTTTTACAGATGAGGAATGTAAGGCTTAAAGAAGATGAATGATTTAGGATCCTAAATATAGTACTGGAAGATGATGATGATGATGATGATGACGATGATGATGATGACATAGAACTTTAAGTTTGGCAAAATGATACAAATACACTATGTCATTTGATTTTCACAACCATCCAGTAAGGAATATGACATTATCTGCATTTTTCTGATGATGAAACTGAGGCTAAGCAACTAAGTGACTTGCCCTGTTAACGTCACACAAGTAGATATTTTCTGAGGCAATCTGAATCTAGAACATGAGTCCTTCTGATTCCTAGTCTAGCCTTTTTCTACAAAGATAGACTCTCTTGATGACAGAAAATGAGGCTAAGTGACATGTCCCAGATTATCCAAGTAATAAGCATCATAGGTAGAGAATTTGAAGTTATATTCTCTAATTCCAGAGTCACACCCCTTCCCACTGTACCAGGCTTCCTTTCTCCCTAAAATTGTACCTGTGACTATTTTTGTAGTATCCTATCAGTTTTTTCAAAATGAGATAGATAAATAATAAACAGAAATTATGTTCACATGTATGAAGACTCATGAAAATCCAGGACGATAGCATAGTACTTGCATGCAACCATTTATTTTGTATTTAGGAAGATACATTCAAAAGAATGTCTCTAAGTACACGACGCTAGGATCTTGTGCTCATTTCATGGAAATTATATACAAAAGTCTCCGGTATCTTTTTTATTTTTATTTTTACTATAAACTCATTTCCTTAAATTTTAGTCACCTCAAAAAATTGTTGGCATATAAGGCAACAAATGGAGGAAAAAGAATTTGTTGCTGCTGCTGCTCTAAGCCAAGAGCATAAATTTAGAAAAATAGGCTACTTTGGGGGAAATGACTGTTCCCCTCTGGCCTCAATTTTCTTAACTGTAAAACAAAGAAATCTGATTCTTTCATTTCTGTCATTTATTATGTAACCATGACTAAGTCACTTTATGTGTCTGCGTCTTGGATTTCCCACTAAAACATGAGGTGGCTGGAATCTATGATTTCAAAGATCCCTTTCAGATTTAAATCTCTGTTCCCTTGATCTTTCATCTCTAAAGTTCTTTCTGATTCTAAATCATAGGATCCCCATAAGATCCTATGAGATTCTAATATTTGTGATATTCAGTAAGAAGCTATCCAAAAATGCTACTATAAGCCTAGAAAGAGTAATAGTGATATTACCGGGCAAAAAAACATCCCTTAAGCAAGATGAAGTGGCAACAGTGTTAATCATAGTGCATCACCACATTGCAAATCCTGCTTGCCACCCTGTACACTTGAGGGGACGCCAAACCACTTCGCGGTGCTTTATCTTCCAGAGAGTTCCTTTCTTATTATCCTATAGCTCTCCTAATCCATAGACATCCAGTTGACATTTATGTTGCTGTTACTAATTTGGCAGTGGGATTAGTGCTCCTGTTAGCATAGCATTGAGGCTGTAGCGTGCGAAATCACTGCTGGCTTGTTAGGGCTTACATCCAGGACACATGCATGATGGAGACGCTTCTATTTGATGGATGAGCGAGCAGAAAGACAGGCATACTGTCCCTGTCCATTCAGCCTTCAACTAATTGGCTCATTACTATCCTAATATAGAGTGAATAACAAAGCCATTAAAATTGGTTTGGGGCATTCCTAATTTATTTTATTTTATTTTATTATTTTTAGTTACAGACCTGTGCTACTAGCTACATTCCCAAATTTTATGTAGTGATTTATTCATATGGAGCACATTAAAGGACGATTTACCAAAATGCTTAAACTGCTATCACCTCCTGAAAGCAATATTACAATTGCTTATGTTCCTTAGCAATGTTTCAGTAAAACTGAATGATCTTTTCAATAATATTCAGCACAGGGATCTCTCGAGATCTGACTGGATGCCTTTTAGCTAAGTTGTGCATAAAGTGAAAATTCTGTACATTTGGAGGCAATTTTCCCATAGGCTCTTATTTTAATGTAGGAAATGCATTCTTACAGGCTGTCAGGAGTCCATGACCTGAAGCAGGCTTTATCCTTTTCCCGTCCTAGGTTTAGGATGACTGGTAAACATTATTAAGTAGCACAAGCCATAAGTGTTAATCTCCAGTCCCTTACACTCTGTCCTGGACATTTAAACATCATCAGAATGATCACCTACATCTTTATCTGAAAATATCTGCCTCACTTTTCAGTGCATTATTTTTTTCCCTTGGCAAATGGAAATCCTGTGTTTTCAGATATATATAGTTGGCCTTAGGGGTTCTGCTTTTTTCCTGTGATGGCAGACTCCTAGAAATTGAGGACAAGAGGAAAACTTATCTTACTGGAATAAACATACACAGAGCTTTCTACAACAGGCTTCCCCAGAAAGTTTTGTGCTAGAGAAAAAAAAAATACAGGGATTAGCCACATTTGCTTTAAACTGAATGTGTACCAGAGATATTAGAGAGATGGCTGAGACATACATTTTCAATTTGGGGCAGAGTAGAGTGAGCTGGATTTATTTTTTCTGTCCTGTTTTCCAGAACTGAGCCATAGAATATGAAAAGAATGGCTAAAAGACACAAAAATTACATAAATGATAGGTTGTAAGAGAAAAAAATGTTTTCTTTGAAGACTCTATTACTCACTACACCACCTTTGTTGGAAGTGCGGTCAGAAGAGTCATGAATAATAGCACAACATTTTATTTTATGTTTACTTTCCTTGAAACCAACCTGTGAATTAGATGCCATAATAATTATTAGGCCCATTTTACAGATGAGAAAACTGAAGGGGTAAAGCCAAGGTTTGAAATCCCACATTTTAACTCATTATTCAGTGTTTTCCACATTGTTATGCAGGTTCCCAGATTGCTGTATACCATGGAAACACTTGATTTTTCTGTTTAATATTTATTTACCTCAGATTCTGCTGTAGACCTGTAATTTCATTGGCATAGGGAAATTCCAAGTAAAAGACCACTCTCTACCAATACAGGTTGGCATTTTTTATGCAATTCCATTTTAGAAAATTGCCAAGAGTACTAAGGTTGTGTCTTACTCAGAGTTAGGAAGCCAGAGTGTGTGAGAAGCAGGACTTGAACCCAGGGCCCCTTAATGCCAGTTCCATATCTCCACTTATTTAATTCTATCTTTCTTTGCAGTGATAATGCATAATAATATTTTATGTTCTTCATAAAAAAGCAGCATTCCATGGTGGAAATAGCATTGACTTTGGAAATATAGGTTTTGATATCCCACCCCTATTGCTTAATAACTATTACCTTGGACTTAACCTCTATGTGCCTTAGGTTTTTGCAAAGGAATTATCTAATATAATTTTAGTTTGGGGGAAAGAAAGAGGGTAGTACTGCATGACCTTTAACATTTAGAGGCAGGTAGGTGGCGTACTAGAGAGAACACTGCATCTGGCGTTAGGAAGACCTTACATTCAAATACAATCTCAGACACTTACTAGCTGTTTAACCATGGGAAAAGCATTTAATCTCTTTCTGCCTCAATTTCCTCATCTGTAACATGTATATAACAATAGCACCTGCCTTCCAGGATTGTTGTAGGAATAAAATGAGATAAATATCTATGAAGTATGTTACAAACCTTAAGGTGATATGGAATGATAATGATAATTTTTATCATTATCGCTATTTGTGTTATTTCTATGAGTCAATCAATCGATTAAGAATTTATTAAACTCTTTGTTATATGCCAGACCCTATGCTAGTCACTGAGCACCTAGAGATAAAAATAAACTACCCTCTATTCTCAACAAGCCTATATTCTGATGGGGAGAAACAAGTAGATAGATAGATAGATAGATAGATAGATAGATAGATAGATAGATAG
>NW_027185764.1:1363275-1386747 GCF_028583685.1 Petaurus breviceps papuanus
TAGATAGATAGATAGATAGATAGATAGATAGATAGATAGATAGATAGATAGATAGATGGATTCATGAATGGATGGATGGACAGATATAGCTACTTACTATCAACATGATCTTGGCAAGTGATTTGGGCTCTATGGCTCTTTGTCTCTTTATCTGTAAAAGGAGATAAATTGAATCAAATGATTTCTGATATTCCTCACTTCTAGATTTATGGTCATCTTATGATCTGATACTTCTGTGATAGAAAGTAAATAAAAGAAAGATCTTTGATTTTGTCAGCATAGGGAAGTTCTCCTACCAGGATCATATTACCAGTTACGTCATAAAGAGCTTTCTGACATATAGAGAGTTTAAATGAATTAACTCAAATATCTAGTAAGTTCCAGAGATGCCATTTTAACACAGGTCTTCCTGAATCCAGGCCTAGTATTGAATCCCTTACTCCAGGTAAACCAAATTATTGCTTCTAGAACAATGAGGTCAGGAATTGCTCTGGGAGGTCTTCAGACTGGACAAGCCTCCTTGTTAGTCTTAGCAGTTGGACAAATCAGAGCTTGCCCCAATTCATAGCAACATAGCAAGTCAGGTAATCGATAATTGTCCCAGCACTAATCATCAACCTTGAACTGTATAATCAGCTACTTGCATCAGCTAACATTACTGCTACCCTAGACTCATTACCTAATGGTGAACACACTCTCATCCTCGTCTGCCTTCCTGATCCTGGTAATACTGAACTGTCAGCTCCTGAATAGAAAACCAACCTCCCCAACCATGACTGTCTGTTCCATTTTCATTCTCCTCATTCCTACCCCACAAATATTCCCCTTCATATCAACATTGGCCTTACACAGTGTCCTCTAAAATACCTACTCCATAATTAATAAGCTTGCTTTCATCTTAAGTTTCTACTAATATCACTCTGTGAATCTCTTGGCATTCATTGAGACCCATTTCTCTTCTAATGAGACTGCTTAACATGACACCCTTTCTAGTACTGGATACACTTTGACTTATACCCCTTATTCACTGCTTCTGATGGTAGAGTTAAAATAATCCTTTGATCTTTCTTGCCATTTTGACTCTTTGTTTACCACCATCACTCAGCAACACTACTCTTGAGTTCTACTCTGTGCAAACTTATTTCCTAATCTTGATTCTACAAGATATTATATATCAATACCAGGAATGTTATTTTTCCTTTTTAGTGAGTTCACTGCCTAGCTCAGTCTTACTCTTTGGCCCCAATTCTTCCCCTATTCTAAGGGAATTTCATCATATATATTGATGCTTCTCAAATACCTTTGCTTCTCAGATTTTTGACCTACCTAATCACTATGACTTTACCCATAGTGATAGTCATGCCCTTGATCTTGTCATTACTCATGAGTGTGCGGCTTTTGTCTAGCCTCAAAATCTTTGAATACCTTTTATTTGATTATGTGCTTTATCTTTCTACTTTCTACGATGCCTATCTCACTATTCTTCATGTTTCACCATGAGCTTTAATCTTTTGTGCCTGTTCTGGTTATATTCTCCTCCTTTCCTGATTTTGACTACTTGGTGAACATTTAAGTACATACTGCACATTCCTTATTCTTGAATCCCTTGCTCCCCTTTTCTGTTTTTGATTATTCCTTGCTAAACCCCAAACCCTAATGACTTTTACCACCTACCTCCACTCCTATACATGTGCTTCTTAACCTTGGAGGAAATTATGAAACTATGACGAGGAAGTCAGCTATAAATTTATAGTAGCTAATCTCAATTGGGGATTCATTACATGAAGAAAATCCTACTATTCTTGCTTAATTTATTCCATCACACCCACCACAATAACTGTTCTTTTCTTAAGCCTCAGTACTTCACACAGCACAACCATTCTATTGATTACTTTATCTCATACTTCTCCAAAATAATAATAATAATAATAGATAATAATCTTGTTCAGTTGTTTTCAGCTGTGTCTGACTCTTTGTAACCTCATTTGGGGTTTTCTTGGCAGAAATACTGGAATTGTTTTCCATTTCCTTCTATAATTCACTTTACAGACAAAGGAACCGAGGCAAATTGGGTTAAGTGACTTGCCCAGGGTCACATAGCTGGTAAGTTTCTGAGGCCAGATTTGAACTCAGGAAGATGTCTTCCTGAATCCAGGCCCAGCACTCTATCACTTCTATTCACTGCTCCACCTAATTGCAATAATAATAACAAAAACAACAAGAAACATTTCTAAGAGTTTCCTTTTACTTCCTCCCTACATATCACATTCCATTGACATCTCCTAATACATCTCCCTTCATTATAATCTGTGATGATGAGTTAGCCTTTCTGCTTTCAAAGTCCAAACCCACTCTATATACCCTTGATCTAATGCCTCATATTTTTCCAACAGATTATTCAGAATATCATCAGCATTCCTTCTCTATTTTCCCATTTCACTTTATATAAAAGTGCTTTCCCAGATACTTACAAACATATCCATGTCTTTCCTATTCTAAATAAACAAACAAATGAATGAATGAATAAGTAAATAAATAAATAAATAAAACAAAAACACTGTCACATACCCTCCAGCTATTGTTCTTTATTTCACTCATTCTTAGCCAATCTTCTTGAAAAGGCTTTTGACAAGCAGTGCTTATATTTCCTTCCCTCTCACTTACTTCTCAACACTAGAATGGATCTTCCTGGCTCATCATTAAACTGAAATTGTTCCCTTCAAGGTTACCAAAGGTTTCTTAATTGCCAAAACTAAATATTTCGTTAAACTTTACCCCTTCCAACTTTATGTATTATTTTAAAAAAATTAATTATTTTTAACTTTAAAAAAATTTTATTTCCAAGTTTTCTTTCTCCTTCCAAGTCCTATCTCCTCATCTACTGAGAAGTTAGGATGATGCCTATTATACATGTGAGGTCATACAGACCACATTTCTATATTAGTCATGTTGGGAAAAAAATAAAGAAAATTAAAAAAAATACGGTTCAATATGTATTCAGAAGTCATCAGTTCTCTCTTTGAGGATGGATAGCCTTTTTCAACATAAGATATTTAGAGTTATCATAGATCATTGTATTGATTAGAATAGCTAACTTTTTCACAGGTGATCATAGTTACAATATTGCTGTTATTATGTACAATGTTTTCCTGGTTCTGTTCCTTCACTTTTCATTAGTTCATATACGTCTTCCAGAGTTCTTATGAAATCATCATGTTTGTCATTTTGATAGCCAATAGTATTCCATCAGCATCACATACCATAACTTATTCATCCATTCACCAGGTGATGGATATCCTCTAAATTTCTAATTCTTCCCAAAAACAAAAAAGGGTGGTTATAGTTACTTTTGTACACATAAGTCCTTTTCCTTTTTCCTTTGGTCTCTTCAGCATACTTATCTAGTAGCAGTATTGCTGGGGCCCTTTGGACATAGCTCCGAACTGTTCTCCAGAATGGTTATGTTATAGTTTATGACTCTACAAAAAGTGCATCAATGTTCCTAGTTTTCCACATTGCCTTCAGAATTGGTCACTTTCCTTTTTTGTCATATTAGCCAATTTGGTAGGTGGGAGGTGGTACCTCTCAGAGTTCTTTTAATTTGTATTTCTCTAATTATAAGTGATTTAGTGTATTTTTCATTTGAGTATCAGTTGCTTTCATTTCTTTTTCTGAAAACTATTCATATCCTTTAACCATTTCTCAGTTGGGAAATGGCTCTTTAGAAATTTGGCTCAATTCCCTGTATATTGAGAAGTAACTCCTTTATCAGAGAAACTTGCTATAAATTTTTCCCAGTTTCCTGTTTTTCTTTTAATTTTGGCATCTTTATCTTGTTTGATCATAAATACTTCCCTTGTCTGGGCAGCCAGATGGTGCAATGGGTACAGTGCTGCACTTAGATTCAAGAAGACATCTTCATGAGGCCAAATCTGGCCTCCGATATTCACTAGCAGTGTGACCTTACATCAGTCACTCAATTTGCCTCAGTTTCCTCATGCATAAAATGAGCTGGAAAAAGAAAAGGAAAACCACTTTAGTGTCTACACCAAGAAAACCCCAAATGGAGTCATGGAGAGTTAGAAGTGACTGAAAAAGATTTGAACAGCAACAAAACTTCCCTTAACCATGGAGCTGACTGGTGCATTTTTCATGCTTCCCCAATTTGCTTGTGATCTTACCCTTTATGTGCAAATCATGTACCCATTTTTAACTTGGTAAACAGTTTGAGATATTGGTTTATACTTAGTTTCTGCCAAACTACTTTAAATTTTCCCATCAGTTTTCATCAGAGTGAATTCTTTCACAAACTTCTTGGTTCATTGAGCTTATCAAGCAAAAGATTACTATGGTCAATTATTAGTGTATATTGTTTATCTAATGTCTTCCATTGATTAAGTACTGTTAGTCAGTGAGAGATTGCTTTGATGATTACAACTTTTGTAGTATTGTATGAAATCTGACACTGTCAGGCCAATTTATATCTCACTGCACCTTCCCAATTGGTTACCTTGATACTCTTGACCCTTTCATTTTTCCAGATGAATTTTGTTGTTATTTTTCAAGCTCTATGAAATAGTTCTTTTGTAATTTGATTGGTATAGTGCTGAATAAGCAAATTATTTTAGGTAGAATTGTCATTTTTATTATTTCAGCTTAGTCTACCCAGGAACAATTAATATTTCTTTAATTGTTTAGATCTGCCTTTATTTATCTGAAATGTTTTTTAATCACATCCCTTTAGTTCCTGGATGTATCTTTTTACTAGGTAGAATCTGAAGTATTTAATACTCTCTTCAGTTATTTGAAATAGAATTTATTCTTTCTATCTCTCCCTGCTGTGTTTTGTTGGTAGTATTTAGAAATGCTGATGTCTTCTGTGGATTTATCTTTTATCTTGCAACTTTGCTAAAGATGTTCATTGTTATAACTAATTTTTTTTAGTTTATTTTCTAAGGTTCTCTAAGTACACCACCTGCCACTACAAAAAGTGATAACTTTGTTTCCTTATTGACTATTCTTATGCTTTTAATGTCTTTTTCTTATGTTATTGCTAAACTTATCATTTATAGTACAATATTGAATAATAGTGCTAATAATGGACATACTTGCTTCACCCTTGATCTTCTTCAGGACTTCTAGATTATACCCATTTTAGATATTACATGCTATTGATTTTAGATAAAACATATGTATCATTTTTTAAAAATGTTCTACATATTTTTATATTTTCAAGTGCTTTAATAGGAATGCAAGTTGCATTTTGTCAAAGATTTTTGTGTGTCTGTTGAGATTATCATATGACTTCTGTTGTTTTATTATTAACATAGGCAATTATGCTGATCCCCCCCCCCCCTGTTTCAAGACCTCCATTTTTGGTATAAATCACACCTCATCAGAGTGTATGATTTTTGTGATATATTGCAGTAATTTCTTTTGTAATATTTTGTTTAAAATGTTTGTGTTATGGGGCGGCTAGGTGGTGCAGTGAATAGAACAGTGGCCCTGGAGAAAGAAGGGTCTGAGTTCAAATGTGGACTCAGACACTTAACACTTACTAGCTATGTGACCTTAGACAAATCACTTAACCACAATTGCCCTGCCTTCCCCCCTGCTAAAAAAGGAGAAATGTTTGTATTAATATTAATTAGAGAAATTAGTCTATACTTTTCATTTCTCTGTTTTTGCTTCACCGGTCTAGGTATCAAAACCATAATGGTGTCATAGAATGAATTTGGTTCATTTTTTTCTTCTTCCTATTTATTTCTTTCGCAAATACTTTATATAGTATTAGAATTAATTGTTGTTTGTTGGGTTTTTTTTTTTTTTGAGATTTGTGATAATTCACTTGTGATTCCATCTGGTTCTGAAGACTTTTATAGGGAGATAATTTATGATTCATTCAGTTTCTTTTTCTAAGACAGGGTTGTTTAAGAATTCTATACCCTCTTCTGTTAATCTGGGATTTTTTATTTTTGTAAATATACCACCATTTCACTTAGATTGTCAGTTTATTGACATAATTGTGTGAAATATCTCCTAATAATAGAATTAATTCCATCTTCATTGATGATTAAATTCACCTTTTTTCTCATTTGTGATATGGATTATTTGGTTCTATTCTTTCTTTTAAAAAATCAAGTTAACCAATGATTTATTTAGTCTATTGTATTTTTTCATAAAGGTATGTTCTCATTTTAAGTATTGGTTCAATGGTTTCTCTTAATTTATTGATCTCTCATTTACTTTTCAAGAGTTTTATTTTGAAATTTAATTGTTTTTTAACTTTTTATTTTCCTTGTTTTTTAGTTAAATACCTAATTTATTGACCTGTTTTTTTCTTTTTTTTTTTCTTGATGTAAGTATTTACATATATAAATTACCCCCCTTAATACTGTTTTGGCTGCCTCCCACATATTTTGGTGTGTTTTCTCATTGTTCTCATTTTCTTTAATGAAATTATTGACTCTGGGGAGCCAAGGTGGTGGCATAGAAGCAGGAAAACTCCATGAGCTCCCCCCATAACCATATAAAATACCTATAAAATATAACTCTAAACAAATTTTAAAGCTACAGAACCCACAAAGTGACATAGAGAAACAAATCTCCCACTGAAGGCAGCCTGGAAGTATGGCAGGAAGGATCTATGGCTGTGTGCTGGGAGCCGAGCCCAGCCCCACATGAGCCCATGGTTTTAGGCCCAGGGTGCCTAGAGGGGACTTTGGGAGAGTAGATCACCAGCAGATGTGGTGGTTTCCAGAAATATAAACCCATAAATGCCAAAGAAAACATTATAGGTCAGCGTAGAACACTGTCGGATATGGGGGGGGGGGGCGTGCAGAGGTATGACCCAGCCTTTGTCCCCAGAGCAAGAAGCAGTAGAGGTGTGGCAGCCCGGCAGCCAATTCCACGTGGCTGCTTCAGAGCTCCCAGCCTGCAGATTATAGAGGGGGCAAACCAACATTCAGAGGGTAATCTCTCTTGCTTTAACCTGCCTGGTTCTGAATCAAGGTCTTGGGTTTGATCCTGAGGTGTGTGACCAGTGATCCAGAGCCTGTGGAGGCTGTAGAGACAGCACCCTCTTAATAGCTCTGGCATCTGCAAAAACCCCAGTAATATGAGACAAAGCTCCCCCCTCTAGAAGCAGAGTTCTACTGTGGCAAAAATCTCAAAAGTCAAGTAATTGAGTTGCAACATAAGCAAACAAAGGATGCAAAGCAAGCATGACAATCCAATTTAAGATTTCTTTTTCTAGGGACTAAAAGGATCAAAGCATGGAACAGGAGGAAGACAACTAAGTCAGAAGTCCTGCACCAAAAGTTTACAAGAAAAATACGAACTGGTTACAGACCATGGAAGAGCTCAAGAAGGATTTTGAAAATCAAGTAAGAGAAGTGGAGGAAAATTTGTGAATAGAAATGAGAATGATGCAAGAAAATCATAAAACAGGTGGCTAAGTGGAGCAGTGAGTAAGAGCACTGGCCCCAGTGTCAGGATGACCTGGGGATTGAATCCAGGCTCAGATACTTAGCACCACACCCAGAAATAAATGGCTTTGTAACCTTGAGCAAGTTACTTAAGCCAAATTGCTTTAAAAAAAATAGTAAAAAGAGAGTCAACAACCTGTTTGAAGAAAATAACAAAAAAAAATATATTAACTCAAATGGCAAAAGAGGCCCAAAAAGCCAATGAGGAGAAGAATGCCTTAAAAAGATGAATTTTCCAGATGGAAAAATAATTTCAAAAGCTCACTGAAGAGAATCATTCCTTCAGAATTAGATTGGAGCAAATGGAAGCTAGAGAAATCAAGATACTATTAAACAGATACCAAGTAATGAAAAAATATAAAGCAATGTGAAGAATCTCATTGGAAAAACCACTAACCTGGAAAATAGATGCAGGAGAGATAATTTAAAAATTATTGGACTACTTGAAAGTCATGATGAAAAAAAGAGCCCAGAAATCATCCTTCAAGAAATTCTGAAGGAAAATTGTCCTGATGTTTTAAAACCAGAGGGCAAAATTGAGGTTGAAAGAATCTGCCAATCACTTCTTTAAAAAGATCCCCAAAAGAAAAATCCTAGGAATGTTATAGCCATATTCCAGAGTTCTCAGATCACGGAGAAAATATTACAAACAGCCAAGAAGAAACAATTCAAATATTGTGGAAACATGATCAGGATAATACAGGATATAGCAGGTTCTACATTAAGGGATCAAAGGGCTTGGAATATGATTTCCTGGAGGTCAAAGGAGCTAGGATTAAAACCAAGAATCATCTACCCAGCAAAACTGAGTATCATGTTTCAGGGGAAAATGTGGTTATTCAATGAAATAAAGGACTTTCAAGCATTCGTGATGAAAAAAACAGAATTGAATAGAAAATTTTACATTCAAATACAAGAAGCAAGAGAAGCATGAGCAGGTAAGAAGGGAAAAGAAATCATAAGGAATGTATCAAACTTGAACTATTTACATTCCTACATGGAAAAATAATAATTGTAACTTATGAAATTTTTCTCAATATGAGGATAGTTGAAGAAAATATAAATGTGTGTATACATGTACATATGTATACATATATACACACACATATATGTCTATATAAGAGGGTATATGGGCATATGAATACATATGTGAATTTGTGTATATATGTTTACAGATATACATAGACAGAGGGAACAGGATCAATTGAATAGGAAAGGAGGTGAGAGAGGAATATAATGAGAGAAGATGGGAAGAGACAGAATTGGGTAAATTATATCATATAGAAGAGCCAAATGATAGCTGTTACAATGGAGGGGAAGAACAGGAAGGGAAAAGTGAACGGTTCAATCTTACTCTCATTGAATTTGGCTTGGGGAGGGAATGTCGTACACACTAAATTGGGTAGCTTGCCCTACAGGAGAGTAGGGAGGAAGGTGATGAGAGGTGGTATGATGGAGGGCAGGGCAGGTTGGAGTGGGGGGAGGGTAGATAGAAACACACACTTGTGAAAAGAGACAGGGTCAAAGTAGAGAATAGAAAAAGTGAGGGGCAGGATAGGATGGAAGGAAATCTAGTCAGTCTTTCACAATATATCCACTATAGAAATGTTTTGCATAACTACACATGTACAACCTATATTGAATTGTTTATCTTCCCAGTGAGGGTGGATGACAAGGGAGGAAAGGAAGGATTTTGGAATTCAAAGTTTAAAAGTCAAATATACACACATATGTATGTGGTATGTATGTATGTATGTATGTATGTATTTACATATATATTCTGTTCAACTATCCTCATATTGAGAAAAGTCTCATGAGTTACAATTATCATTTTTCCACGTAGGAATGTAAAGAGTTCAACTTTACTAATTTCCTTATGATTTCTTTTTCCTGTTTACCTTCTCATGCTTCTCTTGCTTCTTGTATTTGAAAGTCAAATTTTCTGTTCAGCTCTGGTTTTCTCATCAACAATGCTTGAAAATCCTCTATTTCATTGAATAACCATATTTTCCCCTGAAGTATTATATTCAGTTTTGCTGGGTAGGTGACTCTTGGTTTTAATCCTAGCTCCTTTGATTCCCCAGAATGTCATATTCCAAGCTCTTCAATCCCTTAACGTAGAAGCTCCTAGGTCTTTCTTGTGTTATCCTGATTGTTTCCACAATACTCAATTTTTTTTTCTTCCTGACTGCTTGCAGTATTTTCTCCTTGACCTAGGAACTCTGGAATTTGGCTGTAATATTCCTAGTAGTTTTATTTTGGGGATCTTTTTTTCAAGAGGTGATGAGTAAATTCTTTCAATTTCAATTTGCCCTCTGGTTCTAGAATATCAGGTAATCTTGCATGATAATTTCTTGAAAGATGGTGTCTAGACTCCTTTTTTGATCATGGCTTTCAGGTAGTCCAATAATTTTTAAATTATATTACCTGGATCTATTTTCCAGGTCAGTGGTTTTTCCAATGAGATATTTCACATTGCCTTCCATTTTTTCATTTGTTTGGATCTGCTTTATATTACCTTGATTTCTCATAAAATCATTAGCTTCCAATTGCTCCAATCTAATTTTGAAGGAATTATTCTCTTCAGTGAGTTTTTGAAATCCCTTTTCTATCTGGGCAATTCTACTTTTAAAGTCATTCTTCTCCTCATTGGCTCTTTGGGCCTCTTTTGCCATATGATTTAGTCTGCTTTTTAAGGTGTTATTTTCTTCAGTATTTTTTTTGGGGGGGGTCTCCTTTAGCAGGCTGTTGACTCATTTTTCATGATTTTCTTGCATCATTCTCATTTCTCTTCCCAGTTTTTCCTCTACTTCTCTTACTTGATTTCCAAAATCCTTCTTGAGGTCCTCCATGGCCTATAAACAGTTCATATTTTTCTTGGAATCTTTTGATGCAGGAGTTCTGTCTTCATTGTCCTCATCTAGTTCCATGCATTTATCCTTTTTGTCCCCAAAAAAGGATTTTGTGGACTGATTGCACTTCATTTGCTTGCTCATCTTGCCAATTACTTGATTTTTGAGCTCTTTGTCATGGTAGAACTCTGCTTGCAGAATGGAGAGAGCTTTATCCCAAATTGCTGGGGGTTTTTGCAACTCTTGGATTTATTAGTTTGGTGCCCTCTCTACATCCCCTGCAAGCTCTGGCACACTGACCACACACCCCAGGACTAACACCCAAGACCATGATCTAGATCCAGGCAGGTCAAAGCACAAGCAATTATCCTCTGAATGGCAACTTTGTCCCCATACAATTTGCAGGGCAGGAGCTCAGGAAGCAGCCATGGGCAGTAGCTTCAGCCACCATGGCTCCACCACTTCTCACCCCAGGGGCAGGGGCCAGATGACACTCTTCCTTCACCCTTACAACAGAGTTCCCCACTGACATTTTATTTTCTTTTTGGCATTTATGGGTTGAGAAGTCTGGAAACTTCCATAGCTGCTGGTGATTCATTTTCCTGAAGTCTACTCTGGCTGGTCTGGCCCACCCTGGGGCTGGAACCCTTGCTCAAGGGGGACTGTGCTCAGATCCCAGCATGCTGCAATAAACCTTTCCTGTCTGCCTGTCAGGCTTCCTTCAGTGGGTGATTTGTTTTATTCTGTCTTAGTGAGTTCTCTAGCTTTAAAATTTGTTTAGAGTCATTTTTTTACAGGTGTTGGAAGTGGTTGGAGCTGGAGCCCATACCAAGTTAGTGCTTTTACTTCACTATCTTGGCTCTGCCCTGACATATCTATACTTTAGGATTAGATGATTTAATTTCCAATTAATTTTTAATCTGTGATTCTGTGACCATTTATTAAATATATTTTATTGCATTATGATCTGAAAAACCAAGAACTTATTAATGTAAGTGTATGTATGCTAAAACTGGGTTGAAGTTGGTTCACCTTAAACTAGAGTATATAAAGAGTGTTAATATGAAATAAATATAGAAAAGTTACATTGGAGCAAGACTTTTGAGGGCTATTCATGTCAGACTAAATAGTTTGTTTGTTTTTTCCTGTATGGAAATGACAATAGAAAACCACAAAGAGAGTTTGACGACATTATGAGACCTGTGCATTAAGAAGACTCTTTTGCCATATGTGCAAAAACTAAAAAGGGAAATCAAGTAGAAACCAGGTACAGTAGTCCTAATGAATACAGTGTATAAAATATTATATATGGAACACAGCAGTCCTAGTATGGTGGTAGCAGCAGTAGAACGAAAGGGAATGATCCAAGAGTTGTACATAGAAAGATATAATAAGCTGATTGGTTGCAGTAGGGTTATGAAGAAGAAAGTTTCAAAGATCATTCTGAGGTTCTTGTCTAGGAATGGGAAGCCATCAAGACTAAGGAACTCAGGTAGACATAAGATGAGTTCAATCTTGGACATGAAAATTTTTTTTATTAATTGTCTATTTCCTTGAGCAAGAAAATCATACTAGTTTAGAAAGAGCAAACTTACAAAAAAATGATAGTACCAGTAGGTAACAATGGAAAACTGTGAGTTGAGTTTCTTTGTTTTTTACTGCTATATTTAAAAAATTAGTTTTACAGATAGATAGAAACTATAGTTGCCTACCTAATGTAATTTAGGAAGCACAAGGTAGGTCCGCACCATCATGCCTCCAAATTGTTTCTTCCTCTTCTTGCTAATACTTGAAGTTCCACCTTTGGAAACTCCTTTGTATTATACTATTACCCATCTTTACATTTTCTTTTCTCTGTTGTCTTTAAGAGCAGCAATAGTATATAATAATCACATTGATTTAGATATTCCTAAAGATAAATAAATAGAGCAGATCCTTTCTAATGTGGCAACTAATAAAGATAATATTTGGGAGGGGAAGGGAAAAATTTCAGAGCACATACCAATTGCATAGGAAAATGGGAAGTCCTAAGATTCTAGAGGGTAGGCCTTCAGGTAAATAGGTGGAGTTAAATGTTTTCAGGGGAAAACTTGCTAAATATTTCTTTAAAAATTTAACAATTGAAATACTGAAAAGAAAAAAGTAAACTACAAAAGCACATAAGAAAATCACAGTTTGCTAAAAAGACAAAGAGTAAGGTATATTGTACATAATACTATAAGAGATATATTTTAGTTAGGTAGGTCACTTAGTGGATGTGAATATATCACAGGGCACACTCTGCCTCAGATATTTACTTGTTTTGTAACCCTGGGCAAATTAGAAAACATATGCAATTTTAATTTATTCATCTGTAGAACAAGAACAATAATAACACTTAAAAGATTGTTATAATAATCAAATGAGATAACTTCAACTGAATATGTTAGAAAATTTTAATTGATATGGAAATTCTATCAGTTTTATAATTGTATCATATAGTAAGGGGGAAAGTATCAAATGTGCATAATGGAACAGAAGCTAGGCAAGAAATCCCAAGAAACACATCCAAGTGCATGAGTGACATATTCAAATAATTTAAGGAAGAATTAAAATTGGCGAGGAAATTTTGACAGGAATTAACAGAACTAAATGCATCTCAGAGAGGAAATAAAACTGGAACTGCATGGTGCTAAAAAAAATGAAATTTGTGTAGCACAAAACTCCATAAAATGGAAAATATAATGGCAAACTTTAACTACCAAGAGAATTAAAAACAAGTTTACCATACGCACAACAAAATATCCTAAAACACAATGAACACCCAAAACAAATCAAACTCAGAAAATAACCCAAATAAAAAGAGATTTCAAAACAGTGCACATGAAAATGATTGATTTGGAGGACAGATCAAAGAGAAAACCTCAGAAACACTGGAATTAAAATATCATCAAGGGGTAGAAGCAGGACCTCCCAGCGGCTCCAGCTTCCACCTTCCCCAATTAATGTAAAAAGGGGACTCTGAAAAACTTTGGAGCTGCAGAACCCACAAAATGACACAGAAAAGCTAACCTCCTGCTGAGGACAGTCTGGCAGGCCAGCAGGAATTGGCCAGCACAGTGCCATGATCAAAAAAAGAACCTAGAAATCATCCTCCAGGAAATTCTCAAAGAAAACTGCCCTGATGTTTTAGAACCAGAGGGCGAAATAGAGGTTCAAAGAATCCACTGATCACCTCCTGAAAAAGATCCCAAAAAGAAAACACCTAGGAATATTAAAGACAGGTTCCAGAATTCCCAGATTAAGTGGAGTATATTACATGTAGCCATGTAGAAACAATTTGAATATTGTGGAAACACAATCAGGATAACCCAGGATCTGGCAACTTCTACACTGAGGGATCAAAGGGCTTGGAATATGATATCCTGGAGGTCAAAGGATCTAGGATTAAAACCAAGAATCACCTACCCAGAAAAACTGAGTATCATGTTTCAGGGGAAAATACAGTCATTCAGTGGAATAGAGGACTTTCAAGCATTCTTGATGAAAAACCAGAGTTGAATAGAAAATTTGACATTAAAATACAAGAAGCAAGAGAAGCATGAGAAGGTAAACAGGGAAAATAAATCATAAGGAACTTGTCAGAGACCTACTATTAACATTCCTACATGTAAAAAAATAATTGTAATTGATGAAACTTTTCTCAGTATGAAAATAGTTGAAGGGAATAGAAATATATTTGCGTCTATATATGAGGATATATGGGCATATGAATACATATGTGAATGTGTGTATATATTTTTACAGGTACACATAAATAGAGGGCACAGGACCAATTTAATAGGAAGGGATGATATTTAAAAGGTGAAATTAAGAGGTGAGAGAGGAATATAATGAGAGGAGATGGGGAGAGAGAATGGGGTAAACTATCTCATATAGATGAGGCAAGGGAAATGGTTACAATGGAAAGAAAGAATAGGAAAGCAAAAGGGAATGGGTCAACCTTATTCTTATTGAATGTGACTTGGGGAGGGAATGAAATACACACTAAATAGGGTATCTCACCCTACAGGAGAGTGGGGGGGGTGATGGAAGAGAAGGCAGGCTGGCGGGGAGGGAAGTTGGAAGCACCCACTTTTGAAAAGGGACAGGATCAAAGTAGAGAATAAAACAAGTCGGAGGTGGGATAGGAAGAAGGGAAATATAATCAGTCTTTTACAATATATCTATTATCTTATTGTTTTGCATTGACTACATATGTGCAACCTATACTGAACTGTTTATTTTCCCAGTAAGGGTTGGTGACGAGGTAGGAAGGGAATGAATCTGGAATTTAAAGTTATAAAATCAAATGTTTAAATATATATATATATATATATATACACTATTATTAATACTATTTTACATGTAATTATGAAATAAGAAATACAGGCACTGGGGCATAGAGATCCACTATGCCCTACTGGAAAAGTCGAAAGGCTTATGGGAGAAAATATGGGAGAGAGCAGATTTGAGGAGGTGATATCCTGTGGGACTGCTATTTTAGGGTGGTGGGTAGGGGAAAAACGGGGAGAAAATTTGTAACTGAAAATCTGGTGAAAATAAATGATGAAAATCAGAAGTTAATAATGCATTTGAAAAATGGGAAAAAAATTAAAAATATATCATTAAGGGATAAACTAATATGATTACTCTATTTATAAAATTGCTCAAAAAGTTTTTTTTAATTTAATGAAGTAACAATTTTAAAATGGAAAGGATCCATTGAAATGCAGTAGAGGAAGTTTAATAACAACTCACCTAGATGCCTTATTACTAATTCAAAACACCAATGACAAAGAAAAATAAATATTTCGCACTGCCAGAAGGAAATAAAATCTCACTAAAAAAGATCTCAATAGATTTCTTTTCACACAAAAACAAACCAAACCAGAAATGGTTACAAATTTTGCAAAATTATAATGATAAAATTCAAAAATCTGTGCCACAATCACAAAATCCATCATTCAGCAAATTTCTGAGTGGTACTTGAAACAAATGAGGGCAATTTTAAGGACCAAGATATCTTTAAAGAACTGAAAAATGCATAAAATCTTTGGAAATGAGTAAGAAATGAATAAAAGACATGTATTATAGAGATGAAGTATTTGCTTATAAATGGGATACATAGAACCTTGTTAACTGATTTAATATCTAAATACCTTCTGTTTTTCACAAAAAAAAATAATAAACCTTCCTATTTTAAAGCCTTCTGAGCCTTGGTTGCTGAAAAGAAGTGAAACACTCCTAGGGAGAACTAAGAGGATCTCAGTTGTGATGACCCAAGAGAGTTTCTTTCATGTGAGACAAATACTAATCATAGAGTTTATAGACTATTACTTAATTGGAAGACTAACATTTAATTAGCATTTATTCAACAAACATTTAACTTGGCATGTGTATCTCAGAGTGTCATTAATGTGACATACCCTTTATTATTTATGCTTAACCTAAGAGACACATTTCAATTCCTCAATGGATTTGGGATCTCATTCATCTGTATTGGTAATTCCTCCACGTTTAATGTCCTTAACCCATCCAGATAATGGGTTAATCTTGTTCATGACTTTTTCCCCACAGAGCCTACAAAAAGAATTCACTCACAATGTGGAAAACTACCTTTAGTTTATTTGAGTTATACTGGATACCTGGGCAACAATCTTCCTGTCTGTCTCGTTACCATTAATAGATGAATGAAAAAGCATTTATTAACAGCTTACTATGTGTATCAGCAATGCCATATTCACAATGCCTATAGAGATTACAAATATGCTGATATAATTATCCATCATAAAATACGTCATGTTTGCCATATGGGGAAATAAACTAGAAAATTTATTAAGATACCAAAAGACTGAGTCCCAAAACCAGAAAGTGAAAGCCATCAGAGTAGTTATGATATTGGCACAGGTAGATAAAGTAGAAAGCACCCACATTTTCAAGCCTTTAAAACAGAACAGGCTACCTCAGGCAAAGGTCCTCCTCTCCCCACTCACAGCAACCACCCAGCATCTGGGAAGCGTGCTCCCAGCAGCTCCGTCCCCTGGCAGTGCTCAGCAGGAGTCCTTAGCAGAAAGTCCTTAGCAGTCCTAACTAAAAAAAAAAAATAAAAAAAAAAGGGGGCTTCGCGCTGCCGCTGCCTCTACTGCTGCCGCCGCCATCACAACCACCGCCAGCAACCGCAGGACCGCTAGCTCGGCTTTCACTTTCTATAGCTTTCCGCTTTCTCTTGCTCCACCCCTACCTGCTACATCAGCACGTCCTTGGCTTTCACTTTCTCTGGCTTTCGCTTTCTCTGGCTTTCACTTTCACTTGCTCTGCCCCTTCCTGCTATGTCAGCACGTCCATGGGGCATGGAAGATCTTTAAATCCCATAACCCTTACACTATGTGATGAACATGATGCTGGGTACAGGGAATATAAATATAGAAATTGCAAACAGACCCTGCCCCCAAGAAGTGCACATTCTAAGGGGGAGGGGGCAATGTCATAGAGAAGAGTGATGGCCTTACATGTGTACCCAGGGAAGATATTTTAGTTAGAAATTTACAGAGATGATGAATGGAGGTATAGGGGAATAAACTTAAAAATCTTTTCTTGGAACAATGACAGAATTGATTTTTCTGTGCTTCCAGAATTGGAAAGGAAATGGAGGCAGATATTATTGTAGCTAATAAATGGAAGTGATAATAGTAAAGTTAAGCCTGACTGTAGCAGAGGTCGAAATGAAGTAGGTGGCTAAAGCCACCAACCATGAAATAGGACAAAGGTATACCAGAGCTACAGTTCCAGGAGAGACATTATTAAATCTTCCAGGGTTAGGTTTCTGGACCAGTGGTGATGACATCATCATCATCAACATTAATATAGTACTTTTTATGGGAGAGGCACTGTACTAAATGTTTCACTCATTTTATCCCATTTGATCCTCACAAAAAACCTGAGAGGTAGATGTTATTACATATTATCACGATTTTGTAGTTGAGCAAATTGAGGCAAATGGAGTTTAAGTCATATGCCCAAGGTCACACATCTAGTCTCATAATACTTCTCTGAGGCTTATTTGAAATTAGATCTTTCTTATTCCATTACCAACATTCTATAAATATATCACCTAACTGCCTCTAGGCATGGTAACTGGTGAGAAGTCCAAAGAATGAAGATCTACCCAAACTTTACCTTTCACACATGGCCTTAATGAAATCTTTCAGTACTCAAATATGAGTCTTCCTAGTACATAGCAAGTGTTTAATAAGTGTTTTTCCTCTTTCCTTCCTCAACCTACCACATCCTATTCATCTGCATTATATGTTTCTATTGTACATTGAATAATCTGTAATTGTGATCCTACTGATATTTTAGTAATCCATCATTTGTAGCCACATAGCATCACTGGGAAAGTATTTCTTCTCTCTTTACATATCTAATCATTTATCAAGCTTTTTTATTTATCTCCTTCATATCTTTTACACATCTCACCTTGCCTGCACTACCAGGGCTGGCCATTATCCTCTTCAAACACTCTTTACCTTTGTAATGGTAATGGGGATTTGAAGATTTTCCCTGCCCTTTGTACTTAGCACATTTTCAAGACAAGTACTTAGCACCTTGTTTAAAGTTTGTTAAGAAACAAAACTTGTGAATCCCACAGTAGGAGGAACTTGCTGATGTAACAGGAAGTGGTGGGGCAAGGAGGAGCTAATGACCAGTATAAAGAGCTGAGCACAAGGTGAGAGTGAGCCAGAACTTCTGAGGGCAAGCAATGTGGAGGCTGAGGAGCTAAGAATTGAGAACTGAGAAGAACTGAGAAATGAGAAGAGATAAGAACTAGGAGAAAGTGTGGCTGTAGTGGTGGTGCTTTGTCTGTTTTGATGTTACTTTGTCATATTCATCTGTTAATAGAAGATGCCTCTGTTGCTACAGAAGCTCTGGGACTTTACTGCTGGTTCAGAAGCCCTGAAAGAGGATTTTCTTGTTGCAGGAAGTGAATTTATGATGGTGCAGGCAATGTTTGTGGATGTTATTGTGGCTTTTTTAACCTTAGTCTTCCCAGGAACAGAAAGTGTGAAGGACTTGAGGTGGACTAGATACTGTGACCTTCAGTATGGAACAGGAATTGCATAAGGAGCTGGAAAAGGAACTGAGAGCTTTCTGCCTTTGAACTCAGGTGACACTTGGGTAGATTCTGGCAGAAGCTGGGACCATGGAAGAGGAACTATGGAAGCTGAGAGCCTGCCTCAAGTCAAGATGAAAGATCTCTCCTTGGGTATTTAATACAAACTTATAAGATCAAGATTTATTGTGGCCTAGGGGTGGAGGACTTTGTACTCTGTCTCCTGTACCTCTTCAGGATGAGTGAATTAAGGATCATTGGAAACTAATCTCCAATTAAAAAGAAAGAAGACTTTTTGACTGAGAGATTAAGACAATGTAGCCAAGGGATGGAAAACCTTTATCTTTGTACTTTGTGTCTATTAAGGAGGCTTGTCTCCTTAAAGATGATTGAATTAAGGACTTACAAAATGATTGAGTTAGTAAATGAATGTTATCTTTTGCTTAAAGCTATGGGACCACTTTGGTGAAAACTATGTGGCCTCTTTAATCATAAGTTGCTAAGTTATGGCATTGTGAAGGCTGTACTTTGATTTCTGTCAATGTTTTGCCTTAATTTACTGCTGAATAAATAGAGAGTTCACTATACTATGTAATCAGAACCTTGAAGCTGTTCACAGAAGCAGTTCTCTGGAAAACTGCTCATGCATGGCTTTACAAAATCTTACCTGGGTGATAGAAATATCCTCCCAAGGGGAATGTCTGCTTAGAGCATCTCCCATCTCCAAACCTCTATCGACAGCTTTCAAAAAATAATCTTCCTAAGACATAGGTTTATCATCCCCTAACTTAAAAAGTTTCATTTACTTTCCATTGCTTCAAGGATAAAGTAAATAGTCTTCAACCTGTCATTTAAAGCTTTCCAGAATTTTATTTTAACCTTTCTTTCTGTACATCTCAATATTTTTGTTGTTGTTGAGTTATATCCAGCTTTTAATGACCCCATCTCCCATTTTCATGGGGAAGGTACTATAGGGATTTCCATTTCCTTCCCCAGATTATTTTACAGATAAAGAAACTGAGAAAAAGAGGGTTAAGTAATTTGCACAAATTCACAGAACATTTAAGTGTGTGAGGCCAAATTTGAATTCAAGTCTTTCTGACTGCAGGCAGGTTACTCTATCCACTGCACCACTTAGGTGCTCCAGTGCCATTATGCAAGCCATTTCCAGTGCCTGAAATATATTACTTCCCACTTCTCCACCTCTAAAAAACTTTTTATTTATTCAAGGCTCAGTTTCATAATCACATTCCTGATCCTCTCAATTCACAACACTGAATCACACCTCAAATTCCATGGCATTTATTTATATGTATTCATATTATATTCCACAGGGGAATGCAAAGTCTTCAAGGGCAGAGTCTATATCAGTTAGGTCTTGGTATTTTGGGGTTATCTCACATATGTTAGGTAAGTAATAAATGTTATTGAAGCAAAACATTGGGCTTTTGTGGCAGACAGAAGGATATTAAAACCTCAATAAATTGCTAAAAGAAGAGGAATTGGTAAGAGATAAGAATTTTATTTTGCTCCATTACAACTTTTAGTGAATTACTATTTTTCTAACAAATGTCAAACAAAAACATAAAAGTAAATGTAGGTTACTGAGAGTGACAGGAATGAGGCCCTAAATTATTTCACAAGATAATCTTTTCTTACCATTAAACCTCTACCCAAGATTTAAAAAAAATATAAAGCCAAGCAAGAGCAGCTCTCCCGAGGATTGCTGCAGTGAATAGCTTTAAGGTTCTGATCACATAGTGAATTCCCTATTTATTCAGCAATAAACTAAAGCAAAACATCCACATAAATCAAAGTTCAACTTTCACAGAAATATAACAACTCATTACTAAAGTGGCCACATAGTTTGAAACAAAAGAGATCATTCAGTAAGTCCTTAACTCAGTCATCCTTAAGGAGCAATCATTCTTAAGGGATACAAAGTACAAAGGTCTCCCACCCCTAGGTCACAGTAAATCAAGATCTTGTTACTTAGAACAAAGTATGAGGCTGCCTCCCAAACTCCATGGTTCCTTCTCTGTGCTCCCAGCTCTTGTCAAAATTCACCCAACTATCACCTGAATTCACAAGAAGGCAGCTTTCAGTACCTGTTCCTGTTCCTGGTCCAGCTTGAAGTCCACAGTGACCAGTCCAGCTCAAGCCTTTCAAAGTCTCTATTTCTGGGGAAAGAAAACTTAACAGAACTACATATTCATACACATTGCTGGCACCATCATCAATTCACTTTCTGCCTGTGAAATCAACACAGACCCAAAAACAGGGTCTAAAAAATCAACACAAATCATCAATAAAGGCCCAGGAACTCGGAAAACATCAGTAAAACCATCCTCCTGCACTTCTATAAATAGACAACCAGAAAGTCCTCCTTCAGTGATTCTGAACCAGGAGTAAGGTCCCAGGGCTTCAGTAATAGCAGCAATATCCTCTATCAGCAGACAGGTCCATAATGCCAAGAAAAGGCAACTTTCCAAGGTTCAAAACACCAGCATAGGTGCTCTCCATTTTATTCAGTGAAAAATTAAGAACAGAGAAGATCAAAATATGACATCATTCAAAATACAGCATTTACTAAGTGTGATTTAATCGAGTACAACCTGATTTAATCAAGTACTACCCCACCCCTGGACATTACATTCATTTAATCAATCACAAAGTCCCTCTTCTAAATACTACTCCACCCCTAGGCTGTACATTCATTTAGTCCATCACAAAGCCCCTGTTCTCAAATGGAGATTAGTTTCCAATCATAAATAAAGTACATTCATTTGTTCAATCACAGAGCACAAAAAGGTCAAAAGTTCCCCACCCTTGGATCACAATTGAATCTACCCCAGAGTAACAACAAGCTTAAGCACATCATTTAATACCCAAATGGGGGTCTTTTCTTCATCTTGACATGAGGTAAGTTCTCATCAATCTTTGTTCCTGGAGAGACAAAGCTTGGCAAGGCCACAAGATACGTTGCCAATCTCTTCATTAATTCATTCCCAGTCTGCAGATCAGTCCTAGGACCCCTGAAAACATTAGCAAAACCCTCTTCCAGGATTTCTGTAAACATACAACAAGAAAATCCTTCTTCAGGGCTTTTGAACCAACAGCAAGGTTCCAACACTTCTGCAACAACAGGACTGTCCTTCACCAGTGGACAAATCTGGCAAAACAACATCAAAATAGACAAAGTACCAGCATAACAGCCATGTCTCCTCAGTCCTTGGCAGCTCTTGGTGGTAGCTCTCAAAAGTCTTGGGCAATTCAAAGTGGCCCTCAGCAATCCTCTCAGTCTCTCTCTACCTCCATGAGGGTGCTGCTTCCAGAAAGTTCTTCTGCCTCTCTCTTGTGTCTCTCTAAATTTACATCACCAGCTCCTCCCAGTTCAGCCCTCTCTTTTCACATCAACAAGTCCATCCCACAAGTGGGATTGACAAGCTCTGGGTTTTAACACAATCAAACCAAAAACCAAGCCAATACAGGGGGATTTTTAAATTCCATTACTATTACAAGGTCTGAAAAAGTAACATCAACACAGGCAGACAAAATGTGGGGACTACAGCCATCCTTCTTCCCAGTTCTGCAAGTTCCTCCCACTGTGGGCTTCACAGATTCTGTTTCTAAGATTGATAAAATCACAGGTGAGGCTCAAAGGCACTTGAAGAACTGAAGCAAGGTGCTAAATACTTCAATAACTGAAACAAGGCACTAAGTACTCCTTTGGTTGCCATTACAATTATGATTTTGGTATATCTGCCTAATAATTTTAAAGTACATAAATGTATTTTAAAGAATTGTTTTGCATGCAATAATCTATTTTTATGTACGTGTGTATGTGCATCTATATATATTGTATGTGCTTGCATTCATCTCAAGTATTGATTTCATACAATGAAAGCATGGATAGAAATATAAATGCCATCTACATGTGTATATAGAGATAAAGATATAAAACTCCAGTCTTTGTGTGTTCTATTTAAAAATATTCATGTTTCATATAAATGGAAAATTCCAAATGGAAAATATAGTTTTATTTTACTAATCTATTTGTATGTTTGTGTGTGTTTGTATTGATATTTTATTATGTTATTTAGGTGAATATATAGCATTAGGAAGTAAGAAATCAGATCAAATTGTAATCTATGCATGACTGAGTACAGATTTATAGATAGGACTAGGTAACTACAGGCTTGCTCCAGGTAAGGGTATTTCAACACAAAAATGGACAAAAGAAGCTAGATTTCTTCAGTTTCCTCTCTTCATGTGCACTATTCTACAGTCACACTAGATTACAAAGTAACTTTAACAATACTTCCTTTCCTCTTTGCCTTTGCTCACCCCATTCCCTAACTCTCTAATGGCTTCTCACACTGCCCATTTTGGCTTTTAGAAATCAAAACATCCATGAAGGTTCAGTTTAAATGTCGCATATTTCATGAAACCCTTTATTACTACTTCCTCTGAATTTCAATAGCATTTTTTGTTTCCTTCTTTTCTAAAACGTCTTCTTCTCTCCACTCAGCTTTGTTCTCCTTATATATTGTGTGTAATGTTACAGTATAATATTCCTATAACTGTTATATACCACCACTACCACCTGTACACTATATGCTCCATAAAAAAGGAACCATTTAACATAAATCTCAAGATTAGAGTAATCCAAATGTGTAATGGATTCTTAAGGCGTTCCAAAATGGAAGGTCTTCAAGGGGAAAGTAAATGGTTACTTTAGAATCAATCAATAAACTAATAATCAAGTATTTTAATTTTTCTCAATGTATTATTTATTTTTAATATTCATTTCTTTTAAAATGTTGAATTCCAAATCTCTCTCCATTCAATCCTCCACCACCCATTGTGAAAACAAGCAAATTTATCCATTATGAAATGTGAAGCCATGCATTAATATATTTCCATATTAGCCATGTGTATGCATGTATGTATGAAAAGAAAGAAAGAAAGAAAGAAAGAAAGAAAGAAAGAAAGAAAGAAA
>NW_027185764.1:1386757-1397242 GCF_028583685.1 Petaurus breviceps papuanus
AAAGAAAGAAAGAAAGAAAGAAAGAAAGAAAGAAAGAAAGAAAGAAAGAAAGAAAGAAAGAAAGAAAGGAAGAAAGAAAGAAAGAAAGAGAAAGAAAGAGAGAGACAGAGAGAGACAGAGGGAGAGACAGAGGCAGGGACAGAGAGGGAAAACAGATTGTAATTTTTGTACTCTTACTGCACGAGTTTTCTCTCTGGAGGTGGACAGCATTTTTCTTCAAGCGTCCTTTGCAAATGCCTTGGATCATCATATTGATCAGAGAAGCCATTTGTACATCATTAATTTGATCACATTTGATCATCATTGCAACATTGCTGTTACTGTGGAAAATAATGTCCTGGTTCTTCTCAGTTGCATCAGTTCAGAGATCTTATCATTTTGTTGTTTTATTTGTTTCGTGAAACCATGTCCCTTTTCATATCTAGCCATACTCCATCACAACCACAATTTGGTTAGCCAATCTCCAATTGATGAGAATCCCCTCAACTTGTAGTTCTTTGCCACCACTAAAAGAGTTGATAAAAAATATTTTTATATGTATAAGTACTTTTCCTTTTTCTTTAATATTTGGGATACAGAGATACAAGTTTGGTCACAGGTTATGTATAGTTACATAGCCCTTTGGGTCTAATTCCAAATTGTGCTTCATCGTGGGTGAGCCAGTTCATAATTCCACAACTGTTTATTATTATACCTATTCTCCCTCACTCCCTTTAGCATTTTTCATTTCTGATAAAAATAAGGTGATCTAGATCAGCACCAGCTATGGCCGTTTCCAGATTTATCAACACAAAGATGCGAAGGACAAAGTGAGAGGTCAGTGCAGTCTGGAATTTGGGACCCAGTAAGTGGGAGAGCTTGACTTTTGCATCCAGGGCGAAAAGCCACTGAGACACTGGCACAGCCAGCAAGTGCCATGTGGAAGCTTCAGCTCCTGGCCTGCAGAGTGCAGGGGGACCAAGCACCAGTCTGAGGGGTAATAGCTCTAGCTTTAGCTTTCTTGGATCTGGATTTCAGTCTAGGGTGGAGGTCCTGGGGTGTTTGTCCAGCTTGCCAGAGCATTGGAGACCTCAGAGAGGGCACCCATATAATGCCTCCAGCACATGAGAAAACCCCAGCACTTGGGATGAAACCTCCCCTGGCTGGTGGCAGAGTCCTACTGTGGCAAAAAGCCCAGAGGTCAAGACATGACCAGGCAAAGGAAACAAAGCAGATATAAACTTCCAACTTTAGACTAATATTTTGGGGACAAAAAGGAGCAAAGCATGGAACAGGAGGAAGACAGTGAAGTCAGAACTCCTGAACCAAAACCTTCAAAGGAAAATACAAGCTGGTTACAAGCCATAGAGGACCTTAAGAAGCAGATAAGAAAAGTGGAGGAAAAATTGGGAAGAGAAATGAGAACAATGCAAGAAAATTATGAAATGAGAGTCAACAGCCTGACTGAAGAACACAATGCCTTAAAAAACAGACTAACTCAAATGGCAAAAGAGGCTCAAAAAGGCAATGAGGAGAAGAATGCCTTAAAAAGCCAAATTTGCCAGATGGAAAAAGAATCTCACTGAGGAGAATCATTGCTTCAGAATTAGATTGGAGCAAATGGAAGCTAATGACTTTATGAGAAATCAAGATGCTCTTAAACAGATCCAAACAAATGAAAGAATAGAAGGAAATGTGAAATATCTCATGGGAAAAAAAAACACTGACCTGGAAAATAGATCCAGGACAGATAATTTAAAAATAATTGGACTACCTGAAAGCCATGATCAAAGTAAGAACCTAGAAATCATCCTCCAGGAAGTTCTCAAAGAAAACTTCCCTGATGTTTTAGAACCAGAGGGCAAAATAGAGGTTGAAAGAATCCACCAATCACCTCCTGAAAAAGATCCCCAAAAGAAAATTTCTAGGAATATTGTAGCCAGGTTCCTGATTTCCAAGATTAAGGAGAGAATATTACAACAGCCAGGAAGAAACAATTTGAATATTGTGGAAACACAATCAGGATAACCCAGGATCTGGCAACTTCTACACTGAGGGATCGAAGGGCTTGGAATATGATATCCCAGAGGTCAAAGGAGCTGGGATTAAAACCAAGAGTCACCTACCTAGCAAAACTGAGTATCATGTTTCAGGGGAAAATATGGTCATTCAGTGGAATGGAGGACTTTCAAACATTCTTCCTGAAAAAACCAGAGTTGAATAGAAAATTTGACATTCAGATACAAGAAGCAAGAGAAACATGAGAAGGTAAACAGGGAAAAGAAATCATAAGGAACTTTTCAAAGTTGAACTATTAACATTCCTACATGGAAAAACAATAATTGTAACTTATGAAACTTTTTCAGTAGTTGAAGGGAATAGAAATATATTTATGAGTTTATATGGGCATATGAATACATATGTGAATGTGTGTATACATATTTACAGATATACATAGATGGAGGGCACAGGACCAATTTAACAGAAAGGGATGATACTTAAAAGGTGAAATTAAGAGTTGATAGGGGAATATAATGAGAGGAGATGGAGAGAGACAGAACGGGGTAAACTATCTCATACAGAAGAGGCAAGGGAAAATGGTTGCAATGGAGGGATAGGAATAGGAAGGCAAAAGGGAATGGGTCAACCTTATTCCCATTGAATTTGGCTTGAGGGGGGAATGAAATACACACTAAATAGGCTATCTCACCCTCCAGGAGAGTACGGGGTGAAGGGTAAGAGAGAGGGGATGATGGAAGAGAGGGCAGGCTGGGGGGGAGGGAAGTTGGAAGTACCCACTTTTGCAAAGGGATGGGATCAAAGCAGAGAATAGAAAAAGTGGGAGGTGGGATAGGAGGGAGGGAAATATAGTCAGTCTTTTACAATATGTCTACCATGTTATTGTTTTGCATTAGCCACACAGGTACAACCTATACTGAACTGCTTATCTTCCCAGTAAGGGTGGCTGACAAGGGAGGAAGGGAATGAATCTGGAATTCAAAGTTTTAAAATCAAATATTCAAATACATACACACACACACACACACACACACACACACACACACACATATATATATATATATATATATATATATATATATATATATATATGTATGTAGTATTTTACATGTAATTGGGAAATAAGGTGTACAGGCACTGGGGCATAGAGATCCACTGGAAAAGTCTAAAGGGGTATGGGAAAAAATATGGAAGAGTGTAGATTAGAGGAGGGGATATCCTGTGGGACTGCTATTTTGGGGTGGTGGGTAGGGGAAAAGCAGGGAGAAAATTTGCAACTCAACATCTGGTGGAAAAGAACTTTGTAAATCATAAGTTAATAAAGCATTTGAAAAAACAACAAAAATAATAATGAGGTGATACCTCAGAGTTGTTTTAATTTGCATTTTTCTAATCAATAGTTTTTTTGTGCATTTTCATATAATTATAGATAGCTTTGATTTCTTCTTTTGAAAACTGCCTGTTTATATCCTTTGACCATTTATCAATTGGGGAATGGCTCTTATTTTTTATAAATTGGGTTTATTTCTCTATGTATTTGATGAATGAAGACAATTAAAGAAACTTGCTATAAAAGGTTTGATGTTGCTTCAGGGACTATAATTTTTTTTATCAAAGTATAGTTTCTCTAAATATCTCTTCTAATTAGTTTTATTTTTGTTTTTGTTTTGTGTGAGATCATAATTGCTACACCTGCTTTTCTTTTTTTAACTTCAGCTGAAGTATAATAGATTTTGCTCCAGCCCTTTATTTTAACTATGTCTTTCTGTTTCAAGTATGTCTCTTGTAAGCAACACATTGTTGCATTCTTTTCTTAATCTGTTTTGCTATCTGCTTCTGTTTTGTGGGTGAACTCATTTTATTCACACTCATAATTAGGATAACTGTGTATTTCACTCCATCTTATTTTCTTCTATTTATTTTTCTCTCCCTTTTTGTCCTGTCCCTCCTCAAAAGTATGTTTTGCTTCTCACCACTGCTTCCCTTAATTCACCCTCCCTTTTATCATTTACCCCCTCAAATTGTTATCCCTTTCCCTTCCTATTTCCCTATTTGATAAGATAGATTTATATACCCAACTCTGTGTGTATTTCATTCTTCCTCCTTTGCACCAGTTCCAATGAGAGTAATTTTCTTCTTCGCTATAAAAGCTCTTCCTTGCGCACCTCTTTTATATCAGGAAATTTTCCTCGTTCTCTCTCTCCCTTTCCCTTTCTCCTAGTGCATCCTTTTTTCTCCCTGTTTCAATTTTTTTTGAGATCATTCCATCATAATTGCTTCATAATCATGTCCTCTATGTAGACTCCTTCTAACCGACCTCATAATGCTAAGGTTCTTAGAGTTACTTGTATCATCTTCTCACACAGGGATGTAAACAGTTTAAACTCTATTAAATCCTTTATGATTACTCTTTCATGTATACCTTTTTATGGTTTTCTTGAGCTTGTATTTGAAAGTCAAATTTTCTATTCTTTTCTCACCTTTTTTTTTAATCAGGAATGCTTAAAAATCCTCTCTTTATTGAATATCTATTTGTTCTTCAAAGGATTATACTAACTTTTGCTGTGTAGCATATTCTTCGTTGTAATTGTATCTACTTTAACTTCTGTTATTCTAAGCCCTTCACTCCTTTAATGTTGATAAGCTGCTAAATCTTGTGCGATCCTGACTATGGCTCCATGATATCTGAATTGTTTATTTGTGGCTGTTGGCAATATTTTCTCCTTAATTTGGGAGTTCTGGAATTTGGCCATAATATTTCTGGGAGATTTCATTTTGGAATATCTTTCAGGAGGTGATCAGTGTATTTTTTTTTCAATTTCTTTTTTACTTTCTGCATCTAAGATATTGGGAAAATTTTACTTTTTACTTTTTCTTTGAGCTATGATGTTTAGGCTCTTTTTTTTATCATTACTTCCAAGTAGTCCTGCAATTCTCAAATTGTCTCTAGTTGAATATTTTCCAGGTCAGTTGCATTTCTGATGAGGTATGTCACATTTTCTACTGTTTTTTCCCCTGTTTTTTACTTTGTTTTATTGTTTTTTTGATGCCTCATGGAGTCATTAACTTCCACTTGCCCAATTCTAATTTTTAAGAAATTTTTTCTTTAGTAAGGTGCTGTACCTCTTTTTACCATTTGTTCAATCCTACTTTTTAAAGATTTCTTTTCTTTGGTGAAATTTTGTGCCTCTTTTACATTTAGTCAACTCCATTTTCTTGAGGTGTTATTTTCTTCAATAATGTTTTGTGCCTCTTTTACTAAGTTGTTTAATCTCTTTTCATAACTTTC
Source organism: Petaurus breviceps papuanus (assembly GCF_028583685.1). Classification (NCBI taxonomy): domain Eukaryota; kingdom Metazoa; phylum Chordata; class Mammalia; order Diprotodontia; family Petauridae; genus Petaurus; species Petaurus breviceps. Next base: position 1,392,045 of record NW_027185764.1, read on the forward strand.
TTGCATCACTCTCATTTCTTTTCACAATTTTTTCTCTACCACTTTATAAAGCCAATGTGATATGCACAGAACCCATGGCAGCTATGAATATGCTGGTATAGCTCTGAATAACAAAATGTAACAGACTCTCCACATGGTAGACAGCACCAAAATATTTACTCAAACACCAGAAAGACAAATCCATCATAGCAACCAAGAAGTTGGTACACATAATCAATGCAGCAAGCACCAACATCCCCAAGCCTTCCCTCCATCAGGCTTTCAAAACAAAACAGGTTGCCTTAAGTAAAAATTTCCCTCTATCACTCATACAAGCTGCTCTGACTCTGTGCTTCATGTTCCCAGCTCTCCCTGTTCCCTCCTTTTCTACCCTTCCTGTTCTACCCTTTCAGCAAGGTCCTTGAACCGTGGGCTCCATGTGATTATATCTGGTGTATTAAGGGCAGAGTAGATCTTCAAATTCCCATTACTATTACTCACTTTTATCTCTTTGTTTAATTTTTTTCCAGGAATTCTTGTTGGGCTTTAGTTCAATTAGCATTTTTGGGGGTACCTTTTTGTAGCTTTTTAAATTAACATTATTGCCTTTTGAGGACTTTGTGTCTTTATCTTCCCTACAACCATAGTAAGCTTTTTTTAAGGTCAAGTTTTTTTTTCTTTGTTTGCTTATTTTTTCCAGCCTTTTTTTGACTTTGAACTTTATGTTAAAAATGAGCTTTGAGCATCTGGTGGTGGGGAGGCACTGTCCCAAACTTCAGACTTTTTCATGATGCTGTTTTTAGAGCTATATCTGTTTTTTGGGTCATATTCTTCCCTTAAATTGACTATTTCCTTTTTTGTCGTAAATTGCAATGTTAAGAGGCGGCCAGGTGGTGCAGTGAGTAAGAGTGCTGGTCCCGGCATCAGGAGACCTGGGATCGGTTCCGGCCTCAGATAATTGGCACCCACACAAAATAACTGGCCATGAAACCTTGAGCAAGTTACTTAACCCCAATTTCTTTTAAAAAGTTGAAATTTTAAGTTCCAAATATGCAAATAAAGAAAAATAAATATTAATGTGTTGACATTTTACAAAACCAAGTTAAAACACAAAGAGAAAGGAAAGTTAGGTTTAGAAAATGCAGGGGGTGCAACCTTTATTTTAGGATTTTAGGATTGGAAAGGATTGAAAAGGATACATGGTTTGAAATAAAAGCAGCTAATTTAGTGACAACTGTGATTATTTTTTAATGCTATTCAACCCTAAATTCCAAAATAAATTGACCAGTTTTTTCAAGACAAAGGGGAAAAGGAGTAAAATAGTTTTTAAATTGTCTCCATCTTCTGTACTGCTTTCACTAAAATGTGGACCCTATGTATATTTATTAACAATATTCTAATTGCATAATGGAAAATAATGACATCCTTGAAAAGATTAGTAACTAAGTGCCTGAGTAAGCACTATGATGATCTCTTAATATTGCTCTTCATTATCAAAGGGCAATCAGCAATATCCTTTGTTCAAGGAACAAAGACTATAGATCCAGCCTTGAGAAACTGAAGAATTTGAACACTATTTGACTAATTACATGGGAAACAAAATGAGAATGGATTCCTTTTATTTAGCATGTTCTGCCTTTTAAAAAAAAAGCATAATGCTCTCCTAATCACAACTTATCCATATATACTTTCATTTTTGCAATTTTGATTTGTTTAGCCTTGAAAAAAATTAAATTTTTCTACTCCTAATGGAGTGGGGCAGAAGAAGGGAAGGAAATAAGCATTTATGAAGTGACAACTTTGTACTAGGAACTAAGCTATGTGGCTTAAAAATATTTTCTTATTTATTCTCACAACTCTTCAAAGTAGGTGAGCATCATACTAAGGAAATTCCACATGTTCCTTAAAACAGAAACAGTTTTCTCTCTGTGTGTTTTTAATGACTATAGCATGTTAAAAATGAGCTTTGTAAAGAGACACTTGGGGGAAGAGGATTCAGTGAGGATCTATCACATATGTGTCGGTGTGTGTATATACATGCATATGTGTGTATATATGTTATATGAGTGTATATACATATATGCATACATACAGAGAGAGAGAGAGAGAGGGAGTGAGAGGGAGAGACAGAGAGAAAGAAGAGAGAGAGAGACAGAGACAGAGACAGACAGACAGACAGAGACAGAGACACAGAGAGAGAGAGATTGACACACATATATACTACAGTCCCCAACTCTTTTCCCATATATCCAGGTGTCTCTTCTGTTAGCACATGGTATTACCTCCTATTCATAAGTAGACTGAAGTCATCTAATGTGAACTGCGTCATCTCCTATCCTCTACAGTGTCCAGGATTTTTACTTGGAAAAAAGAACTGTTTAACATTTATAATTACATAATCTTAGAATCAAACCTTATGAACCATCTTAAGTCATTCCAAAACTTGAGGTCTTCAAGAAGAAAATATGTGGTTACTTTAAAATAAATCAACAAACTTAAAATCAAGCATTTATAAAGTACTTACTCATCTCTTTCCACACTATTATTCAGGGCTCATTATCTCTTCTATATAATATTATGACATCCTTTTCACTAGAGTTTCTCTCTTTTTTTCCAGTCTTCAATGCAATCTTCACATTGTTACCCGAGAAATAATCTTAATGCTCTATTCAAATTACATCATTCTATAACTCAAATATTAAGGGCCTCCCCATTGTCTACCAAATAATATTCCATTCCTTTTCCCTAAAATTTAAGCCCTGCTACAATCTGACTTCAATCTACCTCTCCAACTTCATCATGCACTATTATACTTTATGTACCCTGTGTTGCAAATCACATCCTCATCAATCCTCTTCTACCTTTAAACTGTCTTTTATGCCATGTATGGATTCTCCCTTTTCTTTTTCTACCTATATTTTCCTGTTAAATATTCTTTCTTTTTTCAAGACCCAACGTATATCATATTTTCTATAAGACTTCCCCTTTTTTCCCCAAGTGAACTTCATTCTTCCCTCTCTAAATTTCTTGTAGCACTTTGATTAGAACTCTGCTTTGTATTTCTTATTGCTTTTTACCACAGTTTGTATACACACTATGTATATAAACTGTGGTACTCTGTTTCTTACATGGCCCATAGAGTTAGATAGCAATCTGTTTGAGGTTTGTGTCTGTGACTTATTTCACCTTATACATTCTGTCATAATGGAAAGAATGCCATGGTGGGGGGGGGGAAGGCATATAACAGGAAGAATCTAACACTAACTTTTCCTATTTCACCACTTTCCCCAAAGCCAGCTATAGTCGCTATATAGGAGATTGCTAATGTGTGCTTTCTGTAGAAAGGATTGTTGGTCTACAGAAACATATTTGTAATACTCATGCATGTTTGGGGTTGGGGTGGGGTTAATCAGTAGAAGCATTGACAAATTTTTTAAAATGACAAACTGAAAGAATTTTAGTAATATAAATGATATAAATTAAATCAGACAAGTTGGTTATTCTTATCTCCTCTATCAATACAAATCTAGGAAAGATTTAAGAATGCTTTCACAGAAAACCTTAACATTGAAGCTCAACACTCTTTCATTTCCCTTGAAATATGACCTTGTTGGTAGCTTAGCTCTCTTCTATATTATGTTTTTGAAGTTTAGCTAACAGTTTGCCACATACAGTTCTTTCAACTAAAGCATTAAAATGCAGCAAATGTTTTAAGTCAAACTTTCTGTTTGGAGATTTTCTTTCTCCATTACCTTTATTGAACTTGAAATGCTTTTAGCTTTCCCATGCTGCTAATTTTAGTAGTATTTATTAAGTAGCTTTCTCCCCAATTTCATAAAAAAGCACATTTCCTTTTTTATACAGAAAAGAAAATTATTTGAAAGATCCTTTCTGAAATCAGGTTAGAAATTAGGATAATAACACATGTCAGACAATATCAAGAAAGAGAGTGTAAGGATCTGCTTTACTTTATGGATTTGAAATGTCCTGATGGAAACAAGCCTTTGACATTCACCAAGAATCCACGGAAACATAGGTTATGTCTACATGACACTGAAACTTCTGGCTGACAAGTGAAAAGTTCAGACAACCACCTCAATGTTTTGTTGGCAAAATGTCTATGTGATATAAAAAATCTAAATGTTTCCAGATATGTTTCCCATGTATTAGAGTATTTGGCAACAACCAAATGTTTACCCTCCTCTAGAAATTGTGCAATAGACACACCATCAAAGAGGTGACTATATTTTTCTTTAGTTGCCTGAAAAATTTGGCCTCTTATAACTGCAACTGGTAATTTGGTGGAATAACAGATAAGGAATAAGAGTGCAGAATTAGTGCAGAAAATACTAATGTAGGATACATAGGAAGAAACTTCTGAATAAGGAGATGGAAAATGAGGATAGGTAACCATATAGGAGAGAAAATAATAAGAAGCAAGATAATAGAGGAAAAGTAAATTTGCATAAATATTGTGTGAAGATAGGGACCATAGAAGTATCTAGTCCAACTGAGGTCAATGAAGTCAAATGACTTACCCAAGGACCCACAGAGAGTAGGGATGTGAAGAAGGATTCTGATCCATGTTCTCTTCAGTCACAGTGTTATTTCCATGTATCATACTTCCTATGTTTGGAGCTAAAGACATCTGTATGCAGAGGAGTTCAATAGGTGTCACAGTATAACACGGTTGAAATCATTGTGAGAGAATTGTTTACTGACAGGAGAGGAAAAAAAAGTGACACTATCACTGCCCCCAATGAATATCCTATTAAAAAAAAAAGCTTTAGGAACAATAGGACTTAAATGTCACCTCAATTGCTTTTTCTCATTAAAAAAAAAAATCTGTTATTACAGCATTGTGTCTAGATATGTGGGGAAAATCCTTGGCATTTTAAAGCTTTCTAAAGATTTACCATTGATCTGTTAGGGCATTCACCACTGTTATATTCACAGTGATATACAGATTAGATTACATAGAGATGGGGAAGAAGAGAGAGAGAGAGAGAGAGAGAGAGAGAGAGAGAGAGAGAGAGAGAGAGAGAGAGAGAGAGAGAGAGAGAGAGAGAGAGAGAGAAAGAGAGAGAGAGAGAGAGAGAGAGAGAGAGAGAGAGAGAGAGAGAGAGAGAGAGAGAGAGAGAGAGAGAGAGAGAGAGAGAGAGAGAGAGAGAGAGAGAGACAGAGAGAGAGAGAGACAGAGAGAGAGAGAGACAGAGAGA